>NW_021703772.1:64052868-64334012 GCF_005190385.1 Monodon monoceros
AGAGAAGTTCCTTTAGCATTTGTTGTAGAGCTGGTTTGGTGGTGCTGAATTCTCTTAGCGTTTGCTTGTCTGTAAAGCTTTTGATTTCTCCATCAAATCTGAATGAGATCCTTACCGGGTAGAGTAATCTTG
Organism: Monodon monoceros; assembly: GCF_005190385.1. Lineage (NCBI taxonomy): Eukaryota > Metazoa > Chordata > Mammalia > Artiodactyla > Monodontidae > Monodon > Monodon monoceros. The sequence goes on from NW_021703772.1 coordinate 64,053,001, forward strand.
GTTGTAGGTTGTTCCCTTTCATCACTTTAAGTATATCATGCCACTCCCTTCTGGCTTGTAGAGTTACTGCTGAGAAATCAGCTCTTAACCTTATGGGACTTCCCTTGTACGTTATTTGTCTTTTTTCCCTTGCTGCTTTCAATAATTTTTTCTTTGTCTTTAATTTTTGCCAATTTGATTACTATGTGTCTCAGCGTGTTTCTCCTTGGGTTTATCCTGTATGGGTCTCTCTGTACTTCCTGGACTTGGGTGGCTATTTCCTTTCCCATATTAGGGAAGTTTTCAACTATAATCTCTTCAAATATTTTCTCAGGTCCTTTCTCTCTGTCTTCTCCTTCTGAGACCCATATAATGCAAATGTTGTTGCATTTAATGTTGTCCCAGAGGTCTCTTAGGCTGTCTTCATTTCTTTTCATTCTTTTTTCTTTATTCTGTTCCACAGCAGTGAATTCCACCATTGTGTCTTCCAGGTCACTTATCCATTCTTCTGCCTCAGGTGTTCTGCTATTGATTCCTTCTAGTGTAGTTTTCATTTCAGTTATTGTATTGTTCATCTCTGTTTGTTTGTTCTTTAATTCTTCTAGGTCTTTGTTAAACATTTCTTGCATCTCTTGATCTTTGCCTGCATTCTTTTTCGAGGTCCTGGATCATCTTCACTATCATTATTCCGAATTCTTTTTCTGGAAGGTTGCCTATCTAGACTTCATTTAGCTGTTTTTCTGGGGTTTTATCTTGTTCCTTCATCTGGTACACAGCCCTCTGCCTTTTCATCTTGTCTATTTTTCTGTGAACATGGTTTTTGTTCCACACGCTGCAGGATTGTAGTTCTTCTTGCTTCTGCTGTCTGCCCTGGGGTGGATGAGGCTATCTAAGTGGCTTGTGCAAGTTTCCTGATGGGAGGTACTGGTGGTGGGTAGAGCTGGCTGTTGCTCTGGTGGGCAGAGCTAAGTAAAAATTTAATCCCCTTGACTGCTGATGGGTGGAGCTGGGTTCCCTCCTTGTTGGTTGTTTTGCCTGAGGGGACCCAACACTGGAGGCTACCAGGGCTCTTTGGTGGGGCTAATGGCTGACTCTGGGAGGGCTCCCGCCAAGGAGTACTTCCCAGAACTTCTGCTGCCAGTGTCCTTGTCCTCACGGTGAGCCACAGCCACCCCCTCCACCCCCCCACCCCCACCCACCTGCAGGAGACCCTCCAACACTAGCAGGTAGGTCTGGTTCAGTCTCCTATGGGGTCACTGCTCCTTCCCCTGGGTCCCGATGCACACACTACTTTGTGTGTCCCCTCCAAGATTGGAGTCTCTGTTTCCCCCAGTCCTGTTGAAGTCCTGCAATCAAATCCCGCTAGCCTTCAAAGTGTGATTCTCTTGGAATTCCTCCTCCCGTTGCTGGACCCCCAGTTTGGGAAGCCTGACGTGGGGCTCAGAATCTTCACTACAGTGGGTGGACTTCTGTGGTATAAGTGTTCTCCAGTTTGTGAGTCACCCACCCAGCAGTTATGGGATTTGATTTTATTGTGATTGCGCCCCTCCTACCGTCTCATTGTGGCTTCTCCTTTGTCTTTGGAGGTGGGGTATCTTTTTTGGTGAGTTCCACTGTCTTCCTGTCGTTGATTGTTCAGCAGTTAGTTGTGATTCCGGTGTTCTCGCAGGAGGGAGTGAGAGCATGTCCTTCTACTCAGCCTTCTTGAACCAATCTCTTGTTCTTTTTTTTTTAAGTTTGATTTTCAAATGTACTTTTTACTGCTTTTTCTCTCTCCCTCTGGATCTGATGGATGTTTTCTAGTTGTATCTTGCATGAAACAAAGGGAAAATTATTAGCTTAGAAGAATAAGGTTGTAGTGGAAGCCTCTGTTGTTTTAACTTCCTAGCACCCATTCACTCTTCTCCTGGAAACAGTTATCCAGTTTATCTCTGGGAAGCTACCCTCTTTCCCACCGTCCATTTATATTTGTTGGGTGGAGCTCCCACCCCCTGGAGCAAGTGGCTCAGGCCTGGGCGATCACAGCATTGCACCACCCTGGCCGCAGTGTTTGTTTCAGGGAGAAGAAACCAACGAGACAGTTTCTGAGACTGTTAGGAAAAGGCTCTTTTCCACTGAACTTGAGATGGGAAGATGTTAGGTTGGAACTTCTGATGGCCATCATCAGTCACGAAGGGACAGCGTGCCTGAGAATGGAGCCAATACACAGTGGTGTGTTATGATATGGATGGAAAGAGACCTGGGGACTGCGCTACAGGACAAAGCATCCTTGAAGCCAGCTCCACCCTTGAACTTCTCGTTTACAACCCAGTAAATTCTTTCTTCTTAAGCCAGTTTGGATGAGATCATTGATCACTTAACCTGGGGAAAATGCCAATTAAAGAAGGGGGGTTCAATTCCAGGCTCTCCGATTCAGTTTACTACACTTTTCATCATTCAGATTTGGGGCTCATACCCACATTAATTGTAAGATGGTGCTGTGACTTTCTTCAGCTGTTGTTCCTTGTGCTTTCATCTTCCCTAGCTAATGTTAATGGGGCAGGGTTTGAGTGTTCCTGGGTTCCCTGGTGACAGTATCTTTTGGACACAACAAAAATGACATTCCAATTTGGTAATTCTTAGAGTCATTTTTTCTCAGACCAGACTTTTAGCTCTTACATTAAGATCTATGATCCATTTTGAATTAATTTTTGTGTGTGGTGTGAGGAAGCAGTGAGGTAAAATCATTTTTGTTGCCTGAGGATATCTTACTGTTGCAGAGCATTTTTTAAAAAGATTATTCTTTCCCTATTGAATTGTCTTGGCACCTTTTTGAACATCATTAGACCATAAATGTAAGGATTTATTTCTGAACCCTCAATTCTATTCCATTGATCTATATTTCTATCCTTACACAGGTACCCCACCATCTTGATTTACTTTGTAGTCAGTTTTGGAATTGGGCTATATAAATCCTTCAGGTTTTTCCTGTTTTTTTCTCCCTTCAAAACTGTCTTGGCTATTCTGGGTTCTTTGCTTTTCCATGTAAATCTTAGGATCAGGTTGTCAATTGAAAAAAAATTTTAAAACCTGCCGGGATTTTGAATACTGAATCTTCTAATCCATGTACATGGAATGCCTCTCTGTTTTTGTTTTTGTTTTGCGGTACGCGGGCCTCTCACTGTTGTGGCCTCTCCCATTGCGGAGCACAGGCTCCGGACGCGCAGGCTCAGTAGCCATGGCTCACGGGCCCAGCCGCTCCGCAGCATGTGGGATCCTCCCAGACTGGGGCACGAACCCGTGTCCCCTGCATCGGCAGGCAGACTCTCAACCACTGCGCCACCAGGGAAGCCCTGCCTCTTTGTTTTTAAAGATCTTCCTGATTTATCTCAGTAATTCATTGTAGTTCTCAGTATACAGATCTTGTACTACTTTTGTTAAATTTATTCCAATAAAAATTTTTTTTTGATGTGGACCATTTTTAAAGTCTTTATTGAATTTGTTACAATATTGCCTCCGTTTTATGTTTTGGTTTTTTGGCCCTGAGGCTGTGGGATCTTAGCTCCCTGACCAGGGATCGAATCCACACCCCCTGCTTTGGAAGGCGAAGTCTTAACCACTGGACCACCAGGGAAGTCCCCAAAGTATTCTTTTTGATGCTATTGTAAATGAATTGTTTTCTTAATTCCAGTTTTGAATTGTTCAAACCTTATATCTTTTAAGGTAATTAAGAGAAGGACAAACATTTGTACAGGCTGTTAGTAGTTTTCATTTCTTTCTGTAGAACCTCCTTAACATCTGGTACCATTTCCTGTCCTTGAGAAGGACTCGAGTATTCTTGTAAGGCAAGACTGCCAGCAAAGTAGCTCAGTTTTTATTTATCTAGGCATGTTTTTATTTCATCTTTATTTTTTAAGGATAGTTTTGCTAGATATAGATATATTCACTGACTTTTTTAAAAAGAATTTTGAACGTCATTGCACTGCCTTTTGGTCTCCACTGTTTCAGATGAGAAGTCAGCTATTAATAATAGTGTTGTTCCCAAATCTCTCCATTAAAGTCCTGCATTGTCTCTGGTCACACTATCCTTCCCAACCAGAACTGCAACTTTAGGCTAGCAGAGCAACTAACTTAACTTAGCAGAGTTGCTGATTACCAGTACTGCTACTTTTATAACAGCCTGGTGAAACATGGATTTTCACTTTCTACTCCAAATCAAGTGAGTCCCCTCCAGCAACAAAGCTCTTGCTTTTCATGGCTAGCCTCACCCTGGCAAAATTACTACACTGACTGAACCATCCCAGAAAAGAACGCCAAAGATTCCCTCTGTTCTTGTAATAGAGCTCTAGCAGCTTTTTGTGAATCAACATTCCTCAATTTGTTGGTTGCCTTTAGTCAATTTCCAGAACACTGAAATTTCCAGAACACTAATAATCCACTTGTCATAAAACACTCACCATACTCAACAGCAAATTGTCTGATTATCGTTAACCCTCTCTAAACTGTAAGCTTCATTACGGTAGGGCCTATATCTCCTTTGTTCACTAGCTATATTCCTAGGACCCAGCACAATCTGATATATTAGGAGGTGCTTAGGCTTACTTTTAAATATTTGCTAAGTAAACAAATAGATTTCCCCAACCCTGTTCCTCGTCTCACGTAGGTGAGGCTGTGCTGAGGTAATAGAGAAGAGCCTAGGAAATGTAAAAAGCATTTTAACTAGAATTCTATGGTTAAATAATTAGTCACTGGGGGTCTTCTTTACTTAGGAAAACAGTGCTTTGCTCTCAAAATGAGTGATCGTTTAACTCATTAGAGCTTTATTCTGTGAACCCTCAATGTATCTGAAGGCACTTAGCCTGTAGTTATAATTTTAGGAAGACAGGGCAATAGAATGGAAAAACTAGGACTGGGAATTTTGATTCACCTCTGTCAATAGCTGATTGACAGATACCTGATAACTGATTGAATAACTGATTGAATATCATTCTCTCTGGGCCTCCATTTTCTCATTTAAAAATGGTTTGCAAACATGGCCAAGCAGAAGAATCATCCATCAATGTCGTCCCATTGTTAGAATCCTTGGAGTTGAGGTGGGATCACCTGTATTATTAAAAGCTCCAGTGGTAAGTTTTTTGTAATCAGCTAGACTGGCAAATGGATGGTGTTTGAGACTCACTGGACTAGATGATCTCAACGGCCCCTTTCAGTCCTGAACTTACTCGCTTCCATTTATCTCAACAAAAGTGAAACTCTCTTTGGGTTATGCACCCAGGGTCACCCCAAACCTCTGTGTGGGAGGGTAAGTCTTTGAAGATGGAGTTTATTTAGGCCAAAGAAAAGACAGCTTCTGGCTTGTTTCTGCTCTGCGTAGTCACACAAAACGTGGATGCATGTGAAACGGGAATTGGGGAAAGGAAACTTACACCTCTTTTGGCTGAATGACAATTGATATAGGAGGAGAACTGCTAATTATCTAATAAACGAGGCTGGCAGGGTATTTGGATCACTTTATTCTTTTTGAAACTGCAAGTGAGCATCTGCTACTGTCTCTTTCATTTCCCAACTTGTAGAAAAGCAGCCCTTCCCAGCATGAGCTTATTTCAAAATAAACTGAATAAGGCTTTGCACGTAAAGAGGGTGCTGGGTACTGTGAACAGGACTCTTCTTAACCAATTCCACAGTCTATTTTCCTGGGAATAGAATAAAATAAACTTTGAGGAAAGTGTGGCAGATAGCTGCCTAGACCATGTAAATGTTCCTGCTTAAACACAGTTGTTTGATTCCTTTTTGTCTGTGAGAAATAAAGACCCATCTAGGTCCCTAGGAGGGAAGCTGAAATCAATGTGAGGATCTGAAGATGCTGGTGCGTTCTGTGTTGCTAGAACAGTGCTTCCTCTAGATGCCAAAACCTGATATTTGCTGAATTAGGCTTTCACTGGAGAAGCCTAAGTGCATGGTAGAACGGCTGCCCCCAAAGCACCAGAGATGTGCTCTGTTCTGCAAGAGAACCACAGGCTGTGTTTCCCTCTTCGTGGTTGCTAGTGAACTTAGTGCTTTTTCTGATAGGTAGCAATTCTATTTAGAAAGCTCAAAATAATAAACAATTTTTATATACAATTTACTAACCCAGTGATTCTCAGTCTTCTTGGAATGATGAGCCACTTTGACAGAAATGTCTGATAGTAGTAGACATTTTAATTAAATTAAAATACGTTCCCCAGCAGAAATGTAAAGTATCCACTAAAAACAACATATACAAAGAGCAGAACAACACACACGAAAAATGTTTATAACTTTAAGTAACAAAGATAAGATTCCAGATTGCATGGCAAATATTACTAATATGTAAAATAGACACAGGAAAATTATTTAAAGGGAACATATAGAATAATAATAATTGCATTAGAATGGTGTGATTAATAGCTGATATTTTTTTCTTTTTCATACTTTCTGTAAGAAGGTTTAAAACATTAACATCTCACTATGGCTAATTAAGAATAAACACTACTGAATGAAGGTACCTAATGATCTGAGCAGCCGCCTATACCTCCCTGTCTTCCCCTTCCCCACACATTCCTTCAGTCAGAGTAACGAAGGAAGAGGCAAGAGTTCATTTATGGGAAAAAAAAGTTGGAGGTTTGAGTTGATTGCAGGCTTAATATGAGTCTAGCTATCCCAAGCTTAGGTGGTTTAGGGATGATGGACCACTGAACACACCTAGACTATTTTTTTTTTGGTGTGTGTGTGTGTGCATGCATTTATTTTATTGTTTTTTTACATCTTAATTGGGGTATAATTGCTTTACAATGGTGTGTTAGTTTCTGCTTTATAACAAAGTGAATCAGTTATACATATACATATGTTCCCATATCGTATTGTGTATGAGAGCATCTATGTTACAAAGGATACTGACAAATCGTACTGACAAGGGGGAACTGACAAAGGAATGCTGAAAATGTTGCACCACCTGCTCCCTCCGTCTTGCACTTAAGTGGTCATCTATACCTATTCTATTTGAATCCAAACATGACTCTTCAGTCTAACCCACTGGCGCTACCTTGAATACCCCACTGCCACCACCTATTCTGCTTTAAAACCTTTAAGTTACTCCCTATGTTCTACAGCCGCCACCTTCTAACGCTGTGTTTCAGCTATACCTAGCACAATAATTTTTGGCATACGCTAAATAACAATAAATATTTGCTGAATGAAAAAGCACTCCTTTATCAGTTACTGTGTGAATGAGAGAATGAATCAAAGAACTGTCAACTATCATTTTCCAGAATAGTAGAATAAGGACCTCTGAAAATCTGCTCCTCCATGAAAGCAGTGAGAATATTAGAAAAAACTCTCAACTGTCAAAATGAACTTTATCAGAGCTCTGTAAATTAACTAAAGCCTTGCAACGATCTGAGGAGTGTTTATTTAAGAAATATGGCTGGACCTTTATAAGAACAGCAAGCTTTGTGGGGTATTAATTTGCCAGTCTTATCCACCTCTCCCTAGCTCTGCAATAGTCTTGAAAACAACTATGGTACCTGTGGAAACCAGCGGCCCAGAAACCCACAATGTGTTTGGAACTCCCCAAATACCCCATAACCAGAGAGTTGTCACTATTTGACCTGCCTGGCAACTTGCTGATGTGCTCCATTCTCAGGGCTTGCCTTTACTGCAACTGACATGGATCTCACTCTGTGAAAACAGCCCTACCCATAGAGCATTTGTCAAATACAATCAGTGGCAATTGTTTAACATCATAGCTGCCTGAGACAGTGTTACCAGCAGGACTAACAAGAGGCTGACCAAATTCTTCAAAGAAATCCTGGAGAATGAGATGTCCATAGGGGGCTTTGAAGAGTAGTTCTGGCATATTCCTGGGAGTCAAAAAGGCCATGCATATGTACTAGGCTATGTATTTGCCCAGGAAAGACTTAAGAAGGCCTGATGGTCATAACTCTAGCTAACTCAGAATCTCTGTGCAAGCAGAAAGTGAAGCCAAAGGTAGAGTTGTAAACAGCTTTCCAGAGCACTGAAAGCATGGCCAAGCATACAGCCCCTTTGCAAAGGCTGGAAAACATATTGGTTCAAGGCATTTAAAGAAACCTCTATCCAAAAAAAAAAACAAAAAGCCAAAAACACGAACCCCAAGAATTTCAAAAGAAAGAAGTCTCTATCTAATCACTAGTTGGCCACTAACCTTACTGAATAGAGACTTCAGTGGCCAATACAACAAAGAATATAGACTTTACAAAGTTAGTCCAGGAAGATCACTAAACAAAGAAATAGTTAATAACTGCCACAACAAACAGCAATAATAACAAACCCTGAGGGGGGGGGGAGAAATCTAATTTCCAGAACTGGCACATTGTATTATTTAAAATGTCCAGTTTTCAACACAAAATTATGAGACATACCAAGAAACAGGAAAGTATTACCCATCTGGAGGAACAAAACACTCAATAGAAATTGTCCCCAAGGAAGCCCAGATGATGAATACTAGACAAAGTCTTTAAATCAGCTATAATAAATATGTTTAAAGAATCAAAGAAAGCTATGTCTAAAGAAGTAAACTATGAGAACAATGGTTTAATAAATAAAGAATATCAATAAAGAGAGAATTATAAATAACAGCCAAATATAAATTATCTTCAAGTGCATATGAAAATCTTCCAGGATAGACTATATATGCAGCTACAAAACAGTAAATCACAATAGATTTAAAATAAATGAAATCATTCAAAGTATGTTTGCCAACCATGATGAAACTTAACTGGAGATCAACAATAGAAAGACATTGGAAAATCTTTAAATATTTGAAAATTAAACAATACGCTTCTAAATAATATATGAGTCCAAAAAATCACAAGGGATATTAGAAAATATTTTGAACTGAATGAAAACAAAAACAAAACATATCAGAATTTATAGGATGCAGCTAATGCAATGGCCTAGGGGAAATATATAACCCAAAGAAGCCTATATCAGAAAAGAAGGTAGGTCTAACATAAATAATCTAAACTTCACCAAAAGAAACTTAAAAGAAAAAAAGACAAAATGAAGCAAAAAACAAACAAAAAGATTAAACCGAAAGTAAGCAGAAGGACAGAAATAATACAGACCAGGGTGGAAATCAATAAAATAGGAAAATAAAAGCAATAGAGAAAAATAAATGAACCCCAAACTTGGTTCTTTGAAAGATCAACACAATTTGGGAGAAGATAAATAATGTCTGCAAAGTTTAAGGTTGGCAATCATTGTTTGATCCATTCTAAAGGAGCTCATCATCTCTTTCAACATGAATGGCAATGATCCAGGGAATCTTCCCCTTACCCCAGTGGATTGATACTAGAGGGTATTTGTGACTATAGCATTATATTGGGTGAACTTCATATTTAGGGAGATTACATGGCATCATCAAATGCACTTCTGAAGGATTTTTATTTTGAGAAGTCCCTCAACTCTCATAATATACGATTGCCCACACCTGCACCTTTCTTTGAATTATGGAAAGGCAATCAAGAACATCAATGAGCAATATTTGACCTGAGTCTTGAAGTTTGGGTAAAACAGAGGTTTGCATTGGGGAGATCATCCCAGACCATGGAGTGGCCACCTCGCTTTAGGAGAGACTTTAAACAAGCACTTACTTTGTATGTAGGTGGAGATCAGTCAAGCTGAGAGGTGCCTCAGCCCTGGTGGGGCGACTGCTGAACGGTCTGGAGATTTCAAACCATGTCCAGTTGCACATACATAGCTGTGAATACACATTGGGCATGGCTATTGACTCAGGACAGGGAGCTGGGACAGGTCTGCTTCCTCAAAGCTTTTCAGCAAATTCTATTACCCATTGTGCAATCTGCTTCTCTTAATTTCACAGAAGTACGTTTTCATCTTCAATTATTAAACCTGTTTAAAGTCCTGGTAATCTTCCATTTGTTTGAAGAAACAAAAGTATCAGCACATAATGTAAATTAAACCTACTGTTTCCTGTTTGGGGCTGGGGCTCGAAGACAATATTTGTTGCTATGAGAATGGATTTAGCATTTGAGAGACAAACATGTAGGACTACATATGCATTGCTATATTTCTTTTCTGGTTGACAGACACTAACCTTTATTCTAATGCATTACGTTTATTCATAATGCTGAATCCACAAACCAAGCTATAAACAATTCTGCCTTGATGATCATGGGATCACAAGTCCTTCTAAAGTGAAGGGTCTCCTACTAAGGTAACCAGGGATTAGGAATTCTAAGCATATTCTGATTCTGAGTAACAAAGAAGCTTTAGCTTTGAAAGAATGTTGGAAAATCCGCTCCTAAAACGTATAACACTTTGTGCTAACAGTGCATCTGGTTGCTAGTCAGCCTTCAAGGAATATACATTGAGTGAATGGTTGAATCAATGAATATGCCTTCATGGACTTCCATCAACGTTCTGCCTCTCCCCAAGGGTAAGGAAGCAAAATGACAGCTTTCTCAACTAAAGTTGGTTTTATAGTTTATCAGAAACTTAATGTGAATCTCTTTACATTGACTTTAAACCTAGGTTGCTCTAGGTTATACCTGCTTTCTAGTGTGGAGAAAAAAATATCTAACCATCTCTTTCTCTACTTAAAATGTTAGGTATTTCACTTAATATTTAATCCAGGCCCATGGAAATCCAAGCAGGTCTAATTTCTGTGATCCAGTCCATAGCAATCCTACAAAATTTAATGCAAAAGAATGTAGCATTTCTGGTATGGGCATCAGAAATGAGAATAATTTTAAAGCAAAAGTAAGCAAAGCAAAACAAACAAGCAAAAAATCAAGCTGATACACAAGAGAATGTGAACTGACAAACACATTACCTTAGAAAAAAGCACGATTGAAAACTGCTTCTGGGGAGCCTCCCTGCTCCCCTCCTTTTTCTTTACTTCTCTAGCTGCAAGAGAATTTGCTGGAAAATGGATTGAAATCTATGACACTTAGATACTTTTCACAAAAGCAAAAGCGAAAGCAAAAGTAAAAGCAAAGAAGCATTGGTCAACATAAAATGAAAACAGGTGTGACCCTTCCCCGACCTTCCACCTCACCTGAGTTAACTGCTTTCTTTTCTCTTCCCTTTCTTCCTGCTCTTTGCTCCTGGTCTCCTTTCAAAGTCCTCATTGTCTCTGTTGCTGATCTTCTCCTCCCTCCTGTTTGACTTGGAAATAAAAAAGCACATGCAAAGCCTTTGCAAAGTGTGCTTGGTGTTCTTGTTGGAAAACATTTATGTGATCTGTGGCTGCATCTGATCTAGGTCGCCTCCATATTCAAAGCAGAGTTACAGCCTTCCCTCTGAGAAACCTGTAGCCAACCCAGGACATGGCAGTAAAAAGTATTCCTGGATGAGAGTTTCTGCCTGAAAAATCTGCTTCTCTGTTTTTTGCCGCTTAATATTAAGTAATTCTGATGGATGTTCTGAACCTATTTCTCTGACTCTTGCCTAGATTGAGGCTATTTTCTCAGCTATCTGCATACTCTTTGGGCTGCATATCTGGACTCTGGGTCTTTTTGGTATACTGACTTTCAAGCACTGACTGCCCTTTTGGTCTTGGATATAATGCTACATCTAACCTTTAAAACCAGGGTTTCCCCCTCCTTTGTTTCCAAAATTGCAAATGGAATAGAGAAGAGTATGATATAATGGAAAAAAGCATTTGGACTCCAGTCAAAAGACCTAGAGTTTGAATACTATCTTTCTGGTTACCAATTTTGGACCCAGGAGAAGTCTCTTACTTTGACTCCTGGATTCCTCATCTCCAAAGTGGTACCAATAATAAATGCTGGATTCCTTACTTAGGAGGGACCACCTAGCTTCTGATTCCATGCCAGAAAAACTTCCTTCCTCTCACCCTAAACATTGCTCCTCTGAATGGCCATATTCCAAAATGATGGTTAGGCCACATTTATGCCTGTTTGGGGGTCACTGTTTGTTGGCAGATGACATATGTGTGTGTTTCTCTCTCTGCTGCTTTTCTTCTGTTCCTGTTGTCTCTATGCTCCAGTACCAGGAGCCCTGTAGCCTGGCCGTACGTGCTTTCCTCTTTCTCCTCTACCTGCGGTATAGTATCCTTCTCCTTAGGCTTGGTAAGCATTTGGTGGTTGGTGAGCAGATGAAGCCATCTTTGATCTGGACCTAAGTTATCAGTTGCAACTTGGTTTTAAGATAGAATCCTGTATTGGGCTACTGGGCACTGTACCAGCGAAATAATAGTGTGGTATTTTGCTTCCCATTGTTTTTGTTTCTTGGGTGTATTGCTTCCTCTAGGACCTCAACCTTCTCCCATAAGGACTTAGAGAAAAACTATATAAAAGAAGTAAAAAGAATGAGTTTCTAACCTAAGACTATACCAGAGTCAAACCTCACTCAATCTTTAACACCTCCCAACAAGTTTTTGTGAAGATTTAGAGGCAATATACACAAAGGCCCCTAGTGCAGTCCATAACAGAGGCTTATTTTTTTTAAAATAAATTTACTTTTTAAAAAAAAATTTTTGGCTGCATTGGGTATTCGTTGCTGCACATGGGCTTTCTCTAGTTGCATAGAGCAGGGGCTACTCTTCATTGCAGTGCGTGGGTTTCTCATTGCGGTGGCTTCTCTTGTTGTGGAGCACGGGCTCTAGGCGCGTGGGCTTCAGTAGTTGTGGCTTGCGGGCTCCAGAGCGCAGGCTCAGTAGTTGTGGCGCACGGGTTTAGTTGCTCCGCGCCATGTCGTATCTTCCTGGACCAGGGCTCGAACCCATGTCCCCTGCATTGGCAGGCAGATTCTTAACCACTGCGCCACCAGGGAAGCCCCACAAATGCTTATTGACTGCTGGTACCTTGAATCCTAGAGTCTTGCTACTAAGGGCAGTCCGTGTACGAACAGCATCAGCATTGTCTGAGCGCTTATAAGAAAATAAGAATCTTGGGTTATACCCCGAACTATTAATCTGTATTTTAGCAAGATTCCCAGGTAGTCGCTAGGCACGTTACCGTCTGAGAAGCATTGCTGTAGAGCATACATGTCCTTCATGCTGGCCTGCGCGCTCCAGTCTCCTGTTTCTCTCCCACACCCATGCTGCCTGTAGCTTGGATGGCCTCCCAGACGGAGGGGCACACTGTTACCAATGGCGTGCTTTCCAGTTAACTCAGATACTTCTGCCGAGGAAGTCTGAAGAGAAGCTTGTAGTGGTGAAGTTACCTTTTCCTAAAGGAAATGTGAACTAGCATATGTTGAAGAAACCCATAGAAAGGAAGCACAGGCAGGTACAGAAGCAGAGCTCGTCTGAGTGCGGTTTGAGACAAATCCCCGAGTGCAGAGAGCGCTTGCCTTCTTAATGAGCTCGCAAGTGATGGATGCCTCTCCAGAGGATCCTTTGCTTCCAAGAGGGGAAAAAGTATAATTGAGCTTATAGATCGTTCTTTCTACTCCACAGAAATGTGTGTGTGAGCTCTGAAGGACAGAAGCTCTATTAAAGTTCCCAGTGAGTTAGGTTAGATCAGAGTGAGTGGGGTTATAGATTTTTGACTTGCACCTTCTTATTAATATTCATTAGATTTGGATATTATCAAATCAATGGTGGTTTATTTTAAAATTCCTGAATCTTTTACCTGTACTTTCATGTTGTTTAATTATTATCTTAAGATTTGTTGTCTTTTTCTATTGTCTTCCTTTTCAGATGTTTCCTTTTCTTTGTACTAAGTTGTCATAATGGGTTATCCAAAGAAACTTTTTCTAAACGAAACCTTTTTTTAAAGCAAAAGTAAGCAAAGCAAAACAAACAGGCAAAAAAATTAAGTTGATACACAAGAGAATGTGAACTGACAAACACATTACCTTAGAAAAAAGCACGACTGACAACAAACATTAAACATATATATGGTGGCTACTGAATAAAATGCAAATCTCATGTAAAACAGAAGTTTGGAAACAGATCAGTGATAGCCAGAGGGTAGAGAAGGGGGCTGATTATGAAGAGGTGTGAGAGAATTTGTGGGGGAGGTGATGGAACTTTCTATGCCTTGACTATGATGGTGGTTACTGGAACACATGCATTTGTCAAAACTAACTGTACACTTCAAAAGGGTAAATTTTAAAGTATGTAAATCATAACAAGATAAGAAAGGGGGGGAAGTTCCTATCTGAAGACAAATTTTAAAAATTACACTGCGTTGCATAGGACGTGCGTGTGTGTGGGTGTATATGTTCTTACCTTTGAGATGCAGCTGTATTGGTTAAGAATATGGCTTTTAGGGCCAGAGGACCTGAGTTCACCCTGGAAGTTATAAAATTCTTTGTTGCCTCAGTTTCCTAATCTGTCAATTGAGGTTACAGCAGCATCTACCTCATGGGGGCTATTGTTAGGAATAAACAACAACAAAGACAATGACAAAACAGGGTAATGGGCACTGAAAATTTAAGGCTTTGCAATGGGAGAAAGTCTCTGATGTTTTCTTTTTCCTCACCTCATGCTCGGTGAGGTCATCCTTGTCTCGGCTGAAAAACAGTCTTCATCACAAAACGCCCACACGTAAGTCTTCCCAGCCTGCCATATCAGGCAGCCACTGCTGAGGAAGTGCTCTGGAATAAACCTCAGAGAGAGAATAAATCACCTCTCGTGCCATGCTCCCTCCAGGTGAGGACTGAGGTCATTGCAAGAGGCATAACAAATAGTTGACATAGTGTACCAAACTAATAGATTCTATAAGGAAAACTAAATGGAAAATTCTTCTTGAGTGCTAGGCACCTCTGGTTGAAGAGACAGTGGAGCCTGTGTTATTGTAGATGTAGTTGAATCAGTAATACTTGTTCATTCATTTCTTTTTCATTTCACAAGAATGCCTCTTTTAACCAAAGAGGTAAGGAAATATTATCGAGGGCAATTTTTCATGCTCACATGGATTATATTCTGGGACACCTTGCTTTTCTAAACAGCCCCATTTCTGTTTTTTTTTTTCCTCTCAGCAATGTATTCAATTCTCTTTCAGCAGCATGAATTCATCTGGAAAGCTATAACAATCAATTAAGTAAATGAGAAAATAGAATGCTTGTAATTATGATAATCGAGCTATATATGAAACCCACCCTCTTAGGTCTACTACCCACACATCTTTAAGCAATATATTAATTAAGCTTTGGGTAATTGTTACAATTAGAATCAAGCTTTTATCATTTTAAAAAATCACTTAAAAAATCACTATGAGAGAGACAAATGAAATAATTTAAAAATATACGCAGCTGTCGGTTTTTAATGCAATTCATTATCATAACTCTATTGTCATCTCCCTGGTTGCATGGAGACAATTCCAGGATGCTTTATTGATGTGACTTTTCATTGACAAGTGGAGGAATTTCATATGTAGCAGCTTCTTCAGATGTTTTCCTGTTTCTCTAAATCAGAGGTTGGCAAACTTTTCCTGTAAAGGACCAGATTATAAATATTTTAAGTTTGCAGGCCAACAGGCAAAGTTGAAGATATAGGAAAGTACAAATGTTGGCAGTTTCTGTATTGATGGGTTCAAAATATAATAAAATAATAATTAAGTACAATTTTTTTTTTGCAATACACATCTACTAATGAGAAAAGCAGAATTCTTCCCGTTGGGATAATATTTTACTTAGTTGGAATTCAACGTTAGTGTCTCCTATCTTTGAGTCATTGCAAATGTTCATTGTGAATCCATTCTTAGACAGATGTGGTTCACAGAGTGTGGTTTGCCAACCCCTGCTCTTGATCAGTGTTCTCAACTTCAAGGGGCAAGAAAATCACCTAAAGGGCTTGTTAAAATAGAATGCTGAGCCACACCCCCAAGTTTCTGGTGGAGCCTAAGAATTTGCATTTCTAACAAATTCCCACTTGACACTGATGTTCCCCGTCTGAGACCATACTTTTAAAACACTGCTCTTGATGTTGGTCCTTTTAAAAAGTCACATTGAATACAAATCTATTTCATGTTTTCATCGTTCTACTCACGTTTCAGCTCACCTGATGGACTTCACCTTTTGAACTCCGAGGTACAGGGTTAGTAGATCCAAAGTTTAATATCCATTAAAAAGTGAAGACCTATTTAGCTAGATCAGATTGATAATAAAAGGAACTTTTGTCTCTTAAAGAGCTATTAGTCTCTTGCTTGCAAAGTGAGGCATCAGCAATCAGCATCTACTTGTCAGCTGTGAAGAATGCCTGACTAGCACTTTTCCAGTCCCGTCAAACTTTTAAAAGAGTATGCAGCATTCCAAAGGATACATGTGGGTGAAACATAAGAATGACACTTTTGCCTTAGATTTGACATATCCTAGTTCACCATACATTAGCAGTATAATGCTCTCTGGATTGGAATTTCTTGGCATGTTCAACCCATAAAATTTAACACAGAGACTTTCATGAGGCCGCCAAAGGCCAAGGGAGATAAGAGTTTCCTAAATCCTGGAGTAGCCCATAGTCTACTAAACCAAGTCATCTCTGAGTTGACTGTTAAGTTGCCCTGGGCTCTTGCGGATGAGCTCCAAATGGTTTGAACTGTCACCTATACTG
Source organism: Monodon monoceros (assembly GCF_005190385.1). Classification (NCBI taxonomy): domain Eukaryota; kingdom Metazoa; phylum Chordata; class Mammalia; order Artiodactyla; family Monodontidae; genus Monodon; species Monodon monoceros. The sequence goes on from NW_021703772.1 coordinate 64,069,502, forward strand.
AGGTTATGGGGAAGGCTAATAATACGACAGAGCATCAGCTAATTTCAGTAATCACATCTCACCAAAGAGATCCTTTCAGAAAAGAGCCAAGTGGAAAATATGTTCTCCTTCTGTTTATTCGTCCCAGTGGTTTAAAAAATCAGCTTTAGGGAACCATAATCTTCCTCATGACAGACGGGCTTATACATTAGCATCGTGCTTTCAATCAACAGTTTACATTTCATGAGGAAGGTGAAGAAACTGAATGTAAAGACATTTTCAGCATCTATTTGTCATTTTTCAGTTTTATAACATTGATACAAAAAATAATATTCTGATTAGCAGCTTGATTGGCAACCCATGTAACCCTAAGTAGTACTACAAACCTGGAGAGTGCACTTTTACAGACAATTACGGTTGGTGAAATAGTATGTACAATTTTGACAAATAAATACATAAATACAATCATTCATATATAACAATATGCCTAAATTTCAATTATCATCAAGCGTTTCTAGTAAATTACTTCTTTCATTCACAAGTTACTCTGTTGCTTATAAAAACTATCTTCACCTTTACAGAAGAAATGACATAATCAATCCCCCCCTAAACCCACATATTAGGAAAGGTAGAAAATGAATCCCAGATGCTTTATGTAAATATTCCATTGTCTTTTGATAGAAGAGCTTTGATTGAAAAAACTCCTTCCTTAGCTTCTCTGTAAAGAGTTTCTTTTCCCCATATCATATCACACAAAGGGGTTTTGTTCTTCTGAATTTATTCCAAATTGAAAATGACCTTCATTTTTTTATTCTGGTTATTTAAAAATACAATAAAAATACAATAATATATATTGAAACTGGCATTTGCTCCAATACAAGAGACACAAAGCCACGCAAACTAGTCACCAAAGATAAAAAGCTTTTTTTTTCCCCCAAAATAAAACTTTAAATGAAAATTTAAGAGTACAGACACGAAGTATTGACACCTTTTGTTATCCAAGGCATAATGAACAAAACAGGCGGAGGGACAGTCAGCAGGTTTTTGTAAAAATTGTCTGAATGACTCCTGGTAAAATGCTATCTGAAACACTATTTTATGTCAAAGAAATGATAATAAATTAAAAAATGGCTTAACAACTCACTATTTGGCCAGTGTCATAAAATTAACAAAAGTAGAAAATTAGAGCTTTTTCCTCATCACTTGACTTAAACATTTTTGGAACATTCAAAAAACGAAGGGCAAACATGCTTTAGGCTATTGAAACACCGGGCAAGTGGCCTTGCCTCACCAAGCTCCATGCAGAAGAAAATGTACATAGCAAGCCGATTCTAGCAATACGTACAGCTGGGGAGAAGAAAAAAATGCCTTTAAAAATATATACATATGGTCTTTGATGAATATTTATATGTTTGTCACATGGGTACTATCTAGCATAAAAAAGTTAGGAAATAGTTCTGTAAGACATGATTCTCTGATTTTTGCCCCTTTTAAAGATGAGGGCTCTATTCATAATTTACTCACACGCAGACATATAAAACGACTCGCAGATGTACACATATGATGTTTATACTGTGCAATTCCTTGACACCGAAAGTGGCTCGGCTGAGCATAAGGTAAAGGCAAGATGTTGGTATGACACTGAGCCTTGATTCGACTACATGATTGACAGGCAAACCAAGTTCAAAGTCATGAGACTTTTCCAGCGATTGGAATGCACAGCAGTTGAGAGTTGGGGGTTGGAGGGTGGCTCGCCTTATGCTGATCCATCTTTCTCCAGGATACCTAATGCTATTTTCTAATTTAACTCAGCAGTCCTGCTGACTTGAGATGACTATGTATTAAGGGAAGGAAAGGCCTATCTCCTATTGGGTTCTCTTGGGCTGGAGATAAGAGATCCGGTGTTTTCAAGATATAAGCCATGACTTCCATTTGTACATTTCATCTACTTGTTTGCTATCAACTCCTAGGGGGGCTTGCAAAGGTCAGGTTAAAAAAAAAAAAGGTACACTCTTTTAGTTGGGGAGCTTTCTTTGCGTGAAAACAAACAGAAGTTTTCTAATGAATGGTAGAAGTGTGCAATGTGTGGGTTTGCTGAGTGTCTATTCTTCTGCCAGAGGCGGACTAGCTCTACCAGGCCTCAAAGTTCTTACTGAGAATTCAGATCAAATGTTTCCTGAGATCTAAGTTGATGTGATACATTTTGCAAAGCATGTGCTTCAATGACTGTAATATACCCCCAGCCAGAGGCTCCTCCCCGAAGAAAGGCAGCTGCCTCCCCTTTCAGCAGCCTGGGATATCAAGGCAATTCACTGAAGTAATAACTTATTCACTGAAACCTGAAGAAATGACAGAGAAATGGAAACTTCTCCAAACACCTAACATATTGAAGGAAAAGTCAAAATCTTAGAAGAATCAGGTGCACTGATAGTTCATATCTGATCTGTATTTTGGCAGATACTATGTTAAGATGATGTTACTAGTGATGACCATCATTGTAATTATGTAATTATTTTAGCATGTAGCATAATGCATGATACGTTGCATTATGTAGCACCTTTTAAACTAAGGATCCCAAAATACTTAGCAAATGTGATTTTCTCTCACAGCACCTGCGAGGTAGGTGTTTTTTCCAGCCGTTTCATAAATGAGCAAACTGAAGCACAGCAAAGTGAGGATGCCTGCTTAAGTGACCCACACGATGGCAGCAATAGAACCTGAACCCAAGCTTCCCCACCCTTCCTTCCTATAAACCTCAATAACAGAGCTTGCAGAACACCCCCAAACAGCATTGCTGTTAGAGGTACTTGGATGTTTCAGATGTGAGAGAGATTACATCTATCAACAGCAGGGCTAAATCCTTCAGTAACATTGCTCCCTGTTCAAATAGTTTCTCATGTGCTTTGCAAAGGTATGGAAGGGGCATCTGACACTAGTGCCAAGCTTTTGTTAATTGTAACGCACACATAAATTTATATTTTTCTCCATGTGATATACTGTCCTTCTGGCCTCCTACCAACTTATTTCTATACATGTATCTGCCTGAGCCAGAAAGTGTGAAATGTATTTAGTGACATTGTATGGAGGGAAGCAGGTGAGATTACATTTGGCAAAATCTCCTTGGAGGCACCAGGTAATGTTTGTTCTGAAAGAGCAGGAAAAAAAAATTCTCCTGTTTATTTTGTTACGTAGCATTTTATATACATTCTACCCGCTGACCAGGTTTAATCCTTGGATGAGCAAGCAGAGTTGTCTTCCAAACATACAGAATATTTAATTCTCAAGTTTAAATTCCCATTTATTTAACTGCAGCCTCCCTGCCAGTACTAAGTTCATTTCTTGGTGGAACTGCAAATACTGTACACATTACATGGCAATATATGTAAAAATTCAATGTAACAGCACACACAATATTAATAATCACATCCAGTGTGTCTCCCTGACTGTGCATTATTTCTGAATTGTTTTTGAAAAAGTGTTATTTACTTATTTACTTTTGCAGAGAGGATATGAAGACATTACCGTGAGTTCTAGTTTCCCAGAACCAGATTTTTATCTCAGATGCACAGTATGTAAATCCTAGCAGTTGTTAGGAAGTTGCTTTTTGAGATAAATGCAATACTTCAGGACCTGAGAATGAAATCTGGTGCTTTTAACTCATGTATTATTTCTATGAGCAGAGCTTAACACGCGTAAATTGGCAATCCAAGAAAGGAACTAGGAGTGGGAAGAAAAACACTTTTTACAAAACCCCTTCACCAGTTCATTTCCTCTGGTGACACCTGTAAAATACCTACACCCTAGGCCTCATTTCTTAAAAAAGAAAAGAAACGTATTTACATTGGTAAAAACCCTAACATCTGAGATGTTTCTTGCTTGACATGTCATTCCAGATTCTGTGCATTTCTTCTGGAGAGATCTGATGCACGGTGATAACTCGGCGATACCTACACAAACTGTAGGCCATTTTCCAGTGATTGAAGCCACTGTTCTGGAAAGGATGGATGCCCAGCTTTCGAAGACACAGTCCCACATATACATCTTCCAGGTGAAGCAGCCTGGTGTGGAGTGAGGTCTTGTAAATGAGTTCAGCCACATCAGCTGAAAAGATATAGCCAGTCCCCGAGCAGAAGGGTGGGTAGTTACTGTCAGGGTACAAATCCCTAGGCATATACCACTTACTGCGGACGTCTCGGATTGGCCCTCCATTGATGACATAGCCAGTAAAATACCTTCTTCTTGGCTTGGTGGAGGGTTTTAGTAGTTTATAAATAAGGTTGTCCATGTTGACAAAAATGTCGCTGTCTGTTTTCATGACATACTTGGCTTTTGAACAAAAAGTGGCCACCCACCTCATCCCCATTAAGGTTTTGAGGGTAAGGTTATGGTAGGAATCAATGAAGTCCTCCACGATAATGTCATGAAAGATTTGGCTTTCTTGCTCCACCATCTGATTGAGAACGGGATCAGCGTTCTTGCCCAGGAGGAAGAGAGTGGCTATCTTGATCCCTTTAAAGTTGTTCTCATCCCCCCAGGTCTCTCGGATCGCCTGCCGGGCATCGAATTCTTTATGGGTGGTACTGATGAGGATAACGAGGAAAGGAATGTTTTTCTCACATTTGTTGGGCTCATTTATAAGAAATTCAAAAGAATGGGGGTTTATAGGTCGAGTTCTTATGTTGCCAAAGGTGAAGTTTTTCCTGGCAACTGTTAGATGGCTGAATGGCTTGGAGCCAGTGTAGGAAGAAGTAGGGCGAGTTACACTCAAGTACCAGAGAGCGCTGGCCCAGCACACGACTGTCAAAAGGTATAAACAGGAGACCTTTGAAGCCATTGTCTTGAGAGCACGTCTATTCCCAATATTGAAGAGTATGCCTTCTTGGCATTAGTTTCTTTTCATTTGGCAAAGGTAGCATATTACTAGTAAATCTTAAAGTTCGACAGAGAAGCGTGAGTGCAGGACTGTCCATGGGTCTCAGTGGCCGTCTGGCACCTCTGTATTCACTCTACTTTTCTCCAAATCTGATACAAGGGTCCATGTCTCATAAATCTTCCTCTTAACTCTGCAAAATCAAAGTACAGTTGTCATTCAGATTTATTTAGTCATTTCACATCCTCAAATAAACATAATAAGGGTATAAGGATTACCCATGCTGATTAAAATAAACACAGGCATTCATTTCCATCAGTATTGACGACTCCCTGACACAAGCATTCTACCTTTCTTCCCTTGATAGGAGTTGTTTACGGATATTCATAGCTCCATGGTATTAGCAAATACATTATAAACTATAGATGAACATGAAGGAAACTGAATATTTGTAATTTTAAAAAGATTCCCCCTCTTCACAAGAGGCCTTCTTTGCAGTTAAATATCAATACTTTCTGATGCTAAAGTCTTCTTTCAACCAGGAAAATGTCACCCATGGCCTCATATCTTCCATTTTTCTCAAGTCTAAGTTTTGGTTTGCTTGATTCTGATGAAGTAATCAGTTCTCAACATCTCCTTGTTTTCTCTAGACCCGTTTTTGAAAATGTGTCGATCACCACTGGAAAATCTTTGCTGAAATTGTCTTCCTTGGCTTTGACTTAGAAGTAATTCCCAACTTTTCTCACTTTTTTCCTTATTTTGGCTCTCACAAATGTTAGTTCCTCATTCTCAGTTTTCTGTGATGCTTCGTATGGAGAATATCCTTACCCCTCATGCATGGAGACCATGGCCCTACCGTCCTTCAGAGAGTGGGCAGCATTCATTTTGGAGCTGATCTAAATGGTATCGCTTTTTGTGGTTTTCAGCAATTCACCCTTATGTTCCTTTGGTGAAATTATACTGTCCTCTTTTAATTCTTCTTACTTAGTTACACTTGCCTGTAAACATGGCAGGAGTATAATAAGGGACACCATTGAGGTTGGGGGCCACAAATTCAATGGAGATGTGACAGAGCACTTTAACTGATGTTCAAATTAAAAAGTTGTCCTTCAGAACCGTAATCCTTTCTAGAACTTCTGCTGCTATCGCGTCAGTCAAAAATATATGCCAGGTTACGACAACCATTCATGTAAAAAATTATCTCTTCCTTCTTAGATCAAAATGTGCAAAATGTGTCTTGAGGACAGAGATAGCAGATAATGGATATCAGTTTCACCAAAGTCCGCTTTAAAGAAAACTACGCACTTAAATGTATACACTGTGTTGAAAGAATTTAACTGGGATTACAGATTGAAAATCATGTTTCCAGGCACAATAGTCATAATGAAATGAAAAGACATGATGGGCAACAGCAGAGGTAATACACATCTTCTTGTCTAAGCCAAGCACTGACCGTGAATATATGATCCGTATGAGACCAGCAATAACTCAGCGCAGTTATGGTTCTAACTAAATGAATATTAGAATGGCTTCAAGCAGCATGACTCTAGGCATAGTCAGGCCTTCATCTGACCCATATTAAGTACTCTCTAAATATAGGCTCCAGTATCCTTGGCCTTCTGGAGGGAATTTCTGCTCTAAAGATAAAAAGGATGTGCAGCAAGCTTTGAAACTTTAAGCAGTAAGCCAAAGGAAGTGTGAGAAATCAGCAACAGAGAGTTTAGAAAAGAGTTTCTCACCTTGGGATACACAGACATCGACTCCAGTTGAATGCCAAAGGGACGTGAGTGAGTCTCAAGATGGTACTAGAAACCAAACTTTCTCCACCATTGTCCTAGCCTAGGATCTGATTCTTATGAGCCTACTTTTATCATCATATAGCCCTTGTCACCTTTCACACTTTCCTACTAAACTGTGAGCCACCCATCACTGAACTGTGAAGGGGCTCCCCAAAAGCATCACCTGGAAGAGGCTTCTACCAAGTTCTCTTCTGGAGCCACTAATCAGGCTATCAATCGGGGGTTAATGGCGTGCTGCAACGTATCGGAAAAACAGAAACAGAACCCATACGCCTCCTCAAGGAACTCACAGTCTAGGAGGAAAGACGTCAAGTGAATGATTAAAACAGTGGGATAAACATTTTCATCATAAGGCTAATGGAGTACATAGGAGAGGTGGGCTGGTGGACAGGGCATGGGAGAACTAGGGATGGTCCTGCAGACTGTGCAGAGTGCTTCTCCAAAGGGACCATTCTCCTAAACTGCAGTGTGAGTCCCACGCTCCATCCGCTCCCAGAGTCTAACAATGAGGTTGCCTTGGGGACAATGCCATGGAAAGTTCATAGAAGTTATCTAAGCTGAATCTTCAAGGACATCTAGGAATTATCGGGATGAGGGTCGGGCATTCCAGGCAGAGGGACCAGCATATGCAAAGGGATAACATGAGAGAGCCTAGTGTGTGCCAGGGCTGTAGAGTAAAGGAAGAAGACAGGGCGATGGGGTGGTGGCTGTGGAGACAGGCAGGGGGCAGATGGTGAGCAGTGCTCAGAAACTATTCTTAGCCGAGGAGCTGGTTACCCATCTTTGCAAACTAAAGGGTGTAAGGGAGGATTTTACCTTCCCCAAATCCTGTCCACTGATTTTCAATAGCAGTTCATTTTTCCATATTAAGGATATCTATCTCCCATAGCTCTGTGCCCCAGAAGAATAAGCAAACATTTGTTTTATCTGATAACTTTCTGTACGGTTTTCCAGGAGAAGGGACTCCATAAACACAGGCAGCTGGGCAATTTAAAAAGAGCTAAAAGAGGGAGAAATATGAGAGGAATAGGTGAGAGCACGAATAAAGTATATGTATTTACAAACCCTCTTCACAGAAGGATGAGCATTCTTCCCTAGACAGCTAACAAACATGATACTTCTTACCATTGTTACTGTAGGTCTCATTTAAAAATGTGTATAGTGCACCAGGCACTGTGCTATGTGCTGTATTCAACGCCATGGATTTTACAGAGCTTCGTTCCTCACAGTTTTACAAGGGAGATAGTTTCTCCATTTTACAGATGAGAGAATGGAAACTTAGAGATAATAAGTAGCTTGTTCAAGATCACACAACAGGTCGGTGACCAGGTAAGTAGTCATCCCAGGTTTCCTAAGGCCTGTTAGGACAACAGGCAAAATCTTGCATGGGAAAGCCCAGGGTGGAAGGGATCATCTCAGACTGCTAGTCTCCCAGGATCCATAGGTTTATTTTCTTAGAAGTGTGTCCATTGCTTGAATTTTTTTCTAGTTTTTGGTTTGCTACCCACCGCACTACACCAATTCTGAAGGGATCCTTGGTCATCAAAAAATGATGATTTGCAAAGAGCACATTAAAGCCTGAAGATGCTGGGGGTGGGGGAGAGCTTTAGAAATTGAAATGGTTCAGAAACACTGCAGTTCCCTTTCTCTGAAGTCCTGCAAAACACACACACACACACACACACACACACACACACACAGTCACACACTGAAAGAATCACTCTCTCTATTGACTTATTTTTCAGACGAGAACAAAAGTAGGCACAGTGTTACATCTTGGTCACCAATAAAAGAGAGGATTTGAAATGGGAACAGGAACCAGGCAGAATCTGAAGAGCGGCCAAGAATAATGTGGACCCACAGCACGGGGTGCTCAAAAACGTCCTTTTTGCTCACAACCAAACAAATCTCTCAGGTGGCCAAACAAGCACAAAAATAGACCTCTGGACCACAAATAGTAACATAAGTAAAGACAGGGGAGAGCAGCTTGGTGCGTTTAATGCTAAAGAGTAATTTCATATATGTTGGATTAAGTAGATGGTAATGGGCCAGATGTCCTTGTTTTACTCCTTGAGTAACTTGCTGTGTGGCTTTCTGTGCCTTAGCAGCCTTGGGTATAAAATAAGGGCAAAAGTAACATCTGCTTTACTTCCAAATACGTTAAAGGTATTAATTGTTTGAGTTTCCGGGGAAAGAGTGTAATACAGATTGATGGTATTAGGATACAAAGAGCAAGTTCTAATGTGGCGAGGGGATTCTGTCAGTCCATCAGTTCATGATTTGGGATCCAGGCACATACACTGATCAATCCTTCTAGATACATAGGATTGCTGTCAGTTTTTTGGGTTAGTGACTACACTGTACAGATTTTCTTGCTAGAGAACTCTATCTTCTTCCTGGAAAACTCAAAGACAAAGGTGCCCCGAAAATCTAAGAAAATTCATCAGCTGAAAAGTTCTGGGGAAGAAGCTGAGCGTCACACAGCAGAATCCTCCAGAGGGTTCTTTTAGTTTTACAAGATTGAAACAAAAAACCCTGTTTAACAGACACGTTAATGTATCAGTAAAGCAGAAAGCAAAACACAAAACATTTGTTATTCCTTTTAGCAGCCGTACCACAACTGCAGACGCTGATGACACATTAACTTGTCATCCATTAAAGACAAATCCCTCCACACTCTTGCACTGTTGGTGGGAACGTAAATTGATACAGCCACTATGGAGAACAGTATGGAGGTTCCTTAAAAAACTGAAAATAGAGCTACCATATGACCCAGCAATCCCACTACTGGGCATATACCCTGAGAAAACCATAATTTAAAAAGAGACATGTACCACAATGTTCATTGCAGCTCTATTTACAATAGCCCAGAGATGGAAACAACCTAAGTGTCCATCATCGGATGAATGGATAAAGAAGATGTGGCACATATATACAGTGGAATATTACTCAGCCATAAAAAGAAACGAAATTGAGATATTTGTAGTGAGGTGGATGGAGCTAGAGACTGTCATACAGAGTGAAGTAAGTCAGAAAGAGAAAAACAAATACCGTATGCTAACACATATATATGGAATCTAAGAAAAAAAAAAAAAGGTCATGAAGAACCTAGGGGTAAGACGGGAATAAAGACACAGACCTACTAGGGAATGGACTTGAGGATATGGGGAGGGGGAAGGATGAGCTGGGACAAAGTGAGAGAGTGGCATGGACATACATACACTACCAAACGTAAAATAGATAGCTAGTGGGAAGCAGCCACATAGCAAAGGGAGATCAGCTCGGTGCTCTGTGACCACCTAGATGGGTGGGATAGGGAGGGCGGGAGGGAGAGCAAGAGGGAAGAGATGTGGGAACATATGTATACGTATAACTGATTCACTTTGTTATAAAGCAGAAACTAACACACCAGTGTAAAGCAATTATACTGCAATAAAGATGTTTAAAAAAAAAAAGAAAGAAACATTCAACTAGAATATTTAAAAGATTCCAACCACCCCCTCCACCCGGGGGCCTTACTGTATTGCAGATTATCTCATTCACAGAACACCTTTGGTAACCATGCACCTTCACCTTTCAGAAAGTTAATGGGGCGGAATTTTCAATTTGAGAAGCACACGTTTCTCCTAGAAATCGCATCCTGGATAGTCTGCTATTTTGAGTAATTTATTTTTTTAAAAAGCCCCTGAATCTGCTAAAAGTTCTGTTGTATAGCCAGAGGTCAGTTCCAAGAGCAAGTGGGTAGTGTCCCTTGGGTGACCTGTGCGTAGTCTGGGTGCCAAGTTCATGTCCTTCTCCATCATAGTTCAAGCAGGCACAAGTCAACTCTGATTTCCTAAGCCTCGGTTACCACTGAGTTGGCTTGACAATTATTTCAGCTGCCCTACACCCGCGGGCAAGGCTGCAGGGGCCCCAGCAAACGGCCTGTTTCCACTCTCTGGTGTCTCAAGGAACATAATAGCTTCTTCATTGGTTCATCAGAGATGCACTGAACACCTGTTGATGCCAGGCACTGTTCTACAAGCTGGTTAAGATGGATGGGGAGCTTACTTTCTAGGAGAGGGAGGCAGAAATTAAACACATGATAAATGAATGCAAAAATACGTTCACGTAAAGATAAGTGCCGGGATGTAAATAAAGTGAAGCAATGGAATGGAGACTGAACAGAGGTGGAACGGGGAGGGGCTACTTTAGGTAAATTGGTCTCTCTGAGGGGGTGACACTGGATCTGAGAATAGAAGGTCTTGCCAGTTCTGGTTCAGTCCTTGAGTCTTTCACTAAGTTTATGTTTCTTAGCTTGGATCTTTGGAATTAATGCTTCCTTAGGAGCATCTTTCTGGTTTTTGACCTCTGCCCCTCCCTCGTTTTTTGGATTTTCTTGGCTTCATGTTTCTCGGCTGTGGCCATTCCGCCCGCTCCTGCAAATGCCCTCAGCTTCTAGATAGGTAGGTTATCTACTGTCTTAGTTTGCTACGGCTGCCATGACAAAGTAGCACAGAGCGGAAGCTTAAATGACATAAGTGCATCGCTTCACAGTCCTAAAGGCTGGAAGTCTGAACAGATGTTGGCAGGGTTGGCTTCTTCTGAGGACTCTGAGGGAGAAATCTGTCCCATGACTCTCTCCTAGCTTCTGAGGGTTTGCTGGCCATCTCTGGTGCTCCCGGCTTGTAGATACATCACCCAGATCTCTGCCTTCATCTTTCCTTGGTGTTCTCCCTGTATGTGTCTCTGTGTCGAAATTTCCCCTTTTTTAAAAGGACACCAGTCATATTAGATTAGGGCTCACTCCAGTGACCTCATTTAAAAACGCTGCTTCCAAATAAGGTCACAGAAATTCTGAGGTACTGGGGCTGGGACTTCAGTGTATCTTTTCGGAGAGACATAATTCCACCTGTATCAACTACTTTCCTGGGTAGCAACAAAATGAGATACTTTGCTTGACAAGACTTCACTCCTCCACACATTTTATTTTCTTGATTTAAACAGGTAAATCCTTGGGTTTTGGTAAATTAACTTTGAAAGGATGAAAAATTTGTAACTAGCATTCAAAGGAGGATGAGACACAAGTGTGAAACGGGACACAAAGTTTGGTTTGCTTTTACATCAAAAAAAACTAGTTCAGATTATTTTTTAAGATCATGTGAAGAATATGGGACAGTTTATTTATTTTATTTAAGCAGTCCTTTGTTCCTGCCACTTCTCTTTCCTTTGGGCCCCCCCTTAAAAATACTAATTAGTTGAGAAAGCTATGTCAGGGATGTGGCCAATTTTCCAAAAGGTTGGGGCCAACAGTTCCTGAAATACTGACTTGGTTTCTAGAGAATAAGGACAATTCTCCTGGTCAGCTCTAATTACCAGCATTTCTATTATTCTATTTCTATTAGAGCCAATTTTGAATATTCAGAGACCACATGGCACTAAAGAAATGGTCTTAACATTAAAATCCACATAGTAACTTTAAAACCATGGTGTAGAATGATAAACCAGTTGAAAAATATAAGCCCATTTTTAACCAGTTAAAAGAGAGGAACGAAAAGAAGACAGAAATTCAGAAAGAGAGAGAGAGAGAAAGGACTAACTAAATACTAGTGCTTGTGAAATGCTCCTGAAATGAATGAGAAGTTGGCTGTAGTGAGTAGTACTAGTGAGTGGTAGTGAGTAGGGTAAAAGAGATTCGTTCTGAAAAATGTTTTGACCTCAGATGGCTTTCCTCAGAGCTGGTCAGTCAGTGAAATCAAAGAACCTTCATTCTGTGGGGAAATCCAGGAACTCGGGCTGCAGCAGAACTAATTGATAAACGAGCCCCAAAGGCCACAGAGTCTACTCAGCTGCACTGATTTAGCGAATGGTTATCTTGATGCCATACTAGCTCCCTTCCTCTCGCTCTTGTAATTATGTTCTAAATAAGCACAGGAGAGGAAGAAATAAAGCACTGGTCCTTGAAGGCAGAATTTCATAAACCATTATATTATACAGCTTGCTAACTTATTATCTCTTCAAATCACAGAGGGCTGGCCTTTCTTTGAAGTAAGGCCTCTGTGGCTATGGAACGCACCATACACCTATGAAGTCGAAATCCCTAAATGCTCGTAGAAGTTAAGTGTTCTGACTCCTTTGCCTCAGAAAGACAAAGAACTAATCTGTTTTTTTAAAAAATTTAATTATGAAGTCTTTCAAAGAGACCCCATAATTGAACTTACCCAACAGATCATTTGCAACGAGGAAGTGGCAGAAAGCAAAAGGTAATATTCGTCATGACTTGGCAGTTGAAGTCATTTCCTTCTCAAATCTGGAAGAAACTATTTGAACCTTTCTTTCTTCAGTTCAGTATACCTTGAAATTTCTTGAAAAGGCCTTTATAAATCCCTGCATTCAGAAGAATGGGGCCAGCTTGAAAGAGGAATGGTTGGGATGAGGATGCCTTTGTATGGGTTTAGGGCTCCTGCTATTCTGAAAGCTACATTCTATTTCACTGCAGAAAAAGAGCACTTCGAATTAGAAGGGAAGCTTTCTTCAAATCAATGTGTTGCCCTAGTTCTAGAATTCAGGGAATTTTTACACATTGCTACAATCCTCTCAGGAAAAAATGAAAATGAGGATATCTCATTATTTTAAATAAATCCTTGGCTTCCTCGGCAGCAATGGATATTGTGTCTTTTTCCCGGAATGGGGCACGAACGCGTGTCCCCTGCATCGGCAGGCGGACTCTCAACCACTGCGCCACCAGGGAAGCCTGATATTGTGTCTTGACTGCCTTATATGAGACACGTTTTTAAAGATGGGCAGAGCAATCACTTATTTAATCATAGGAGCTTGGGAACCTGGTAATGTGGTCGGGCCTTGGATAAGGGCTTCTCTACTGGGAAAGGGAATGCCAGGATGTTTCATTACAGACTTGGAAGAGCATGGGAGGAAAGACATCCTGCTAATATAAACAGCAGCTGGGAGAATTTAAAAATGATGAGCCATGTGATACCAAAAAGAGTTTTCACTTGGCCCATTATTTTGGGGGAAAACTGATTAAAAATGGCTATTTTTAGAAACCAGAAAGATGTTTGTGTATTACTGTCTGAAATTTACAAAGTCTAAGGAGAGATATTTCTTAGACAGCTCACCACAGAGAGATAATATTATTTTAGGTTAAATTTCAAAGAACGATGTAAGTACCATTTAACAACTGATAACATATGGATGAGAATTTGCAATTTTTATTTTCTTTTTTCCCCCTTTTCTAATTTGAACGCCCCATTATACAATATCACTTAATTGGAATACGTAATAGCCAAAAATAATTTCACGTAGATGCTCTCAATGGAAATTATTCTGTAGGCAGTCAATCTTATGGCACTGGGAGAACTTCCTGATTTTAGTCATTGGTTCTGAACTCAGTGCATCTCTCTGCCTTGTTTCCTCATCTATCAAATGAGAATGGTAACATCTGGACATACTTTGCAGGGTGAGTGTAAGGATCAAATTTCAAAAATTATTTGAAAGTAATTTGTAAGCTGAACACTGTGACATGAATTAGAAGTATTATCATTGTTAATATAAACATGATAAAGACAAATCCTGAGAGGATCACCTATAAAATGTTTCCTGAGCAATGATCAGTCAATGCATCTTGAGTATGTAGTACAAAAGCAGTTTTCTTACTTGTCTGTGGCTCCAAAAAGCTTAGTATTTCCAGTTGAATGTTTTCATAAGAAATTTCAAGGTCATTTTATATTGTCTATATTAAAATGGTCTTGCACTTTGGCCAAAAAAATGGGGGGTTTATGCAAGTTAGAGGAAACGTCATTATGAGTATTATTATGAGCACTAATGTGATGCAGAATTAAGTCTTCTCAAATAGGACTTAAGAATATGAAAAATCTACCAGATTTAAATAGCCCTTTGAGTAGCATTTACATAGCCATAATTAACATTCTATGTACACCAAGACAGCCTGAAATGGCTACGCCATGATTCTTTTACAGATGCTTAAGACAAAGCCAATACAAGATTCATGATTTTTTTTCTTCGTAGGATTGTCAAGGTTTTTAATAGAATCTATCAGATATGTACTATTACGAAGTATCTCACCATGTCAACACTTAACTAAGAGACTTACTAGTTTTCACCATTAGAATTGGCTTTATGAATTGTTCTAGAAATGCACCCAAAGGAATGCCTGGGTGACAATGATGGTTTTGTTTGTCAGAGTAGCTTTTTAACCGTGCCCTTTTGTTTCTGAAATCTCTGGTTTTGTACATAATTTTCTTAAATTAGTACCTACTGGTCCATCAGATGGAAATGCTGCTGTTTGTTTCATTCTCATTCTCAGTCAACTGCATTGGTTCTTCCCCAGCCTTGCTCCGCACAAGTTGTTGACCAAACACTTGCTCAGCTTCATCCTCATCAGACACTACTTTGTGCCTGGGATTCGGTTTTGTTTTGTTTTTTTTTTTTGCGGTACGCGGGCCTCTCACTGTTGTGGACTCTCCCGTTGCGGAGCACAGGCTCCGGACGCGCAGGCTCAGCGGCCATGGCTCACGGGCCCAGCCGCTCCGCGGCATGTGGGATCCTCCTGGACCGCGGCACGAACCCGTGTCCCCTGCATTGGCAGGCAGACTCTCAACCACTGCGCCACCAGGGAAGCCCTGTGCCTGGGATTTCTATTTCTACACATTCCCTTCTGTTTACAACTTCCTTTTTGCTAAAGATTCTAATTTCTCCAATGGTTAGACACCCAGCCTGCCAATTTTCATTCTACTGCCGCCTTGAACTCTTCACCACAATCAACCTTACATAGCTCTTGAATCTGTTTGAGGCTACAGTGGACTCCTCTAGATTGGATTCCAAGGGCAGGGATTACAATATCAATCTCTCCCATGGGCTTTGGGTTCGATTCTCACTTGTGTGTCATTTCTCCTTTTACTCTCCCCACTTCATTAATCCCCCACTGTTGCCTGTCATTGTTCTTCTTACTCCTGTGCCTTTAAATATTGTGGGGTAAGGTCTCATTATCAAAGAGACTGAGACAGTTTGTCTTCCGGACAAAGCCCAGGATTGAGAGTAGACAGGAAAAGATTCTAGTTGTAGCTCTGCCATGAAATCTCTTTGGAAATGTACTGCCATCGCCACGCCCCGCCCCCGCCAAATCTCTCTTGGTTTAAAAATTGCATTAATCCTCACTGATCAGAAATTCTGCCACTGGTCCATGTACTCTCAACCCACTCAGTGAAGGTCTCTTCCAGATTCGGTGTTTGCAGCCTCTCTATTCCCACTGGCTCCTCTTTTGTCTTTAGAAGTGCTTATCTGCCCTTGCTTAGAAAAATGACAGGAGTAACAACAAACCCTTCTCCTGACCCTGGCCTCACATTCAATTAGCATGGTATTTTTCTCCTTCATTTCATAACCGGAGCCTCTAAATGAGTGCTCTTTCCTGCTTTTCTTCATTTCCTCACCTACTTAACTTGCAATTTATCAGCATGCTACGTGATGCCCTCCCTGCTCTCAGCTGCTTTTGATACACTTGGTCCCTCTCTTCTTTCAACTCTTACCTAGGATTCCTTCCTACTCACGTCTCTCTGCTCATCTTTTTCATGGTCCTCTGTGTTCTCTTCTCTTCATCCCTCCTCTGCCTGCTCTTTACACTCTCCAAACCAGTACTCGGCCCTCATTCCAGTCTCAGCACGGGGAGCTCATTCGTTTGAGAAAAGGCTTCTGCTGTCAACTTTCCAACAGTGTTCACTGGAAAGATGGAAGAGAGACCAAGAAACTTTACATCTCTTCCCATTTTCAGCACCCTGTTCTCTCTCTCAGACAGGGTATAAATGTCAACTTGTACCAAAGCAGGGAGACATTTGCCTTCCTCCTGCTTTTTGCTTTCTTTTCCCCTTGTAGACAATACATTTCAGAACACGTGTCCGAGTCCAATTTCTTAAACAGGGAAGTCTGCATCACAGACAAACTCAACAGACATATAGGGCAGGTTTTACTAATGACAACAGAAAGTAAAAAATGATTCTGTGCTTTCTGTTCACCTACATATATGAGAGGTTTTACTTTTCATTATATTTGAGATGTCAGGCTGTTTCTGAAACTGTGAAAATGTTGTAAAGTCCTATTCAGAGCGTGTTTTTACTTGGCCCATTAGAGATGACTTTCCATGAAATTCTGAGGCTATTTTTTGTTTAAGGACTGCATTTTAACCGTCATTTTTTCAGTAAGTCACAGACAGATAGTACAGGTGACTTTTCTAAGAGATTTCAAGCTATTTGCTTTCCTTTTCCCTGATTATATAATTTGAAAACCCATCAGACAGTTTTAAAGTTTTGCAAAAGTAGAATTTAGGAAAGGTCTTTAAGTATAATTGGAAACAGGTCAGTTGTGAAAGGAAATAGTCTTGGAAAAAAATCTCACTTGCCATTCTACATTATATTTCTTCAGTCAAAACTGTAACCATTTTCATGACTGGGTAGATTATCATGGCACATCATTATTAAGATGTTTTAAATCATTATTTTGAAATAATATTTTAAATAGTAGTTTCTATTTAATCATTGCTTACTATTTGCTAGGACTACATAAAGTGCTTTAACAAATAATATTTGTTCATACAGTTTACATACTTAGAAGACACACCATTGCTTTCCCTGCCTCTACTCACATCTGTGATGTTCTCTATAGTTTACATAAAATCTTGCTAACAATCCTTGTTCCCATTTTACAGAAGAGGAAACAGACCCAAAGAGATTAAGCAACTTGCTCCACCAGCATCTTATAGCTAGTGAGTGATTAAACCTGGATATAAACCCAAGTCTGTTAAACTGTAATGTGTGGGTCCACACAGTATACTCTGCATTTCACTTTTTACATGGTAGTCAGATTTTAAAAGTGTGTGTTTCTTATTTCCTTTAATAAACAATTATCCATGGAGTAATGTGAGAAATAGGGAAAATTGACTCACAGCTGCTGCAAATATTACCGTGGCTTTAAGGGTCTTTCTGGCCCTGAGATCCTTAGTTACATAACGTAGATGTGTAGTTATCATTTTTTAATGAGAACTGGAGAAAGGATGAAGGACTCATCCCCATTTACAAGGCTACTCCCTTCACCATATTTAGATATGTAGAAAACCAAACCAATAATGATGCTTAGAGCACATGCAATTCTATGTCAAAAGGAACAGTTGCTCTTAAGGGATATTTTAATTAAGCTCTGAAGGCCAGATGAGCTACTCATCCCTACCATAATGAAGCACTCATTTTTATCTTGTGGAGACTGTAAGACTTGGCATCTGAGGCTCTGTCACTTACTAGCTATGGGCCTGTAATCAAGTAAATTCTCCACTTACAGCAAATTTGGTAGATTAGCTAACTTATTTCCTATTCTAATCCCCCTTTAGCTTTTCTTCCAGGAAATAGGCCAGTTGTAAAAGAAGTTGAAGTCCAGACTAAATTTCCCAGGTCCCTTTACAACTAGGATAAAGGCATATGACCTAATTTCCACCAATCAGAAGCCTCTGGGCAAGACAAAGATGCAGGAGTGAGCAACAGAGGATGGCAGCTGCTTTCTGGTTATTTGGATTGACTGGAGAGCACATGGAGTGACAAAGGTATCTGGTTCTTCTGGAACTGCTGTGATGAAATTTCCAGCCTCCAAATGTGAACATCGTAGGGGTGAATAGAGGCAGTGGAAGCAATGATGCATCCTCTAAAAGAGCTCCAAATAATTGTCAGGCACTGTTTAGGCTGTATTGTTCATGACGCTGCTGTCTGGCTGGTTAGTAACCAAACCTGGGTCTTGCCATCCCAGAGATTCCATGAACTACCTAATACCCTTTGACAAGTTCCTTTCTCCTTAACCTGGGAGAGTGGATTCTATTGTTTGTAACTAAGAAGCCCAAGCCATACACCATTCTACTTCTTTAAGGATAAGATGAGATGGTAATCTAATTTTTAGGCTGGTTGTGAGGCACATGGTAAGCTTTAAAATGGCACACAGGGGCTTCCCTGGTGGTGCAGTGGTTAAGAATCTGCCTGCCAATGCAGGGGACACGGGTTCGATCCCTGGTCCAGGAAGATCCCACATGCCACGGAGCAACTAAGCCCATGAGCCACAACTACTGAGCCTGCGCTCTAGAGCCCGTGAGCCACAACTACTGAGCCCGCGTGCCACAATTACTGAAGCCCGTGTGCCCTAGAGCCCGTGCTCTGCAACAAGAGAAGCCACCGCAATGAGAAGCCTGCTCACCTCAACGAAGAGTAGCCCCTGCTCGCCACAACTAGAGAAAGCCCGCGCGCAGCAATGAAGACCCAATGCAGCCATAAATAAATAAATAAATAAATAAATAACTGAATAAGATGTTTTAAAAAATAAAATAAAATGGCATAGAAATTTTAATTTTTGTTATTATTAATTGCTGGCCACTTAAGCTTTGCTGTAGAGAACTACCAACCACCACAAAATAAATAAATAAGTTCCTGCTATACTCACCTTGGAAAATGCTGCATAGTATTGCCCATGTGAGATGCAGCCTTTTGAATTAAGGATTATATTTGAAAACTCTATTATTCTCTCTCCGTGCTGTCTAAGAATGTATAGCATATGTCTTTGTACTAGATGTCACTTGGCCCATTTGTTGTGATCTTGCTTAGGGCAAAATACCCTGTATGACAACTGATTATTTCTTTCGGGGAACTGTTGTGCCCCTTTCTCCAAGATGAATTCACTGAAAACCACACAGCCTTCATTTAAAAACAGGACTCCAAAAATACACTCTCAAACATTGCTGAAAATTCAGTTGGTTGTGATGTGTTAATTTCACTTATATAAGTATACATGGCATCATACATGTACCCACTCTTGAGTCTGGAGACATGCTGACAACTTATTCTCTATTCTTCTTTTTGGTCCTCAAAAGGACCACTATAGTTTTGTCTGCACGTATTCAATCATTATATTTGACAATCCCATGATTAAAATTTATAAATGTTACATTAAATATACAAACTGAAATGAAAATCCCCTACTTTTAAGGAGCTTGTAGTTATAGTAACTATAATCTAGAAGAAATAAGAAATAATTAGTTATGCCACTATAACTGAAACAGTTTATTATTGATGAGGATGACTGGGTTAAATTCATGGAAGAGACAATACTTGACTTAGATTAAAAATTTTTTTAAAATGAAATCTCAATAGGAGAAAAACTGGTTGTCGGGGAGAGACATTCAATGATAAGATGAAAGTATTTGCAAAGAAACAAAGGTGTTAAATTGTTTGATTTATTTGGAGAATTGGGAGCTGTCCAGTATAGCAAATTCTTGGATTCATGACAGACTGTAGTTAAAATTAAGAATGCAGAGGGAGTCCTTGCTCATGAGTATATTTCTTCTCCACCATACCTTTTATCATTTCTTCATCTTCAATATACTTTCATAACTTTACCATTGATTGTATTTTAGGTTGACTGTTTCTTTATGTCATATGGAAAAACCCCTCAATCCATAGGCTAGTTTCCTCAACTGCTTTTTTTTTTTTTTTTTTTTTTTTTTTTGCGGTACGCGGGCCTCTCACTGTTGTGGCCTCTCCCGTTGCGGAGCACAGGCTCCGGACGCGCAGGCTCAGCGGCCATGGCTCACGGGCCCAGCCGCTCTGCGGCATGTGGGATCCTCCCGGACCGGGGCACGAACCCGTGTCCCCTGCATCGGCAGGCGGACTCTCAACCACTGTGCCACCAGGGAAACCCCTCAACTGCTTTTTAACAGCGTCTCTTTGATAAACTGTAACTTCTGTAAGGGCAAAGATTTTACCTGGCTTTATCACTATTTTGTTACTCTCATTATTATGTCTATCTTTATCACTATGCCTAAGCCTAATAGCATAGTGTGAGAAATACTGTAGTTAATAAATAAATAATTGCTGAGTAAATGGCTTCTAGATAGCCATAAACAGCAATCCATCATCCAACAGTAGCATCAACAAGAGCCCTTTGCTGAGATATCATAGATAAGTGGGCCATATTCTACAGCAAGTATTTATGTGATGTGCTGGAAAGATACACCAGAAGGTGCTTTTTGTAGTCTGGGTGTATGATAACTTTTCCTATGCCGGGCCCTTTTCACAATGCTATTCAAGGCAAATTTTTGCCTCTGATTTAATTCCTGAATTCGTGACTTAGTTATAATGATTCTAGATTAAAAATACATTTTCTGGATGAAAGATAAAGTTTCCGTAGGTGACAATAAAACACACATACACACAGTAACTCAGCATTAATAAGAAGAGAAATTCAGGAAACACAGAATTTGCAGCTTTTCTGGGTGAATATTTTTCAAAGTTTTTCACGAGTTGTCAACTGTCACATCCTTGAATTATTATTTCCTGAATGTCTTTCTGAACCGATTTTTAATAAATTATCTGGCTTGCTGTTGTGGTGGGTCATCTGTGATCACATCCATCTTGTCCAGTTACAGCGGTAATATGTGTAAATTGGATCTCTAAGGAGTGATAAAGTGATGCAAATAGTGCTTTTCACCTTGGGTTACCATAGCCACAGTCATTATTTGCACCAGCTTCTGTGCTGTGTTCTTCTATGAAATCCCCTAACAAGATGCTTCACCTCATGTCACATCCAAACTACTGATAAGAATACATTCATTGAAAAGTTTGGAGCTGACATCATTTCACTGTCAAAATTGCCCTTCCAAAAAATTATCTTCAGAGCTATTGTTAGGTTGATTTTAATATGCTTGGAAATTCTTTATTTATAGAGACCATATGTTGCCAGATTCAAGAGGATAATTTGCATCCTGGCTAATAGGAATGGGGTGAAGAATAACCCTCTAATAACTGGAAAGTTTTCAAGGCATGAAGCACATGCAACAGCAATCATGGGCTCCGTGGTTCCCTGGGCATAGGTCAGTCCCAGAAAACTAGTAGAGAAGTGTTAACGCTTCTGGGTCTCTGGGGAGCTCTAGGGCATGGTTTCTGTGGCAGTTGTCAGAAATCAAGATTATTATTTATTTTCCACTTGGGTCAGAGAGCTAATAAGCCAGTAAGTAAATTCCCGGTAGGAGTAACATATTCTTCTAAGAGGAAGGAGGAGGTTTTTCAAAGTGCTGTCTTATAGGCAGAGTGATTCCAGCATCCTTATTATTTTGAGTTGTGAGATGCTAAAGGGTGGGAACACTGGGTTAAATGAGATTCTTCAGATTTACTCACTGCAGGATGGCTCAGAGGCTTTACTATGATCCTTTCCTTTGGGAATCTCAATACACAGATATAACATGGCTCACTGAATTCTGTTATTACCAGGAGCTTCTTGGGAACACAGTCTGGGATGCTGTGGCCTATTGGACAGTTAAGATGCTCCATAACTTCCCTTTTGGAATTATGAATGACTATCACCACTTTTTTGTTATAGTATTTCTTGTTTCTTAAAAAAAAAGGTCTAAAAAAAGGCAGACTGGTCACAGCCCTTTGGCTACTTCATGGGGTGAACATAATCCTATTAGAGTATCTATTTTAAAAAGCTTCTTGTTAGCCTAGTGCCTTATTACTCTTAATTTTCTCAACTTTTCTCTCTCTAACAGCGTATTTTAAGGCCTTATTGCTTTGGAGAAAGCTTTGTTTTAGTAGTACACAAAGGATGCATACTCAAGACAGAAAATTTAGAGGATCAAAATAAGCAAAAAGAAATAAAAATCACCCATAATCCTATCAAGCAGATATGAGTATTGTTGACAAGTAGATGTAGATCATTTATTTGCATTTTAGATATTTTCATTTATAAATATAGGAACATGTTGTGTGGACATTTTTTTTTTTTTTGCGGTACGCGGTCCTCTCACTGTTGTGGCCTCTCCCGTTGCGGAGCACAGGCTCCGGACGCGCAGGCTCAGTGGCCATGGCTCACGGGCCCAGCCGCTCCGCGGCATGTGGGATCTTCCCGGACCGAGGCACAAACCCGTGTCCCCTGCATCGGCAGGCGGACTCTCAACCAGTGCGCCACCAGGGAAGCCCGGTGTAGACATTTTAATATGTTTTTCCACTTGGCAAGCAGGATGAACACTTTTGCATGCTATTGCCTACTCTCACGCCACTTCATTTTCAATCACTGCCATATTTCATTTATGTAATCATTCTTCCACTGTTGGATGTTCAGTCTTAACAGGCTTCCTGCTCTTCCCAAGTTTACTCTGCTAGCATTCTCAGAGATTTCAGTGATGTGAATATCAGAACAGATGACAGTGTTCTCGGTTCTATAAAGCCTTGTCCTAGAAACTTCATGTCTCAATTGCTGTATCAGAGAACAAAGGCACTGACAATGAATGCCCACATCACTTACACCAAAGATAATTCCTTCAGCACCATAGGAACACTTATGAAAAGGCCGATATCATCATAGCCCAGTAGTCTCTTCAATGAGCCAACTCCAGTAATGACTGTCAAGTACTGAGAATTCATATCTGTAGACTGACCACAGAAGTTCTTCCTGGCGTTGACAGGCATGACGTGAGGGAGGCTGGTGGGCTGGATTTTGCTGGTCTAAATGGAACTCTTACTCCATGCATGTTATTTTAGGATAAGATCTTGATTGCCTCTCATCCTTGTTTCCTTAACTGTGAAGCACCTTGAAGCAACTTGAAGTAGTCTTTCATACAAAGGAGGTCAAATTGGACTAGAAATATCTTGGCTCTCTCTACAAGTCAAATGTTTATGAAAATTTGCAGCTACAAACTTTTAGTATTTAATTCCCAGGATTTTGGATTTTGTCAGTAATTTTGAAAAGCATTTGTTAAGGGATTTGTACCAGGAGGCAGTATTGTGAAGTGTTAAAACTATAGACAGTATATTGAGATAACCTGAGTTCAAATTCTGCCATTTACTAGCTGTATCACCGTTCTGCAATCATCTCCTCAGCTGGAATACAGGAAAAGTGTGTCTATTTCAGATTCATGAAAATTAAATGAAATAAATATCAGGAAAGCACTCAATATCCATCTTGCACACAGAGATGCTTAATAAATACTATTATGATTAGTTTTAATATTGAAAGAAAAATATAAATATATTTAAATATTTTAATACAATTTATTATCAATAAGGATGCTATTATTAATTGTCTCTACTATGTGTGAGTGCTGTGCTTGTTCCTAGGAGTAAAAAGTTGAATAACATACTTTCCTCTAAGGAGTTGAAGTCTAGAGAGTAGTCACCTGCAGTTTATTTCAATATAGTGCTGTAAGTGATGAAATAAATGGTATACAAGTACGTATGAGATGTGGAGATGCATTGCTCAGTGTAGATGGATATAGGGGAGACTCAGTGGAGCCACACAGCATGGGCAGTGGAATTTTACTTGCAGGGCATCAGCATGAGTTACTGAAATGCTGTGGTTGCTGCTTCCCTCTGGTGCTTTCAACCTGAGCTTAAATCAAAAGAACTGAAGAAACCTCAAGTGTTTTTGTTTTGTTTTGTTTTAACGATTGGCTTTTAATGTCTTACAGAAGATGTGAGAAAACAAGTCCCTGCTATTCTCTGTAAAAAATAACTTTTGAAATATCATATATCTTTATATAGCCTAGTACAGGGAATACATTTTAATTCATTTGGGGTTTTTTTCAGCTTCTTTAATATGTACACCAAACCACATTCTATTCAAGTATTTAAAAACCTAGACCAAATCAAGGTAATAGTTTCTGGTGTTTAATTATTTTATTTTATTTATTTTATTTTTGGCTGTGTTGGGTCTTCATTGCTGCGTGTGGGCTCTTCTCTGGTTGCAGCGAGCAGGGGCTACTCTTCGTTGCGGTGCGCGGGCTTTCATTGCGGTGGCTCCTCTTATTGTAGAGCACGGGCTCTAGGTGCGCGGGCTCAGTAGTTGTGGCGCACGGGCTCAGTTGCTGTGCAGCATGTGGGATCCTCCCGGACCAGGGCTCGAACCCGTGTCCCCTGCATTGGCAGGCGGACTCTCAACCACTGCGCCACCAGGGAAGCCTGGTTTCTGGTGTTTAATTAAGCAAAAACAAGCCAACCCCCCCCCCCCACCTCACACACAAAAGACAGTTATATTTTAAAGGAAACATTAGGGTAGGGAAAATTACTTAAATACATTAGCCTTTCATCCTTATTTCCTGTGGTCTCCCGTATTTTTCCTTCTCCCTGAGATATTCTCTTGGCAGCAAATACAGAATCTCAAGATCTGTACTACTGTAGACATTTGGATTTCTTGTGTCTTTGTCACGGGCATTTTAGTTTCCTAATTAGGAATGGGGCTTCAGTGGCTACTGGCCAAAAATCAAGCCTGATGTAGCTTCTCACCCACTATTAGGAAAAGGGGGAGGCTGGAACGGGCCTTTGGTCCTCATTAGATGCCTGATACATTTTATTTGTACATTTGCAGAAGCGGCTCAGCAAGTGTGGCAGTGCCACTGTGGCCAGATTTGCTAATTGGAGAATGTGAAAGAGTAGCCATATAATCTCAGGGTCTCCGGAGAATTTGCCAAACTGGAAGTTTAATCCCATCATTGTGTTTCTTATCCTAAAGGCATAGAAAGACACTATCTCAAATTTTTGGTCTCCATTCAGACACCAATGTGGCTTACAACGATCAAATGTCAGATGCGAATGAACTACAAAAGCCGACCTTGTCTTAAGGGTGAAGACCTTGCGCTGATCCATATTGTGTTCTAACACTGGACAGAGGAGATTGCTCTGGAGTAGCTTTTTTGAAAAGCTTTTTTAAAAAGCTGTTCAAGGAGGTTCTGAGTATCACATAAGTATAGAGTTGACCTTTGAACAATTCAAGGGTGAGGGGTGCTGACCCCTGGGCAAAATCCAAAATCCACGTACTGCTAGCTCTGCCTCAAAAACAAAGGAACTGATAAACAGTTTGGATAGAATCAGGACTCAAACCCTCGTTCTTGTGATTTCACATATCATGATCTCTAATTGAACACAAACGCTTCCACACATTTAATGTAGATAATACACTATATTTATTGAAAAATACCCACATGTAAGAGTGGACCTGTGCAGTTCAAACCTGTGTTGCTCAAGGGTCAACTGTATTTATCAAGTTGTCATTCTCGGTGAATGAATGACAGAATGTAAGGCAGCAGTGGAGTTTCTTGCATAAAAAGGATTTCAACATTTAGTCGCTTCATTTTACGGGGAGAAAGTCTGTAGAGACATGAACCATCTGTGACATAAGTAAAAGAACCGGTGGTATCTAAAGCTAGAACTCGGGTCTCTGATTCTTTTAAGAGCCTTGTTATCTTCTGGAAAAGAGGCCACATGGTGCCTTTCAAGGATGGACAAGCCAGGGTAAGTCAGTCTTTCTTTATCTTCCCACCTTGTGCACTAACAAAGGATGCTCACTGAGAAGATCATTGTTCAGACAGGGCTGACTCTCTATAAAGAAAAATCTAGGCTCCATTTGAGTGGTATCTATTTATTGACTTAAAGCTTAAGTTTTCCACTGTGGGTACAAGTGTTTATATGGAAGACTGTTACACGCGCTATGTCTTCATTAAACAAAATGGAGGCTCCTTTTAGTCTGAGTAGGTATAATGATCCTATGATCCACAAGAACACCATTGCCCTGAACTCATTCGCTCTCTCTCTTTTTTTTTTTAATAGTTCTTACCTGTGTTAGAGACTGTTTTTGAAATGGTGACCAGCACACCCTATTTTGTCCAGCAAAGTTCCCTTTTTAGTTAATAATCCATTCCACAAGAGTTCAAATCTTCACGGATATAGAAGTTCAACGTTGAGCTTGTTTTGTTAAAAATTCTGATTTCATCCTTACAGTCTAAATTTCAATGTTGGAAATAGTCTTAAAAGGTGCTTTAGGACAATCATCTACCTCAGGGATAAGTCACATCTTAGATATGAATGTATCTGAGGAGGTGCAGGAAAAGTTTCCAGAATCCCTTGGGAATTTGTACTAGAATCTGATCATGTTCACTTAAAGATGTCATATTTCATGTACAGACTAGCTATTCCTATAATTTCAGTGTCTATCTTCCAGTTCTACCCTGAGACTTGGTGGGGGATAGTCAAATCAATTCTTTTTTTTTTTTTTTTTTTTTTTTTGCGGTACGCGGGCCTCTCACTGCTGTGGCCTCTCCCGTTGTGGAGCACAGGCTCCGGACGCACAGGCTCAGCAGCCATGGCTCACGGGCCCAGCTGCTCCGCGGCATGTGGGATCCTCCCGGACCGGGGCACGAACCCGTGTCCCCTGCATCGGCAGGTGGACTCTCAACCACTGCGCCACCAGGGAAGCCCCAAGTCAATTCTCTTTTAGAGTACTTATGTGAGGGTAGATCAGTAACTTCTGGCTCTTCTTTCCCCAGATTAGGACATGCCCTTTTCAATTTGGGGGGAAAAGAAGAGTTTACACCACACAGTTGTTCCATTGTTGCCCAGAATTAGTTTTCAATGAGCAAATCGGGAAGTAGCTCTCTTTGGATAGTGGTTTTTTTCTGACTCACTGGCATTGAAACACTTTCAGGATCTTTCTGAATTTAGTTTAAGGAACTGAATTTCCTTGAGAGCTTCACTGTGTATGATCTCCAAGAGTCACTCGTGCTTCTATTTTTGTCTTTGTTAAGTTAATTTCCTAGTCTGGGACTTTTGAGCTCATAACCTCTGCAAGGAGACACAGCCTCTGAGCCGCGGGCTAGGAGGAAGCTGTATTTCAAGGACAAGGAAGCCAGGGAGGGGAAGGGGGAACATGTTTATTTTCACTTTTCACAGACAACAGTGGGAATGAATCTAAACTCTGGCAGGAGACCATTAGGTGCCAAACTGCCACTGTCATTTGCATAATGTTTAATCTAAGGTGTTGATTCATCTCTGATAGACAGGCATGTTTAGCGAGGGGAGGTAAAATTACCCATCACCCCTCTGCCTGCCCTTTAGGAAACCAATCACATTCCTTCTCTCCATCAATTCCACAGACCTTTCTGCTCCATTGAACTTGCTTCTTGTCTCTACTTAGCAAACTGACTGATGGTGCTAGCTCTTCCCCTGCCACTGCTTCTGATGCTGCGGCCCCGCGCTGCTGAGGGCCGCTGCTTCCTCCACCCAAAGGAAAGGAACAGGAACCGTCATCAACGTAACTGTTTGTTTGGTGTGCATTTTTTTTTATAATACTGTATTCTGTAAAATTGCATCCCATCCTTAAATGGGACTTACCTTCTGAAAATTGTGGAGAAATGTACATGTTCAGAAAGTGCTGTCCTGTTAAAATTGAACCATTTGATGTTAACAGAATTGCAGAGTAACTGATTTTAATAGGCTGCTTGTTGAAGGTGGGCATTTGGCATAGAATTTTGGTTTCAGAGACTGGATATATATATTTGCATGCATGTACAGTGGCAAATGTCTTTGTTTTAACAAATGAGTCCTCTCATTTTAATAAAATTTCCTTCATTAAATATTTATCGAGACTTGTACTTTTAAATATACAGTGGTCAAAAGGGAGGCTTTCACAGCTTTGACTTTCACAACATTGTCTTGTCTTATTTCCACTGTACAGGAATGATGTTGTTTATGATGGGGACCAAGGGTAGGATATTTCTACATCCCTTCCACCACGAACAACTTCTAAACATTTATACAAACATTTATTATGAACATTTTTGTTGACTGGCTTTTAAAAAGTGGATTTAGAGGAAGCACCAAAGGTCTATGTTTTGTAACCATTTAGCAAGTGTTAGGTCTCAGTTTTTAACCACCGTAACGCTGGGTGGTTATCATGGACTACTAGATACTATCTCAAGGCATTAATCCTCTACTCTCAATATATGGTTCAGTTTATCACTAGTGAGGGGCTCTTCATGAAGCGGGTGAAATCCTACATCTCTGATCTCTCTTCCTTTTGTGTTTTCTCCTGCCGGCAAGGCTTAGCAATTTCACAGGTTTTATGAAATGACTGAGAAAGTACTTAGATAATCCACCTTCAAAATATCCCTCCTCCTTCTTTCTCACTCTATTAACATCTCCTTTCCACAGTTTCATTTCTTCCATCTCCGACACTTTCTCTTTTCTAGAAATAATACTCTAATCTTTCACCCACAGGTATTTAGCTCAAATCCTTATATTGGCCATTTGAAGAACAGATCTGCACATCTTAGAAGAACCCAGGTGGCTGTCATAGTGAGTATGTCCAAAAGATGAATTCTGAGAGCAAATCAATGACTGCACAATTTATAGTGTAATTACATAGTAATTACTCAATTTGCTTGTGAATACTGAATCCTCTCCATGGGTTTTAAACAGATGTCATAGCAGATGCACCATACTGAAAGAAGAATTTCTATTAACTGAAGCAGTAGTTAGGCTTATTATCTTCAGGCGTGCTGAATTAAATTGGTAATAGAGGGCACTGTTAGGAAGTATGATTCAGGCAGGAGAGGGAGAGAAGTTGTCAAACATGGGAAAGTTCCCATGAGTAAGTGTATCAAATATAGTATCAGCATTTCAAAGGATTGATGAATACTTGGCTTTGGGGTTATGTGACAGTTATCGATAGTAGTGACGGAATGTCACATACGTGAGCCATGGCTGCTGAGCCTGTGCGTCCGGAGTGTATAAAATTATTTCTACCTATTTTATTATCACCAGAATCCAGGATGCAGGTACGAGTGTCCTGAGGCTCAGAGGTCACCCAGGTTCTTACAAGGGATGTGAAACGGAGCCCAAACCAGAGCCCAGGCTACCTGATTTCCAAGCCACCTCTCTTACCATTGCACCACTGCTCCTTCAAGCGAATAGTTCAGTCAATAAATCAGTTGGACTGTGCATGTGTTTTTAATCAAACTGACTGATCTTTTGACTTGTGAATTTAAAATCAAAGAGATTAAATCAATTGCTTGTGAAAATACAGATTAAGAAACACTTGTTTATTTTTACATCAAACTCCTGGTTTCAGTAGTATCTATTTCCAAACAGCCACAGTTTGAAATCAATTCTTTATACAACATAGGAGACTGCCAGACACGCACCACTCTTTTCTGCCAATTTTATGCACACACAGGAAAATCACCACTGGTAGCATCATCTTCAAATACGTAGAACAATGTACCCATATCGATACTGATGGTTTCAAATTATGGGCAAGTTTGAAATAAAAGGATGTACAAACTCCTTCATTGAATTTGTGGTAGCATTTTGCTGGTGGCTTGGAAAAACTCGCACACATCCTTGATTTTCCTCCCTGACCAACGCTTTCCTGTTTTTGAAGCATGAATTGATCCCTATTCCATCTCATTCCAGCTTAATGTCTTTCCTCATCCAAATCTGGACAATGGAATGTTTGCCCAACAGCCTGCCCACTGCTGACCCCTGCTCCCTGGTCTGTGAGAAAGGCCTGACCTTAGTGAGACTCGTAATTCAGGAGGCTGCTCAAGGAGGGAGGGCTCCAGAGAATTCACTGTTGCTGAGTCCTTGAAGGCATTCCCCTGGGGCATGACTTCCAGACACCGGTGGTGATTGGCGAGAGTGATAGGGTTGTCTGACAGTAGGGCTCCCACACAAATGTCAGCCCTGGGCTGGGAAAAGCTGCCTTTTCTCTTTCTGCACAGTTTCTCCTTCATGGAAGATCATCAGTGCTCTCTGGAGATTCCTTTCCCTTTTCCTCTCCTCCCCAAAGACTCTGGGGTGCTTGTAGCCCCTTCTCCTGACTCCTCCATATTTTCACCTGAATGATGGCTGCCTCCCCCACTGCGCTCTCTCCCTGCCCATCACCTCTCACCCCACTCTCCCCTCTCCTACTGGGAACTTATACCTCTCTTTGGAACACTTCCCCTCCTAGGGCTCCTCTTTCCAACATGTCCTGTCCTATCCTCCCACCTTCCTCCTGAAACCAAGCAGGACCCTGTGGGCCTCCCATTTCTTACTTGTAGGGAATAGACTCCAGCCTCCATGACCTTCCCTGAGTCCCGAAGGGTGGATTGGAACAGTTGCTAATGAGGGAAGGGAGGGGATGCAGAGACAAGGGAGGAGTAGTCAAGAAACAATAGTGCAGCCTTGGGGCAGGGTTCTGGTTCCTCCTCAAGGGATACACATAACAATACCTTTGAGCTCTTCACAGAACTAAAACCCCCAACAAATGGAAGATGTTAGCATTCTTCATTCCAGAGAAGATCACAGTTTGTTAACCTCAGGAAGCTCATCGGGAGACCACCTGAGGCCAGATTAAAGGAACCAGAGAAGCTGTTCAAGAGACCACCTGAGGCCAGATTACAGGAGCCACAGAAACGCATCAGAAGACCACCTGAGTCCAGATGAAAGGAGTGCAGGCCCTGCACACACCCTGATCCTTATCAGCAACCCTGCCCTTGAATCATTGCTAGAAAGCTCCTCATCAAATCCCCCAGGCTGGGACACACAGTTTTTCAGGGCACGAGCCCACTGTGTCCCCCTTTGCCTGGCAAAGCAATAAAGGTATTCTTCTCTATTGTACTTCACCGAAAACCCTGTCTCCGAGATTCAATTCAGCACCAGTGCACAGAGGCCAAGTTTTCAGCATCACTCCTACACGTCTGAGGACTGTTTTCCCAGACTCTCATCATGGCCCATTAACAAGCCAAGGCCTGAGTCTCAGCTGAGAGCAGAGGTGGAGATGGGCCAGTGAAGAAGGAAACAAAGGGGGAGGAAAGGCACCCAATGGGACTTGCGGAGAGTGGGGAAAGGGGAGATCAGAGGCCCTGGGAGTCTGGAAATGAAACCAAGTGGGGACCTGGCTTTTCTCTCCTGCTCCAACTTTATATATAACACTTTCTACATACGTTATATTAGAAATCTAATATTAATATAGTACAATATACATAGATTAATATATTAGAAATAATGAATATAATATTAGAAATAATTTCTGCAACATCTCTGACTTTGTGAGTAAAACATAACAGACACTCGGTAAAGGATGGTTATTACCTTATTGCTTTTTAAGACCCAAAGTGACTCCAATAATTGAATTGGGTTCAAATCAGGGAGCAAAATCCAGTTTTGATAGAAGCAGCACTGTATTCTTGGTAAAAGGTTCTCTATGTTACAATACACAGATTGTGGCAGTCACTTGTGAGGGATGTCACAGGAAATTTATAATAATAGTCACCAAGTGCTGAAATTTGAGTATGATGATTTTGGAGACAGGTGAGTGTAAATGTAAAGACTTGGATTTCAGTCCTAGTCATATATTAGCCTTGGAAACGTCGTGTAAACTCCATCAGCCTCTGTTTCCTAATCTGAAAGATGAAGATTCTATAGAACCAACTATGCAGGGTTGTTCCTAACTCAAATAGGATCGTATATGCAAAGCTCATGGCACAATGCTTAGCATGTAGTAAGCACGCAATAAAGGCTGTCCATAATTGGGGTTCAATTTATAAAATTAGAGCAGATTCAAGT
Source organism: Monodon monoceros (assembly GCF_005190385.1). NCBI lineage: Eukaryota > Metazoa > Chordata > Mammalia > Artiodactyla > Monodontidae > Monodon > Monodon monoceros. The sequence goes on from NW_021703772.1 coordinate 64,101,559, forward strand.
TTATTCTCGTAAAGACACTGATTTTACTCACTTGCCTTTGGATTCACTTTCCTGCAAGACAAAGAAGGGGTGTGGTTTGGCTATCCTGTTGGGGGTGCATGACCCATGAGAAATTCATCTCCTATGTGGACTGTAACAGAAAAGATATCAGGAACCACTATGGTAGCTTTCACATCAACTATATGACCACTGCCTATCATATTTCTGGCCATTTCAAATGAAATAGACCACTTTTCTAAAGGCTGGTGTTCATTAATTTATAAGGCAGTTCATCATACACTGGACTTACTTCACTAGGGTCCAAGGGATATTCTGTGCTATTAGGAAGTTATGAGAAGCCATTTATGTGATCTCAGGTAGATTTTATTGGCGAAGGAGAATCTGTTGACCATTTCATATCATGGGGCATTTTACAAATCCTGGAACTACATGGTTTATGCTAATTTATCTGACCAACATCTATAGAGCACCCACTACTTTCTGGCTCTGGGCTGGGTACCAGGGAGCCAAAGGTGCACTGGACATGTCACAGGCTGTGAGTAAGTATGGGGCCCTGCACATAGCTAAATAAGTGTTGAGGTGACCACGAAATAAGTCCTTCATCATAAATGCAGTAGAGAGCTAAGAGCAAAGCTACTCTAGGAGGGCAAGGGAGAGAGTAACCACTCTGGGCTGTGACACCTTTGCTTCCTGGAGATGCCTTTTCTGTGCTCAAGGATCCGTTTGTGCTGTCTCTCCACGGCTAAGTGAAATCCACTGAGAATCCCTGCCACAGACAGGGCAACCCCGTGATATGGCCAGCCCTGACCCAACTTCTGCCCTTGGGGACTTCTCTATTTTTTTAACCTAGGAATTGTATAATGTCCCAGTTTCCATTCCAGTCTGCTCAGTGGCTGAGGCACAGCTTGAGACGGACTTTGGTTACAGTGCATCCAAGGCCATAAACAAACACAGCATCAGAAAAACCAACTCCTGGGCAGCAGCCCTGCAGTGAAGGGGAAGGGCCAGGTCTGTAGCCAGAGAGAGGGCAGGGTGAGCGCTATTTGCAGAACATATGCCTGGCTCCCTGCTCCTCAGCCGTCATCTGCGCGTGGCAGGCGTTGCTTGCTTCTCGTCGCGCACTCAGTCTCCCCTGGGTGCCAGTCTAGGCCAATCCAGCCCCCTAGTCCGGGGGGACTGAGGGCACCTGTGGCCAGGAACACAGTGGCTGAGGAGCTCATCAGATTCCCAGCTGACCATGTGCTCAGCCTTTAGGAGCAGAAGCAGTACAGCCCGTTTTGTTCTTTGTGACTAAATGGACCATCTTGCATCCTGCTTCCTGAAAGCATCATCTGTGTCATTCCGTGTACCTCACTCTCGGGAGCCTCGTTTCCTCAGCTGTCCTCAATTGTCAGCTGAACGAGCAAACACCTACTTGCAGGGCTGTCTTGAGCAATAAATGAGATGACCTGTGAGGCACCGGGCACAGGAAAGAGGCACAAATTGTGTTGGTGTCCGAATCTTGACTTCTGTATATTTTGTCACTTCAGTGTCCTCGGGGCCTGGGGTTGTGCCTCTGAATGTTTAGCATGGTCGTTTTGGTGTGGAGGACACTTGGTAGACGACAGTGTGAAACCATGTGCTTTACTGACCAATATTCCTGTGTGCTACCGGCATCCCTGACTCTCACCCCGTCCCTGAACTTCATCCCTTCTCTGAGCCTCACTTGGTACCAGACCAGCACCTCCTTCCTTACCCTCACCTCATTCCTGACAGGGCATCTCCTAATCAGTTTCCTTGAGGTTCTTTGAGGGTTTGGGACTCAGAGACCTCCACAGGGGCAGAGAGAAGCAACAGGCCCCCGAGCTAGAATGTAGATACCCTGGTACCTCCTGGGTCTCCTCTTCCTCAGCTCTGGCTCAGCTGCCTGGGGAGCTGTTCTGGAAGAGAACCATCAATGACCGTAGGACACTGGCTCCTGCCCTTCCTGCCAGTTCCTTTTCCCAGGCCTCTGGGGGCCTAAGGGAAAACCTCACTGGTTTTCAGGCATCAGAAGAGCGTGTTGTGAGCCCTGGAGGGCAGACTGGTAGAGTGGGCAGAGCACAAGCCTGGGAGTCAAGGGACGACCCATTCCCAGCTGTGTGACTGAGGCCATGCCACTCAGGAAATGTGACTGAGACATGTAGGAACCAAATGCAGGTGGGCCTGCCCACCTGAAGAACGTTCAGAAAAGCCCATCTTGAGGGAAACTGCAGGGCCCCAACCCTTGTCTAAATAAAAAGAAGTGCCTAGGGGCTTGCTTCCCTGGGGGCGCAGTGGTTAAGAATCCGCCTGCCAATTCAGGGGACACGGGTTCGAACCCTGGTCCGGAAGATCCCACGTGCAGCGGAACAACTAAGCCCGTGCGCCACAACTACTGAGCCTGTGCTCTAGAGCCCGCGAGCCACAACTACTGATCCCACGTGCCATAACTCCTGAAGCCCGCGTGCCTAGAGCCCGTGCTTCGCAGCAAGAGAAGCCACTGCAGTGAGTAGCCCCCGCTCACCGCAACTGGAGAAAGCCCGCGCCCAGCAACCAAGACCCAACACAGCCAAAAATAAATAAATAAATAGGAAAAAAAAAAAAAGAGAGAGAGAAGTGCCTAAATTAAGCCTTAGCTTGCAGGACTGAAACAGAAGGAATCACAGGCAAAAGGTAGGAAATGAGCTCTGAATTAGTCATGGCCTAAGATCTTTATCAGTATTTCATTTAGAAAGAAAAATAAAACAACGGTGCTCACTCACAGTGGGTACTGAATTACAAGCAGGGTAATACATCGGACACCTCAGCACTGTCTAAAGAGATTAGAGAGTGGATCCAAGTGCTGTTGCACAGACCCTCTGCCCAAGCCTGGGACAAAGACGAGGGGCAAACGCACAGTCACCATTTCTCCAGTTGCTACAGGGGCTGGGGTCAAGGGGGCTCTGCTTCCTGAACAACCACCCTGGGTAGGGCAGAGAAAAGGGGTGATTGCCGTTCAGAAGTGGAAATGAAAAGCATGTCCTAAGGGAACAAGTATTTACATTGTACTCTGAATACGATAATGTGGAATTAGCAACACACTTGTCTTCTACTGGTAGCCTCTCTCTGGAAAACTACTTTGGCCCATAGTAGGGAAAAAATAAAACACAAACCTTAAAATTAATACTTATTTAAAGCAAGGAGGTAAAGGATTTGGGAAAATATTTCAAGGGGCCCCAGGCATGAATGGGCACAAGGCCTGGAGGAAAGTGAACACCAGGGGAAATTCCAGGTGTGGGTAACAAGAAGGGTTCTGTTGTCCTCTGACTTTCTCTTAACACCCTCCTTGTTCCTTCCCTCCCCTTTCCTTCCCATCTGTCTTCTTCTGTCTCCCCAACTACTTCCTAGCTTCCAAGAGCCTCCTCAGTCCTGCCTCAGTTGAACAAAGACAATGTTCCATTAGAACCTGAGTAGTTTATCCAAGAAGGAATCCACCCCAAGCTATCGAGGCTGATCCTGACAGAGCTTTAGGTAACATCTGTATTTTAACACGGAGTCCTTTAGGGCCTTATCAGGAAAGAGTGACGGAGGGGCTTATTTCACAAGTTCACAAGCCATTCACGTGGCAGGTATCTTCACGTGGAGAAAAAAGGATTGGGCAAGTTCCAGAATTCTCTAAAGCACTGAAGTGGGACAGCCATCTCCTCCTTCTATAGATCAGGCCCTCATCTGAGATGAGGTCAGGTGTTTCTGCTGCATTTGCCTTCCTTACCCTGTTGTCTGCTTGTGAGGCTTCCTGTCACTTCATGGGAAAAAGACCATGTCTGCCTTAAAAATAAGAGCAAATGCTTATTGAGCACTTACTATGTTCAGTCAGTTTTCTAAGCCCTTTATGTTTTTTAACTGATTCAGTTTTTACAACTAACAGAGGTGGGTAATTCTGTGCCCATTTTAAAGATAAGTCATGGAGTCCTTGAATAACTTGCCTAAGGCCATAGGGTAAGTAAAAAGCAAAGTTAGGATTTAAACCCAGCTGTCTGGCCCCTGGGCTCAGACTGTAAACCATGATGTAGACTGTATTCCTAGTAATTACTACAGAGCCTGAGAAACAATCACTACGTCTGCTTTTCTTGTATATCTCTGTGATGATTAATTTTATGGGTCAACGTGGCTAGACCATGGTGCCCAGATATTTGGTGAAACATTATTCTGGATGTTCCTGTGAGGGTGTTTTGGATGTGACTTACATTTAAATCAGTAGACTTTGAGTAAAGCAGATTGTTGCCCATAGTGTGCGTGCGTGTGTGTGTGTGTGTGTGTATATGGAGGGGTGGGGCTCATTCAATTAGATGAAGTCCTGAATAGGACAAAAGGCTGATCTTCCTCGAGCCAGAGGGAATTCTCCAGCAGACTTGCTTTTGGACTTGATCTACAATGTTGACTGATCCTTGTTTTTCAGCAGACTGTCTTCAGACTCAAACTGCAACTCTTTCCCGAGTCTCCATCCTGCTGGCTTCCCCTATCAGATTTTGGACTTACAAAGCCTCCACAATCACTTAAGCCAATTCCTTATAACACTCTTCTAATACACACACGTTCTATTGTTCTGTTTGTCTTGAGAACCCTGCTTAATATAGCCTCCTTTGCTAACAAGTTCCTCCAGGCTGGGTCCTAGGCCCTCTTTTCTTCTCAGTTTAAGTTTTGCCCATTTTCTAAGCAAATCTCTCCTGCTCTTGGCCTCAGTTGTTATCTATATGCCAATAATTCTTAAATTCACACTCTAGCTCAGATGTATCTAAGGAGCTCCAGACCCATACATCCAATTGTGTACTTGGTGTGTATTCTTGGATATCTGAGGAGCACCTGAATGCAGCATGAACAAAGGTAAGTTCATGATCTGGCAACCCTGATCCTCTTTTAGGGTTCTCTATCTCTGTGAAATGTGCCCGTATCTATCTGAAAGACCAAGAGCCATTCTTAACAGTTCTCTCCCCCTCAGTTCTATACTTAATCCATCACCATGTCCTGCCAATGTCGCTTCAGAAATTTTTCATACCTTATAACCTCTCTCCATCTCCACTGCCACTGCCATATCCAACCTATGGGCATTCCTTATCTTGACTCCAATGGTAACTTATCAAGTGGTCTACCTCTGCATTCCAGCCACAATGATCTTTCTAAAAAATAAAGATGATCTTATCATTCTTTGCCACTACCCGTTTGAAACCATTCAATGACTTTCTCTTGTGCTAGGAAGAAGGCCAAATTCTTAGCGTGGCTACATGGTGGTTCCCAAGGCTCTGCACGGTCTCATCCTGCAGCACTTTCCTCCTTGCTCTCTGTACTCCGTTACTCTTACTTTTTTCAGTTCCTCAAAAATGCTTCATCACTGGTCCTTTGCACATACTGTTTTTATTTTTTAAAATGTGGAACATTATTCCCAACCTCTCAACTCTCGTATCAGGAATCACTTCGAAGGGGAAATTGTATTCCGCACACCCTCTCTGTCTGGTCAGAATTTTTTGTTATACAATCTTATAGTATTAATCTAAATTAACAGGAATAATAGCAGCTAGGATTTATTGAATGCTTATCAAGTTCAAGTGTGAAGCACAGTGCTAAAAATTTTACAGTCATTATATTTAAATAATTGTCTAATTAAAACTACAACACAATCTGAGAAGTAGATAATATTATTATTCTCTCTTATAGACGAGGAACCTGAAAACCTGGGTGGGAAGCTGAGTCCAACTTCAGTAGTGTGATGACTTGCTGGATATGTGGACTGTGTATTTGGAGTGAGCTGGGGGCAAGTCTGTGATTGATCAGAACTGTTAGAGGACTACCTGGCATATAGAATGTGTTGAATAACCTACTTGTTGATTGAAAGAATGATGAATGTTTGAATGAGTAATGAACTAGGACACATTTTAATATAGGAACTACCTGGGTATCCCTTTCATTCTCTACCCTAAATTGATCGCCTATGAGATTATTTTCAAAATTCTAGACAGCTTCTTTTTTGTTGTTGTTTTTTTTTTTCTTTTTTTGCGGTACGCGGGCCTCTCACTGCTGCGGCCTCTCCCGTTGCGGAGCACAGGCTCCGGACGCACAGGCTCAGCGGCCATGGCTCAGGGGCCCAGCCGCTCCGCCGCATGTGGGATCTTTCCGGACCGGGGCACGAACCCGTGTCCCCTGCACCGGCAGGCAGACTCTCAACCACTGCGCCACCAGGGAAGCCCTAGACAGCTTCTTATAAATGAGAAAATGGCATTCCCAATACTAGAGATGTTCTAGAGACCCCTCCACTCTTTATTTTGATGACCATCTGCTCCATTTCCAAATAAGGCCTCTATTTAGTTTAACTTTGCTCACGGCGAAGGGTGATTTATTTCGTTGTTGTTGTTCCAGTCCTTTTGAGGCTTCTGAAATAGAGGGAGTCACACACACACAGACACACACTTACAAACATGCACACACGGTGGTAGGTATGTCCACATTAGCTGATGTAACAAATAAACCCTAAATTTCCAAGCTTAACATTATAGGTGGTTATTTCTTGTTCAACCTAATGAGGCTGTTCCTGTTTGGTCAGAAAGCTTTCCACCTGGTGATCCAGGAGCCCCAGCTCCCTCCATCTCTGAGGGCATCAGGCTTCTCTCATGCAGATGTCAACAGGGGACAGCAAGCATGGAGCAACCTACCTCCTAAAAATCCTGGCCCCAAAAGGAAACATGTCACTTCCACTTGTATTCCATTACTGGAAATTCATCATCTGATCACACCCAACTCTTAAGGTAGGCAAGGACATGCTGTCTAGTTATATGCCCAGGAAGAAACCTGAGTAAGTCACCAGCCATGTCTGCCCTACTTCCCATCCCTATAATACAAAGCAGCGAGATGCTACAAGATTAGTGCCCTGCGGTATGGAAGATGGAGCTTAATTTTAATGGTGGACATCTGGAAAGGCCTGCAAAGGAGGGGATTTTGAGTAGATCTTGAAAGATAGGTAAGTTTTTAATAGAAAGAGATCCTAGGCATAACTAACACTGGTACCAAAAATGATGAGGTCTGAAGCCAGGAGGGAGTAAGGCTGTGAGAGAAAATCTGAGAGCCAAGTAGAAATTATTTCAATAATCTTTTTTTTCTTGGTTTTCCTGAACTCCTCTATAACTAATTAAATAACAAACAGAATTACCCCCTCCATCATGAGTATCTTAGTCTGTAATGTGACGATATGAAATAATTAGAGGGTGTGCTGTGTAAGAATTTTAATGTCACAGAAAACTTCTATTTTTAAGATGGTGCTAATTATACAGGATGAGGCCAAACAAAGGGAAGATATGCAATTAGTGGAGCATAGCTTATTACAACCAGCTCTGTTTAGAGGCTCTTCTGAACCTAGATATGTAATAAGTGTAATAAATCAGGAGTCATCTAGTATTTACCTTTTAGAGGACAACTCTGGAGATTACAGAAATGCAGGACATGGCCATTTTACATTTAATTATGGTGATGGTAAAGGTAGACTTTTACACTCTAGACTTTTTCCTCTCTAGCGGTAGAGAGGAAAGAGACGGGTCTTGAGAGGGAGAAGACCTCTGTTCCTTCTTTGGTCTGCCAGTCATTGGCTGGGTGATCATAACCTTTCTGGGCTACTGCCTCCATAGTATGGGGGTAATAATACAAATGAAAGCACTTAGCACTGAGCCTGAACTATATTAAGGACCCCGTTTTTATTCTAGATCCACTTCCCTTCCCTTCTTCAACTTTTTCTTAGGCAGGATTTCATTCACCTCAATAAAAATCCTTAAGACTTTAAACACTGTACAAGAATGACTGTAATATCAGATGGATGTACTTCCTCTAAGTCCACCAAACTTCAGTAAAGGCAGTTATAATATCAGATAGATATCTATCTACCTGAGCAGTGTCAGGGATAAAGAAATACCTAAGTTGTCAAATCCCAGGAGGGTTGACTCAGCTCTTTTTTGCTTCCAAAGAAGATAAACTGCATCTCATGCAATTTGTTTTTCGCTAAGGGGTTCTCATTTTGGTTTCAAAAAAGATCTTCAGTGCAAAAGACAATCTCTCTTACATATACATTAAATGGGCTGTGACGAGTCCTGTGAAAATGTGGGTTTTTCCCTAGATTCTGTTGCTGGAATATTAGAAATTGATATGAAAAGCTGAGAGCTTAAAAATTGCACAATATTACATATTATTCAAATGCAAAATGCTGTGGGCTTCTCATCCCAAGTCTCAGCTCCGCTATGAATGGCCTATATAAACAAGTGCACCTCAGTGTTGACTGAAAGGATAGAGGCCCTCACCTTCTGAGACAGCATTAGGATTGCATTATCATATCAATAACCCACATGCCAAGTTCTTGATAAAAATGGTCATAATCCAGAGGCGAGAGATAAAACACGAGAGTTTGATTTGTGTAAACAAATCAAAGGCATTTAGAGTCAAGCTACTTAATCTACCTTAAAGCATTGCCAGGAATATAAATATGAGAATAGCCTCAGAGCCAGAACAGGCAAGAGTTGAGAGAGTAGAAGGAACTCTAAAGATTATTCACTACTTTTTCCTGATTTACTATAATCCAGCCATATTGTAGGTTGGTTGAAGGCACTCTGTTCTTTGAACTCACACAAGTTCCAGGTTAAGGGAGCAACCACGTCTCGGACCACAACACTTGTCAGATTGCCACAAGGAAGAGCAACAACACTTAGATGCTCCAGTGTGGATGTGACACATATCATTTCTAGACACAACTGATGAGCCAGGTCAGATCCTATACCCCATGGAACCCCACGGAGACCAAGGCAATGCAATCCTATCACATACCAGGAAAGGGAAGGGAATGGAACCCTTGACTCTCACACCTCCCATAATCACCCTTTAGGAAGCAAGTTCTAGCTCTCCACTGCCTTAGCATCCCTTTTGTTTTCCATAGTGCTTATCCCAATTCTTAATTATATTATTTACTTATTTTCTGTTTTGGTTTTAGTTGTTTTCCTCCACTGAACTATAAGATCCCTAAGAGGAAGGACCATGTCAGCAGGTTAATTCCATGAAACAGCTCTCAAAAATGGTTAATCAACCCAATATAGTTAAATACTGAATCTATTTGTCTTGAATTTGGAGAATCCTTGTGGTGATAATGTCACGTCTCTGTCGAGGCCCTTTTTGGCTGGGTGCTGACGCCTCTCCATCGCTCCTTATCGGGGATCCTCTCTCCACACAATGGGGAGGGGGGGCAAGGCAAAGATGAACTGGGTATTCCTTCCAATGCTGTTAGCAATTGGGAAACTCTCAACTAAAGCCTTACAGGAATCTCCAAAGGTGGCGAAAACCAACATATCCAAAGCACAGTGCTGTAAACTTTGTAAATATTGAAAAGAAAGAGAGGAATCTGGTGAACGGGCATTTTGTTGAATTTACTTTTGACAAATTACCTTGCAGGGAATTAGCTCAGAGCTACCTCCTTGCCCTGCACTCACAGTTGTGCTTCATTGTCAAACTGAACCTGGTATTTATTTAATTTATTTATTTATTGAAAATGACTCTACTACCCAATGAACCTGGTATTTAGAAGGCACTTAACTGTCCACTTCATGGGCCAGGAAACTGTAGTTTAGAGGGATTAAGTTATTGGCCCAAATCACAGAGGTGATGGTGGGAAAGATAAAAGTATGGTTCAAGTTACCTCTTGTCAGTGTGGTGCTTCATTTCCCGAGCCACACTCCAGGAAGGCTACGATCATTTTTATAAACTTAGTGTATCATTTAGAGCAAAAAGTTGGTGTATAGAGGAATATTCTGAGTGTTTGTCTTTGCCTTTTATCATTTTAAATAAAAACGTTTTAATGATTGTTATTTTAGACACTTTTTATAACTATACCATCATTTCCTATATGACATACTACTATTTTCAAGCAAAATGAGAAATAATTGAAGTATAATTGCCTGTGGGACAAGGTTATTTCAGCAAAGAAAATTCAAGAATCCATTAGCTATGACCTTGGAGAAGTGGGTTTTTAAACAGGCATTGTCTCAGCTCACCTAAGGCATACTTTAGTTCCTTAATATTTCATTTTAAAAGAGGCTATCACTAAAATCAGTCAAAGGTTTCATAGACACTTGTGAATATGAATTTTTTAAAAAAGACACCTTTTTTAGCTATCAGTTTTTTCCTCCTGTATCATTCAGGAACAATGCATTTATGGTAAGGTTATTTTATAAATCATAGTAGCTAAATATTAATAAAAGAAAAATAAATTTTTTTCTCTACTCATGAGTTCTTAGATGTTGATGTCTGATTTTACAGAATTGCTATTATTTTTCCACAGTGATGGTGTGGTGGCCTACCTAACTGAGCAGTGCGTCCTTCTCCCACCTGTTGGACCAACCTTGCTTGTTCTTCTTCTTACTCCAGGTGCAGGGCACAGAGCATAGTCTCAGCCTGTCTGGTGAGGAGATCTGCAGTGTCTCATGCCGGGAGAAGCTGCTGCTTAGCAAACTGCAGGCTCCTAGGTGGATAAGAAGAAGAAAGAACACTTTAGAAACAATGGAAATTAATCAGACTCTGAGAAATGTAGGCAGAAATGCTGTCATTTAGAAAGAAAACTTTGTATTTAGGCTATAAGCACAATACACAGAATGGCAAGTAAGTAAGCACTGAACAGACATTGATCAAATAAAAAAGTAATAAATGAATGAACAAATGAACATCAGAGCTGGTCCTAGGATTGCAAACCTATATTCCTACAAGACTAGGCAAGTAGGGTAAGAGAGGGAGCAGACTGGGTGTGAGACAGCAGGGAGTGGTAGAGCCATGCTCAACTGGTGAGCACATGTCCCATCTGAAGCGGGCAGCCACAGCTCACGTCTGCCCCACAGATGTGAGCTTCCAAGGATGCCATAAGGAAAAACAGGCTCAAAAATGCCATGACTTCAGGTTCTCAAGGGAAGACAGAAACACAGATTTTTAGGTGAAACTTTTTGAATTTATATTATAGAATTCAATTAAAACAAAACTTTGTGCAGGTCAAACAGCTAAAGCCAAAGCCCACCTGAGGGTTAGGTTTAGCTCCTGAGTAGCCATGAGATCTAAGATGTAGGCAACATCTTTAATTTCCAATGATGAAGAAGGATCCAGAGGACTGAAGCCACTGTGCAAAGACACTCAGCTAATTAGTGGCAGAGCTGGGCTTTCTAGACATGAGCCTCATCCCTTTCATTTACGACTCGTGACCACTCTAAGACTGGCTGAATCTGATCAGACCTGTCTGCATAACAGACTAGAAGCCAATCAGAAGCTGTTTCCAGTTGATCTGATCCTTGGGTCCCAAGCTGTATCTATATAACCCTTCATAATGAGGGGTATAATTCTCTCTTCTCACTATTCATATTATGGAGGGATTTCTGGGTAAAGCCAAGTGACTAAAATATGATGGCCCCTCAGCATGGCCAGATGTGAAAAGTGGGAGTGAGGGATATGGGCAGAGGCATGAGTGGGTCCCACTGGATCCACCTGCTGGTTCTAGTGTCTGCTAAAAGTCGGCTCTGCTTATATGACAGGTGGTATTGTGTGATGGTTAAGTGCATGGGATGGGTTTAAATACTGACTCAGCTGCTTGCTGTGATGTAAGCTAAGTTCCATGTGCAAAACAGTGACAACAACAGTACCTGAATCACAGAACTGTACTGAGGTTTAAATGAATCAGTGCATAGAAAGTGCTTAGAATGGTACTTAAAAGGTAGGCACTCAGTAAGTGTTCGCTACAATTTGTAACGAATGCCAACATTTATTGAATGCCTGCTATATGTTAATTTTCTTGCATTTATTATCTATAATCATAGTCAAAACCCACTTTGTTTTATGTTATTACCTTCATTTTAATAATAAGAAAACCATGACCTTGGGAGAGCCAGCTTCTTGTCTAATGTCACTCTGGTATGAGCGGAGCCAAGTGTTTGAACACAGGCCTAATTAGCTTAGCTGTTTTCTTAACCCACTTCACTAGCGCTTTCTCAGTGTTCCATTGAAGATACTATTCAGATCTTTAAAGTGAGAGATAATCAACTCTGCTCAAACACCAAATACTTATTAAGTCAAATACGAAAGCAAAGGAGCCTCAAAGCAAACAATCAAAACACTGCAATGCGAGGTATACTTCTGCCTTATGTAAAAATATATTGTTCTAGAATAGGAGGGTGCCGCATGACCATGAGTAAGACAAGAGAGCATGTGGTCCATTTTTAGACTGCATCAACCCTCCTTCTTACCCTTTAAAATACTATGGCTCTTAACAGATTATTTGCTTAATGTTGATAAATCAATTTCCATGGAGGTAGCTTTTAGGAAACACGTATTGAATGTCAACACTGGGAAAATAAGACCTGGAAGGTTTCATTCTAGCATATATATTTTTTAAAGTCCTTGCTTTTATAGAATTGTCTATACAAAGAAAGAGTAGAATAAGACATAAACATTTATTAAAGTGTATGAAGCATTAATATGAAGCATCTTATATAAAATATTATTGAGTGAAGAAAAGGAAGGAAGCAAGGAATAAGGGAAATGAGCAGTTACGGGCTGCTAACGTGAGCTGGATGCTATACCAGGTACTGTTATTTACATGTTAGTATTTACCGAATGAAAAATAATCAAAGTAGGGCCAAAATACAAATGGAAAATGTCTATACAGCTAACTCAGTTTTTCAGGGGCAGATATTTCAGTTTAAACCTTAAATCTTATTTAGGTATAACTCCTTACCTTTACCACTCATTCTGTTTAATTTTTTTAACACAAAATATTTTAAAAGTAATTTTAGCCAAACCAGGGCAGGGAAGGAAGGTGTCTTTTCAATCAAAATCAGTTCTGGGAAAATATAAACTAGGAAACATAGATGCAATTCTTCTCTGCTTTCAGATAAACTTAACATTATCCTAAGAGTTAATGATAGATATTCTCAGCAATAATATAGAAAATAGGGACGTATTGTACCAGACCAGATGAAAAACATAAGCCACTTTCTTTAGTCTGATTTCTAAAGCACGGTTTCAGTACTTAAGCTAGAGTCATCACAACTTTCAGGAATATAAAATGCATCCACATCCAAATGTTGGTTTTAGAATATGAAGCAATATTTCAAAGTCAAATAGAAATGAATTTGTTCATTATTTACTCTTTTGTGTAACTGCCATTATTGCTATTTCTCCTTGGGCAGATAACTGAAAATTGACTATATAAATTGTTGTATTTTTCTGGGAAAATAGCCTAGATTCAAAATTTGTCACCCACATTTTAATCTAAGTTATAATTTTACCAGGCCTAAAAATTATAGTTGCTCTAGTACATTTTCCTATTACACCTCATAAATATCTTTTCTTCTTTTTTGATTCATGTGGCAAAAAGAAATTTTGCTAGTGCCATTTATTCCGAGGAGTCCATTCATTTCGTTTTGCCTCCACACAAGAGTTAGCTATGAAGTACTCTAGTAACAGAATAGGACAAATAAGATAGTAAAATATTTGGACATGAGATGTAGTTTCTCCAGTTTTGCTACAGCCCTCTTAATGGCAACAAAGGAATTTCCAGTGTGAATCTCTAATGTCAGCATCTGGCTACATTTGATCCTGGTTTGTGTATGGTCTGTCTGCAATCAAGGACTTGAATAAAGACCTACAGAGCAAAACAGAAAGCACCATTTATTAGCTTATCAATATAAATTCTGTGATTCATTAGGAAACCAGGTAGAGGTAACAGCTGATCTACTTCGTTGATGAATTTAGAAGAGAGAACAGAGGGTTTTCATTCTCTAAGTTTCAATGATAATGAGCTTAATTTTCCATTTCTCTTGTCATAGGTAGAGTCCCTGGGAAACAGACTTTGAGACCCTGAGACACACACGCAGAAAGCTGATCGGAGCATGTTCTCAGGAGCAACACCTGTTTGGGGATGAGAGGAGAAGGGGGAAGGGGAGGGAGAGATTGAACTGTGATGCAGTCACAGCAGAGGGCTGAGCCCAGCTCACAGGGGGCTCTGGAGTTGGGTGGGCCTGCACAGGGCCACTGTGTGCTGGAGCTGCTCTCCTGGGCTTGGGCAGAGCTGGCTTTGCATACCTCTTCCCAACTGCGTGGTCAGTGGCATTATGTTGATACTTTGAAATTGGAGGCATGTGTGTGAGCTATTTACAACACAGTAACTGGCTAGCGCTAGAAATCAGAGCTTCTGTCACTACCCACTCCCAAGTCCTCAACCTCTGGACAGCTTGTTGACCAGCAAACCGCCACTCAAGAAAGACTGATTTGCACATCTCTGTGCCCAAATCCATGTGATAAGTTCTTAACTGCACACAGTGCTACTCAGAGGGAATGATATACTATACTCCTAGGTCTTGGATGGCTGTTAACTTCTCAAGGCTAGGTTTCTTCTGTTTTACACAGAATATTATTCTAATCCTAGGATTTCTAGCCCTGCTGTGTTGTCAGTCATCTTTATTGTTGCCTTTTTGAAAAAGGCCACCAGCTCCCATGGAAACGGAACCATCCCCATGAGACAGAATGCAGTGATACAACTGCCAAGGTCCAACTGACAAAGTTATCAAAGGAGTAAGCTCTGACAGTGATCAAAGAACATCCTGGGTATAATACTTAGAGTATTATAATCAACTGAAATGATTTTATTTAAAAGTACTGCCATTTTCTTTACTTGTAAATATGGTCAGTCCTAACAGCAGAGTGATAATCACTACAGCATGTCTTTGTTTAATGAAATCATAAAATATTTCTAGAGCCAATTTAGCATGTACACCATAAGGTGGGAGAAGATTTTAAAAACATTAACCAAGCCACAAAAAGACTTTGGGTTAAAAATCATTCCAGTTTTCTAAAAACTAAATTCCAAAGAAGATGAACTAAGCAAATTTCTGTTTGTAAATACCAATATTTTTTGGAAACTCAGAGAGTTAGTGTGAGAGAATTCACCATTAGCTGGGGTGGCAGAAAAATTCAGAGGAAACATTCTGAACAAAGCTACACATCTATCAAAGTTATTTCTTCTGGGCTTCCCTGGTGGCGCAGTGGTTGAGAGTCCGCCTGCCGATGCAGGGGACACGGGTTCGTGCCCCGGTCCGGGAAGATCCCACATGCCGTGGAGCGGCTGGGCCCGTGAGCCATGGCCGCTGAGCCTGCGCGTCCGGAGCCTGTGCTCCACAACGGGAGAGGCCACAACAGTGAGATGCCCCCGTACCACAGTTAAAAAAAAAAAAAAAAAAAAAAAGTTATTTCTTCTTTTGAGTCCTTTACTCCACAGAAAAAGACCATAAGGGGAGATTCAAAATTTGACAGAGACAGATTATACAGAAACTTTTCTCAGCTTTGCCCCTTACATCCTACATCCACGTTAACTCTTGGCAATCTAGCAACTGTGAAAACACCACTTAGGCATCCAATTCTGGAAAAAAAAAAAAAAACAGCCATCAAAAGGAGTGGAACTTGTCATGATTTTAGCATATGAGGCTAGAATTAGGAAACTCAGTAAGAAAAGTGTGGATGATTCTGCAATTTAATGATTAAAAAGTAATTCAGTATTGACTATCTCTATTCTATCATCTATCACATTTCTGTAACAGGCATCAAAGCAGATAGGAAGTGAGGTTTCCAGCAAATGGCCTTTCATGGCCTAAAATCATTGGGCGCAAACTCTGTCTTACATATCACAACACAGCACAGGGCATGGCACAAGGTAGGAGCCTAGTCTCTCTCAAACCTCACTCTTAGGTGAACTGATGAAAGATAGCTTGGGCCACATTTCGATTCTCTAATCAGCTACTGAATTCCTCTCCTATAATATCTATTATTTCACCCAACAAAGCTATGCTGAATGTCTTCTATATTGTAGTATTCTAGGAGATGCTGAAAATATAAAGGAACTCATAATTCTTGAGACAGACAAAATTCAGCCAATATAGTAATGTAGATATATATTTTTAACATCTTTATTGGAGTATAATTGCTTTATAATGGTGTGTTAGTTTCTGCTTTATAACAAAGTGAATCAGCTATACATATACATATATCCCCATATCTCCTCCCTCTTGCATCTCCCTCCCACCTTCCCTATCCCACCCCTCTAGGTGGACACAAAGGACCGAGCTGATCGCCCTGTGCTATGCGGCTGCTTCCCACTAGCTATCTATTTTACATTTGGTAGTGTATATATGTCCATGCCACTCTCTCACTTCATCCCAGCTTCCCCTTCCCCCTCCCCGTGTCCTCAAGTCCATACGTCTGTGTCTTTTTTCCTGTCTTGCCCCTACGTTCTTCAGACCACTTTTTTTTCTTTAGATTCCATATATATGTGTTAGCATACGGTATTTGATTTTCTCTTTCTGACTTCACTTTGTATGACAGTTTCTAGCTCCATCCACCTCGCTACAAATAAGTCAATTTTGTTTCTTTTTAGGGCTGAGTAACATTCCATTGTATATATGTGCCACATCTTCTTTATCCATTCATCTGTCAATGGACACTTAGGTTGCTTCCATGTCCTGGCTATTGTAAATAGAGCTGCAATGAACATTGTGGTACATGTCTCTTTCTGAATTATGGTTTTCTCAGGGTATATGCCCAGTAGTGGGATTGCTGGGTCATATGGTAGTTCTATTTTTAGTTTTTTGAGGAACCTCCATACTGTTCTCCATAGTGGCTGTATCAATTTACATTCCCACCAACAGTGCAAGAGGGTTCCCTTTTCTCCACACCCTCTCCAGCAAGTAATGGAGATATTGAAGCACAGAGAAGAGACCCTGAACTGGAACTGTGTGTGTGTGTGTCTGTGTCTTGTGTGTGACCAAATGCATTTTTCTCTTAAATGAGGTGTTCAGGATATTAAAAATTAAGAGCAACAGCTTCACTTGTTCTGACTAAAATATATGAATGCAGCTAATGTTTCTGTAAACAAAAAGGTGATATTGTGAGGCTAAAGGGATGTAGTATGGAGCCTTAAAAATAATCTGGCCTATTTTTCCTGATTTTAAGCTAGAATACATCTGAGCTAGTCTTTCAACAGTTCAACAATATTTTCATTTTCCTCTTATGTACAATTCACATACTAGGTCCTGGGGATTTAAAGAACAATGAAGAAAATTCAAGTGGCTTTTCAAATATCTGATATGTTATGACCCTTTTAAAAGTTTGGTATAATTTCATGACACTTTTCAAGAAAACAAATGTTCCAATTTATGTCTATTTATGAAATTTTAGCCTGTATAAGTGAGTTGTTTTGCTAATGATTTTGGTAGCAAATGAATTTATCTTTACAACAAGCAAAAACAGAACAATGGAATAGATCCTTGTTTGTGTTTGGCTGTCAAACATTTTAGCTACAGCTTTAGGTCTCTGCCTTTATGGATGGCAAAAGCTGGTTCTGAAAATTAAGACCATTCCAGGGCATACGTGCAAAGGAATTCTGCGAAGTTTGCATACTGACTGAGTCAACTGTTGCCTTAGCTGGACATTTCAGGTCATGCACAGCATATTTTGCAAACACTGTTATGGTAAATCATTCCATATAAGCTCGTGGAATTTGAACATGTCTTCTGATTTTGACATAGATTGTCTATAGCCAGTAAGCAACAATGAGACTTGAATGTGACCCATGTGTGGGCAATTGCTTTTTTTTTCTTTTCTTTTTCTACAGGCATTTTATTCTAGATCAGTATTTTTAGAAATGGGTATGGCATCTGCCACTAGAGACAATGGGTGAGAGAACAGGCCAGCATCTGCACAAATATATCACTACCGTTAAAAAACAGCAAAACGAAACCAACAGCTTAAAATGTACGCCCTATAGACGGCTGAAGGAGCAATAGCATCCCTTAATTCAAAGGGTAGCATCTTGACCTGACATGTACCTGGAGAATGATTCTCCTCCTCCCTTAAGTGGTTCTCCTTCGTACCCAGGCACATTTGGTGCAGATGCTCACAGCCATATGGACCAGAGAGAGGCATGACAGAGATGCTGCTGCAGCGTCTGTAGAGGGTGAGAGGTTGGGAGGTGGGCACTCACAGAGAAGCCCCCTTTGCCCTAAATGGATCATGCTGAATGGGGATTTCTATATTCCAAGATCAATACGACTTGTTGAAGTGGCCTGGCAAGCAATAGGCCCAGTAGGGGAACAGTGCATCTTTTCCTCTGAAGTACAAAGCTTCACCCTAGGTTTTCACCCTAGGTTTTAACTGATGGATACTCAGATGTGAAAAGAAAATGCACATCTGTTACTTCCAAATTGGGCACATTTTCCTCAACAGACCTTCCAAAAGAATGGGGAGTTAAACCTGACACTGTGAAAGTGTTTTCCACATCTTGGCTAAGTTGTGAAAGAAATCAGTTTAGAAATGTCTTGAGTAAACAGGGAATCAGTTAATACTCATGTTAAAAAAAAAAACCCACAAGGGGCTTCCCTGGTGGTGCAGTGGTTGAGAGTCCGCCTGCCGATGCAGGGGACACGGGTTCGTGCCCCGGTCCGGGAGGATCCCACGTGCCGCGGAGCGGCTGGGCCCGTGAGCCATGGCCGCTGAGCCTGCGCGTCCGGAGCCTGTGCTCCGCAACGGGAGAGGCCACAACAGTGAGAGGCCCGCGTACCGCAAAAAAAGAACAAAAACAAAAACAAAACAAAAAAACACCCCACAAGTCCTTTCATTTGGAAAACAAAGGGGAAGCCTGTAGACTAATGATCTCATAGAAGGACTAAATCTGAACGTCAGACACTCAAGAAATAATTTTATTTTGTAATTAAAAAAAAAATTTTTTGGCCACACTATGCAGCATGTGAGATCTTAGTTCCCCGACCGGGGATCAAACCCGTGCCCCCTGCACTGGGAGTGTGGAGTCTTAACCACTGGACTGCCAGGGAAGTCCCATGGCTTTTTAATTGAGCAGGACTCTATGGGGCCTTCCTGGGAAAGACTCCTCCTGCATACCCTCTGCTTTAGCTCCTCTCTGAAGTGCTTGGATAACAGTATCTGGTGCACATTTCCTGAATTGTTTTACAGATGCTAAAACTCCCACCAAGTGGAAGAAATTACTTGATGACTATGAGCATGTAGCCCCCAGACCTGGTGGCTACTGGTGCCTTGATAATGTTAACCCTCGTGACACTGTCCTGTTACCTCACCATCAACCAATTAGAATTGTGCATGAGCTAATCACATACCCTGGGACACCCCTCCCTCACCCGGCCTTTATAACACTTTGACTTTTGTTTTTTGTTTTTTTAGATTTCACATATAAGCGATACCGTATGATATTTGTCTTCCTCTGTCTGGCTTACTTCACTCAGTATGATAATCTCTAGGTCCATCCATATTGCTGCAAATGGCATTATTGCATTTTTTATGGCTGAGTAATATTCCATACATACCACATCTTCTTTATCCATTCCTCTGTCGATGCACATTTAGGTTGGTTCCATGTCTTGGCTATTGTAAGCAGTGCTGCTATGAACATAGGGGTATATGTATCTTTTTGAATTATGGTTTTCTCCGGATATATGCCCAGGATTGGGTTTGCAGGATCATATGGTAGCTCTATTTTTAGTTTTTTAAAGAACCTCCATACTGTTCTCCATAGTAGCTGTGCCAATTTACATTCCTACAAACAGTGTAGGAGGGTTCCTTTTTCTCCACACCCTCTCCAGCATTTATTATTTGCAGACTTTTTGATGATGGCCATTCTGACCAGTGTGAGGTGACACCTCATTGTAGTTTTGACTAAGTGAAGTAAGCCAGACAGAGAGAGACAAACATCATATGATATTGCTTATATGTGGAATCTAAAAAAATGATACAAATGAACTTATATATGAAACAGAAATAGATCCACACACATAGAAAACAAATCTATGGCTACCAAAGGGGAAAAGCGGGGGAGGGATAAATTAGGAGTTTTAAATTAACATATATACACTACTACACATAAAACAGGTAACCAACAAGGACCTACTGTATAGCGCAGGGAACTATACTCAGTATTTTGTAATAATCTATAAGGGAAAAGAATCTGAAAAAGAATATATATGTATATACGTAACTGAATCATTTTGCTGTACACCTGAAACTAACACAACCTTGTAAATCAACTATACTTCAAAAAGAAAAAAATGCTTTACCGAAACTAATAGGAGAGCTTGGGGTTTTTGAGCAATAGCTGTCCCAGACTCCTTGTACGGCACCCTACAGTAAACGCTGCAGTTTCCTTTACCACAATCTGGTGTTAGTAGATTGGCTTTACTGTGTGCCGGTGAATGGGCCCAAGTTTGGTTCGGTAACAGCTTACAATTTTTTACTACAATTACGCTACATGAATACAACTTTATACCTTTACTCTAGTACTTTGATTAATGCTATTATTTTTCAAGTTTTGAGATCTAGACTCCCCTGCTCACTAAGGGTCATGGAAGCCACTTACGCCTCACTCCTTTGACAACAATATCACCTGGGCTGCTTGGTGGCCATTCTTTGTTGCCTTGAACTTCTCTGATGTTTAGGTAGCCCTCTCTGGCACTGAGAATAGGATGAGTGAGCTACCTTTTCATGTTTTCTTCTTGTGTTCTTATTTGTGCCTGATTTCTTCCCAGGAGGAAGCCGTACATTTTAACCAGATAGACATGAGGGAAAGAAACTATTTTTCTCCCCAGATAAGTATCAATGACCTTGGGCAATATGTGCAGAGTTTTCTGGAATTCTATTAAAAATTATCTGATAAACTGCCTTTGGGTTTCCATGCTATTTTCTTTGTACAGGGCGAGAAGTGGGACCTACTAGGCTTAGCAAGCTTAGCTGGATGTTACTTAAACTTTAGGCAGTAAACAAAGATGTGCTCTGTAGTGCACAGATGGCTGGAATGATCAATTTTAGAGTTGAAAGTTACATTAAGAATTACCCGGTTCTGCCTATATTCATTAAATTTGGAACAATAGTAGCCCCAAAGATGTGGTACCTTAAGCAGTCCATCTGTTCTATTAAAATCTTCTTGGTCAGACTTCCCTGGTGGCGCAGTGGTTGAGAATCCACCTGCCAATGCAGGGGACATGGGTTCGAGCCCAGGTCCAGGGAGGATCCCACATGCTGCAGAGCAACTAAGCCAGTGCGCCACAACTACTGAGCCTGTGCTCTAGAGTCCGTGAGCCACAACTACTGAGCCCGCGTGCCACAACTACTGAAGCCCGCGCTCCTAGAGCCCATGCTCCGCAACAAGAGAAGCCACTGCAATGAGAAGCCCGTACACCACAACCAAGAATAGCCCCCCCTCGCCGCAACTAGAGGAAGCCCGCGCGCAGCAACAAAGACCCAACACAGCCAAAAATAAATAATTAAATATATAAATAAATTAAAAAAAAAAAACAAAAACCCTTCTTGGTCCAGCTTCTAAAAACCAATCAGTCCACTTTTCTCTCTGAGGGAAAATAAGACATTTTGAGAAAAGTCACAAATCAGGGCCACTGTGTGCATACTCTTTGTAATACATTCTCCCCTGGAAAATAATGGTAATAAATACAAAAGGACCTGAGAAATATACCTCAATTAGAGTAAAATACAACTCTTTCACTGGGCTAAATGCACACCTGTAACTACCTACTCCTCCATGGAACTGTGATACATGTGACGGAGTGAGAGTGGAAATGGGTCACGCAGAATGTACTTTATTTTTAAAAAAATGTATTCCTTGGGGGAGTTTTAGATAAATGACTGAATGTCATTTCATTTCTGAGGTGTTTGCTCAGGAAGCCAAGTGTGCAGAGCGAAACCATCTGCACAAGGTCAAAGATGGGTGAGCTGCTGCAAGACACTCCCCCTGCACGAGGCCCTGCCAAAGCCGCAGGCACCAGCTCGTTTCCTCCGCATTGTTACCTGGAAGACTGCAGATACCTGGAATCATGCAGAATCCAACAACGTATGTTCCCAAATCAATAGAGCTGAGCACACTGTGAAATCTCTAGGATGAGAGAAGACACCACATATGCCCACACTGTACCACTGCCACGGCAACACTTTTTAATTTTTGTAAAGCAATTATCAACTTATGTATAAATGATTACAGTATCTGAGTTCCAAGATCTTTGGAAAAATCCGATGTTGCAATCAAAACATAATTGAGCTATTTCAGAATAGAAAGCCTATCTGCTCCTTAAAACATATAAATAGCTAAAAATTAAACAATGACCCATTTAGAACAGAATTGCTTCACTGCAAGTTTTTAAGGGTACATTTTAAGTGAACTTCCCTGCTTGATGAAAAGCTTCTATAGTTTAATACTGATATTTCCCAGACTGGCATGTGTGTGTCTCTCTGCATGTGTGTGTTTGTGGGTGTGTTGGGGGGGGGGTGGATGTGGTCAGCAGCGATGAGTTAATTTCCTCAAGTGATCTGATCTGAAAATCCATCAGCAATCATTTGCAGCCTAAATGAATAATGTCTGGTACATACAGGCACTATTATTTTTTCAAACGTATGAAATGCTCTCATAAGAAAAATGCTAATTCATTTTAAAGTGCTGTCGACTTCATTGCAGATTTTTGTTATTACTGTTTTTTAATTCCATGGAATAAAAAACATAGCAATTACCTATGGGCAACTGTAACATTTTAAATGTTAAGAAGGAGTTCTTCTTCTGGAGTAGATGAGCTGAGATAATGTCTTTCAAGAGCTACTGATAAAGTGCTTGTACAGGGACTGACTAGAGATATACAAATAATGGTGATATGATAGATATAATGGATTTTCAATTATGAATGAGTCACATTATAAGAAGCACTAAGCCATTTGGTTATATTAAGTCTAGATGTTTGGGCCTAGCCCTGAAATAAAACACTTAGAAAACAATTAACAGCTGTTGCCTCTGGGGATAGGAGTGGACTCTTGTGAGCAGCCAGAGCAAAGGCCCTTCTTTTTATTCTCCATACAACTATATTGTTTGAACTGTTTATAACAACCATGAATTCAAACCATGCTTTTATATTTTAAAGGATATAACTGAATCACTTTGCTGTATAGCAGAAGTTAACACAGCACTGTAAATGAACTATATTTCAATAAAAAAGATAATAAATTAGAAAAAACAAAAATAATTTAAAGAAAAGCAACCACACAAAATAAGATCCACAGTCTCTCTGGAGCCCAGTGAGGTGCTGGCTCCCTCTTCTGTGTATTTATTCTCTTCTACTAGGCTTGGATTAGGAGCCTGAGAATTGCTTCTCATTCTTTATAACTTTGGAGCCTGCTCCCAACTTGACAATTATTTTCACCACATGCTGGGACCTGGGCTGCACACTTCCCGTGAGGTCTGAGCTCCCAGGGAGGACTGCAGAGCAAGCTCCGTATCACCACGTCCATGTGTCTGGGGCCTGCAGGACTGCGGTATATTCCCACCCAACTGTGTCCTGTTGTGCAGATGCCTATGGATGCAGAGAGAAAGAATGATTCTCGCCTCCTGCCACCAAACATGTGTTGGCACACCCCAGGGAGCATGTGTGAAATCCTACTCTGTCCTACACCAGGAGGAGATTTTAGCTGGCTGGTCCATGGTGGCTTCTTTCCACGATAACTCTATGAGAGCTGATATTCAGTGTTAGGGATGTATACAAATCATGTGATATTTAATGTGTTTAGATTCAAAAAGCTGTAGCAAATTCCATGCAACACTTGCTAATATGGTAAGTTAATCTAAAATACTTTAAATTCTGTCCCCAAAAAATGCTGCCATGCTAAATTACCCCAAGTTAAGTAATGTCATGTTGTATTATGGCATGACATTCAGGTAGCTCATTGTAGCCAATAAAAACATTTATATCCTTTAGGGAGATTTCATGGAAAGCAGATGCACTGGTTTTTTTTTTTTCCTAAGGAATTTAGTCCAGTTTTAGTAAATGCATATGTGAGGTGGATAAAACACTACAAATAAAAGATTCTGGTTTTTATTTTATGCATAAACTAGACCTTGTTATTTTAAGTATAGTACAAGGGAAATGAATTATTTAAATCTAAGGTTCACATTTTCATTTCTGTCTGTCATATCTATATAGATTTTCCTTATTCATTCAAAGGAAGGACAAATAAGATGGGGTGACTTTCCTGATGGACGGTTTTTTTGATTTAGGACCAATATACACTAACTGGCTTTGTTTTCACTATGGTGTATATGTATATATATACACACACTATATACTATATATGAGAAATATATATATATATACACAAACACACAGTTTTTATTACTTTACTCTTTCAATTCTGTCTTTCCACACACATACACACACACAAACACACTCACACACACACACACTTATATATTCAGATCAGAATATGACTATATAATCTAGCCAAGCTTGTGTGGACAAAGAATGTCACCTGCCATTTCAGTGAACAAAGGATGTTGAGGCCATCAAGGCTTCAGCCACTGCAGCCACCCCTGATGGTACACCCTGAGGGGAACTGAGGATGGAGATAAACAGGATATTGGCCCTAGATAGTTAAGGTGCATATCAAAGGAATGATTTCATTAAGCCCAGACTCTTACATCTTCCCATGCATACAATATCACTAAATTCATTAATGTGAGATGTCTGGGTTTTTTTTAGTTAGCAGTAATCTTTTGATGTTCGACTACCTGTTTTTTCCTGTAAAAAACTCCTATATAGCTTGGTTCCTCCCTAACCTGTTCAGAACAGTCGAACTATCTGAAAGGTGTATCCCAGGACTATCCCTTTTAGTCCTCTGTAAGGTCCTCGAATAAAACATAATTCTCAACTTTTAGGTTGTGCATTTTTTTTTTCAGTCAACACATACACTGTCAAGTAGCCAGTGCATCAACTCATTATTCATATGGCTGATTGGCTCTTTCACCCTTTTTCACCTTTCACCTCGATGGATTTTTGTCACATAGAAACAACCCTCAATGAATACATTCAGTGAGTGGCTCTTTTGAAATAGTTTTTCATGTATGGTTTCTAAATTCAGGTCCAGAGAATGCTTCCTTTCTACAAATGCTTTCTCTAGACTACACCTCTCAAAGCTAAGTGAGCTTAGGGCATAAAAGCTGTGCATCTAAACTCTTCATGATCTAGGAGAACTGATCAAGGTCAGGTCTCCTTTACAGAACTGCCTATCCCCAGGCACAAAAACAAGGATCAACAGAATCCTTCCTTTTGGGACCTCAACAGAAACTTCTCTTTTATAAGAGTGAGAAAATAAGCTTAAATAGAGTGTGAGGCCAAGTTATTTCCAAAAAAATTTTCAATACTAAGGAATAATTCCGAAGCCTCAAAGATCTACGGTTCCGTAGGAAAGCTGAGTTGCCGCTATTTTTAGCATATTTACTACTTGCATTTTAGTTTGGGACTTGTATTTACATACTTTTATGTTTTGTTTTGATTTTGCTCTCTTGAGGAGGAGGATTTATTGATATCAGGAGGGTTGTGAATAGGGTGCGGTGATAGTGAGTCACGTGCAGGAAGGTACAGGTGGCAGTTGTCCCTTCCTAAACACCTGATTTAATGGTAAGAAAGACTCCAGAGGTTGATCATGGGAATAATTAATCTTGAGGTTCCAAATTTTAAAAGGCATCACACAAGGATGCCTAGCACTGACGATCCTGGGAGCTGCTTATATGTCCCATGTTTTTCCTCCCGGGCTTCCTGTCTCAATGATTTTATGTCCGTGAAATAAAATAATGGGAAAAAATTCAGCAGGATGGAAATAGAGTTAATATTGAAATGCTATCATTTCCTCAGCATGAACTTTTTATATTCATTCAACAAATGTCTGATGAGAAAAGATTTGTATCGGGCCCTATTCTAGGCACTTGGAAACACATTAGTGCACAAAACAGAAAAACACCCCTGCTCTGGTGAAGCTTATGTTCTAGGGGAAGAAACTATATGCATGCACACCTTGTGTATATACATAATGCATTAATAGAACTTTCATTGAAGGCAGATAGAAATTACATTAAAACTAAGAGTCTCTGTCTGCGGAGTCATGTACACATTTCAGATTTCATAAAGTAATGAAATTGCTCTTTAACATTTGCTTAAACTTTCCCCCTCAATTCTTAATGAGATTACAATCTCTTCACAGTTTGACAAGAGCAGGAACAGGCACAAGGAATAAAGCTATGAAGAGTCATTTAGAGTGTTCTAGAAAGTGTGACTTCTCAAAACTTAAAATCAGGTTTAATGATTTGGATGGAAACAATTGTTTGAACTCTCTCTTCACATTAGCTGGACAATCACTTTTAGCAAAAGTTAGTAAATTAAAAAAAATCTTCCCAACATATTATG
The DNA here is from genome assembly GCF_005190385.1 of Monodon monoceros. NCBI lineage: Eukaryota > Metazoa > Chordata > Mammalia > Artiodactyla > Monodontidae > Monodon > Monodon monoceros. The sequence continues at coordinate 64,127,892 of NW_021703772.1, forward strand.
GTAATTTTTCTTGGTGTCTGAAAATGATGGTCTCTTTTTGAGAGTTTTGATACATTTCATCAACACTGAGACAAATGCTTAGATGTTCCACTCACAGAGAAAATTATTACAGAATCAAGAGGCTGCATCAAGTGCTATATTAAGGAAATGATATCTATGGCAATATAAATTGGAGTGCATTCATTGAAATCATAGAATTTCAACCCCTTGCAATATTTCTTCACGCAAGAGTGCCTCTAAATAGATGAAAACTCATTTGGCATTCAAAATATTTATTGAAGCCCTACCATGGATCAGATATTGTAATATACACTGGGAAAGGCTAAGTCATGGGTCATGTTCTCAAGAAGACAACAGCAAATAGGGGAGTCAGAAATATAGACAATATAACTATAAATCAGTGTTATAATGATGGCATATTTAAGGTGATGTAAAAAAATTGCCAAGACTGTCCTCTATTCCATGGCCTCTCGAAAATGTTCCCGCAATCTCCCTTATCAAGCCTGCTCACTAGAAAACAGCTTTATTTTTACTAATTTCTGTTTAATGTCTGGCACAATCCATCAGGTTCATTTCCGTTTTACCCTGTTCTCAGAGAAAAAGATAAAATATCTGTTTACAATTTCTTTATAAAACCCTTTGTTTTAAAATCAGAAAATTATTGCAACACACAAAAAATATTTTAACTGTTGAATTTACTTAAATACCATCTCTTTCCAACAAAGATTTCAGGGGCAGAAAGCAGAAGATATAATCATAAGGCAAATAAAAAAGAAATAGAAAATAGACCTAAGTTATAAGCAGTCAGATAAGCTAACTGTAAAAGTTATTGTTACTAATAGCTGGGGGCTTTTTTAGATTTGAATTTGAGCTTCCCGGCAGCCAGTACAAAGATGAGAAATGTGACAAGTTAGTTACATAATTAGAAATATAATACAAGTATAAATATGCCAGTTTTTCAGGGGAGATCAAGTTATTTTGACATTAAACTCTAGAACAGCTTTTACATGGAGAGAGAAGATTAAATTGTATAATGGCCACTATCCACATGTTGAAGCGTATTTCACACAACCAGTCCAATAAAATCCAAGGAAAAATATTAAAGCAAATTTAGTGAAGGCAGTTCCAGAAGGAAGAAGATCACTATGATATAAACACATGGCTCAGGATATGGATACACGGATAAATCAATTGCCCTCCATTTTCCCTCAAAGCACTCCTTCATCTGGCATTAGAAGTATCTGCATTGCTGACAAGTCAAGGTTAATTCTTTGGAAAAAACCTTGGAGAGCTGGTTTTCTATAATTCTGCTTGATGGTGGATGGATGGTCTATAAGCTTTGAAATGTAAATCAACCAGTGGTAGGACTGCTAGTTTACGGTGAAAAGGTGAGAAAACAAACCAGCCTGGATCCTTGCTTGTACAGGATGTGGAAGACATTCCATCTTAACACAGAAATGAGCTAACGGAATCAGGATTCTCCAGAGACACATGATTGGACTGATTCTAAGACTTTAATAAATATCCCAAACATTAACATAGAACAGACAAAAACTGGTTTTATGGGGGAATTACTTTTAAGACAGATATAACAAATTATTTTAGTTAATTCAGGCAAATAAATGGGCAATTGGGCCAAAAAAATCAATAATGACTCTAAGCAGGACAAAAAGAAAGCAACCCACATGCAAAATAGAGTTCTTCAGAGGCTTTTTTTTCCCCTCTAATTAAAATTTTCAAAAGGGAGCACTGGTTTCATAGGGTCCCAGAATATTCTTCCCCTTAGATTTCTGTTCTAGAGAAATAATATCAAATTGTTTCTTCCTTTCCTTAAAATTTTGAATCTCTTTTAATAATCTTTTAACCCTCTTAACCATATATCTGCTACATAGGTTCTTGGGAAAATGCAAATTATAGTTTCCCAGTAGAATTTTAATCCAAATACTCAGAAAAGCAAAGGAAAGCTGAGTTTGGTGGTGGAAGCCTGGCTGTGCGATCACAGTGCTCACCAAGACTGCCTCTTAACCAAGTTACCTCTCCCACTTCCCCCATTTATTTGTTCTTGTTCAGAACCCATTGTTTGCAATCAGAAAGCAAGCAAGTACTTGAGGCTCTGAAGTCTATTTTACACCAATCCATATATAATTTCAAAGGTAGAAAAGGAAAGCCATTTCTTCTTTATCTTGATATTGGTAATCGGAGCTCTGTGAGACTATTTACCTTCCATCTTCCACGGAGGCTATGAGATGAAAGCAAGGTGAGAAACAGCACAGTCTTTGATCATTTTGACTTTGTGGAACTGGGTGGCCCAGATGAAAGTTAACAGTTTATCACATATGTGCATCCCCTCTTAAACTTTTTAAAAGAGGTAAATGAAAAGGATTTGTTCAACAAATAGCATGTTAGAAAAACAGTGACAATGAAGTTGACCTTTCTGTCACATCAAAGGGGCCTTACTAAGTGCTTTATGGATAAATTTCAAGGTTGAGGAAAATAACTGCTACACAGCAAAGCTTTTGGTTTTTGTTCTTTTTTTTTTTTTTTTTTTCCCTGTTGGCTTATTTAGAGAAGGCTCAAAATTTTAAACTGCCAGTTAAATTGGGTGCCTGCTAAATGAGGGAATTTGCAACATCCAGTTTGTTTATTAAATGCTCTGGTTAATGTTATACAGAGTATAACAAAGAAGCCGGTACTACTACTAGGTTTTTTAATGCAAAGGCGAATCAACAGAAAAAAAAAAGTTTTCTTTTACTTTATTGACTAAGGCAATGTATTCTAGTGTGTATTTCTTTATTAAAAACATCAAATTTAACCAGACTTATCTGAGTAAGACATACATTCATTAGGCTCACTGTAAGGTTTTAGTTTATTCAGTGATAATACAGCTGAAAAAATAATTGAGTTGGACGAGTGTTAAACACAGAAGAACAAATTTCTGTTTCAAGAAACATCAGCAATATTTCTCAGCAGTTAGAGACAGACCTCCAGAATATGAGGAGGACTCAGAGACGAGCACTTGAAGTAGCAAAAATTGCATAATACGCCCACTGAGGCTCCGTCTTCCTACGGAAATAGCTGGTGGTGGAAACTCCCAAATTCCTCTATTTGGGGGAAATTTCGTTTGAAAAATGAGCCAGTTTTGAAGTGAAAAGTGAATCAGCTGAGAGGCAGAGTCTCAGGCTGATTTCTTCATCCTTTCCCCCGTGGGATGAGAGTGAAGGAGTTGTGCTTAAAAGAGGAAAGGAGTTCAAGGAACTGAGAGAGAGAGACAGTCTGTATCCTATAACATCCTAACATTTGAAAAAAAATGAATGAATATCCATCATTCAGATGTTTGTTAACTAGATGCCATGCAGGTCAAACATCAGGTTGGGAGCTGCATTTTTCATTTCTAAAAATAAAAAATGACGGATTATGCCTGCTTTATCCTTTGAGTCTCCAAAACATCAATCATTTGGGTTATTTATCCTGGGGAAAGGTTAGTTCCTACCTGGTCCCCATTCTTTTTGGACTCTTCCTTAGTAACAGGATTTTGCTCCCATCTGTACCCTTCCTATACTCCAGGAAAGGCAGACTCCAGCTCCAAATGAGTCACTGATCTAAGCCACTCCATGGTGGCCTCATTTCCTCTGTCAGTGATTGCGTTATGCAGGCACATTTGATTCAATTCAGTGAGACTTGAAAGGAGATTTGCTGAGGGCTTCTGGGAATGGTTTCCTTCACTCTGAGAAAAAGGCATACATCCTCCCTTTTATGCTGCCACACGTTAATGTGTCTACACTGTGAGCAAGGAGAGTGGAAAGATGGAGGGAATGGGAATCTGGGTTCCAAAGGACGTGGTTGAATTAACCAGTCCTGGGCTTACCTAACTTCCACACGCTTGTGGTTATTAGAGATAAATTCCCTGAAGGCACCTTAACTGATCAATTTCTAGTCCCCTCAACTATACCTTCCATTTCTTTTTCCTCTTCATCCTCCAACCCTATTTACCCTATTTATCTAACTTTCTATCTATCTGTCTATCTATCTATCTTTCTACCTACCTACCCAATTACCTACCTATCTACCTACTATTATCTATCTATCTATCTATCTATCTATCTACCTACCTACCTACCTACCTACCTACCTATCATCTATCTATAATTCTGTCCTCCTGTCTTGGTTTTGTTCCTGAAGGTCTTTCTTTTGGGCTCTTACAATAATTGCTAATTGATCTCCCTGTCTGTAGCACTGGTCTCTGGATACTTCCAGCAGACTGCAACCATCCTGCCTTTTCTAGAAGGGAAACTGAATCACATTATTCTTTCACTTAAATTCTTTAACAGTGTCTTACTATTGGGAATGGTGAATATGAGTCCAAATTATTTTCATGTTTACAAGGTATTCTATAATCTGGTTCTTGCCAAGCTTTCTATCCTGAAATAATCTTTATTAGGTATTGTTTAACTGGCTCCTATTCATCCTTCAAGACGCAGCTAAAAAGCAAGAAGTCCCCTCTGCGGTACTGCTGACCCATTCAGCTCATTGATCACTCCCTCTTTGTGCCACCTCAGTATCTTGCAGGTAACTTTATCAATACTTGTCTCACAATATTCTTTGTATTTGCATACAAATCTCTTGTATTTGTTTGTAAGTCTGCCTTCTTCAATAAACAACAAACTCCTTGAAGCCAGGGGCTATGCCTTATTTACTTCTGAATCTTTAGCGCTCAATCTAGTGATTTGCTTATACTAGGTGTTTAATAAATATATTGTGATTGATTCTAGAGGGAGGTCTACAGTGCAAAGGTGTGACATTTTAACTCAAGAGAGCTTAATTTTCAGGGTGAGAAATGTATATAACATCTCTTCTACCTTTACCTTGAGCTAATAATGCCTATGTCGTGATATGGGGGAGATCAATGTCATAATAACCAGGATCCCATCAAAGAGATTAAATTATTATTTTTTGATTTGCATTTGTTTTGGAAAATCATTCAGAAGCTATTCAGAAGCCTCTCAGAAGTCATAAGTTGCGTTAAATAATGATCAAAGTATGAACTGTTCAACAGATCAATCCATAAAGAAGTAGTTACTGCATGTACAAGATCCAATGATCCAAAGATCAAAACAATGTAATTTTTATCCCCATTTACAAGGAGAAAATACAATTTTGGCTAAGGGTGGATCATAATGTTCACAGAAACATGGCAGCCTTGATCCACGCTTACTTTATGTGGAGAAAATTTATGGCTTTCTTCACAAAATGCATGAAATGGATTCATTATATGACCCTCTGGGCACATGTGCTCTATATTAGAGGCCTGATCAAATGATCATATTGACAGCAAAGTCAAGTGAGGAAATAAAATTCTATAGCAAAAATTCCTCATTATTATCCTTCAGAGACTGCCCAAGTAGACCCTGTTCAAGGAGAAGGCAGTATACTGAAGCCAGATTTTGGATGTACAAGACTGCTCTGAATTTGGGATCTGCCTAATTTTGACTTGGAAAAGCCTACTGGTTAAAGCATGGCCCCCAGAGTAAGGCTGCCCAGATAGGAATCCTACTACCCACTAGCTGTGTGTCCTTGGTTGAGTTCCTTACCCTCTCTGTGCTTTTGTTTCCCCAAGTGTAAGTGGGGGTGACAATAATGCCTATCTATAGGGCTGTCATGAGGATTTAAATGTGTTAATGTTTGTAAAACACTTAGAACACTGCCTGGCACATAGGAAGTGCTATGCAAGTGTTTGGTGGGTAAACAGTCATTTGTATTCATCTCCTGACACAGTTCCAGCAAATAAAAATCTAAAGTGGAGAGCTTTGCATTTATGCCACATCTACACGAAAGGGCAACTAGAAGAAAATAATGTAATAATGTATCTAGGAAAAAAGGGAGGCACTTTGCTCAAGAACTTACTTAGGTCAATACAAATGGTAATCTCAAAGCTTTGGCTAGGCATTTTTGTAATGGGAACAGCCATTAAAAGGTAGAAAAATTGCTCTTTTAAACAGCTCCTGATAGAATAGGGACTTGCACAATTTGACAGGAAAAGGAGGAACAGAGGGTTGATGGAAGGAGCCAACCAGGCTTTGCACAAGAAGGAGGAGGTGAGAGAGATGGGGGTCTTTCCACTGGAAAAATGCTTTTCTTCCCCTGCATCAGTTTTAAATCCTTGCCTCTGAATTTGTGCTTGAAAAGTGTGTGATTGTATGGGTTAGGGTGGGGAGGGGATGGGGGTAGGGATGGGTGGTCCAACAGTTATCTGTTAGAGACTCCAGAATAGGAAAGCTTGGCCATAGCTTATCCAGTGGAGACATCTCAAATGGAACCAGACTCACAGCACTCATCCCGGCCTAATAGTACCAGTGGACGGAGGCATCTAAGTCCACTCCCATTGCCCTAGTTGAGCCGCAGTGAAGTGTTGGTCTAGACCGAACAACCCAGCTTAGAAGAAATATTCCTTCAGAAAATTAGGTGCTAAAATCTCAGTTGAGACCAACTCACTGGGGAGAATTCGATTTCCCGTTTGGTGGGTTGAAATGGTCTCAGTAGATGTGCAAAAGGAAAGGGGGGCAAACCTGAGTGCCAGGGAGCAAGCCTGGGAACTTGAGTGTGCCTCCAAGGGGACAGCTGTGAAAGAACTGATTTCTTCCAGCGCTTTTTATTGTACTAGGAGACAGTCTGATGAAGTATACAGTTAAGAAGGAATCCCCACCTCTTCTGGAATTCTCTTTAAGTATTGCTGACGCCAGAGAAGTCTGAACCACTTGTCCACTCTTGCATGGTGGTGGCTGTGAAGAAAACGAAGGAGTAGAAGGCAGAGGGGGGTGGGCCCGTCCCACCTTGGCCCTCTGTTTGCATCTGTGCAGATCTGGTAACATCTGTGTCTATAATCTCCACGCTGTTAACCACTGGGCACAGAGTGATTTTTTTTTTTTAATTTTTCTTGGAGTATAGTGGCTTTACAGTGATGCAAAGTGAATCAGCTGTGCACATACATATATCCCCTCTGTTTTGCATTTCTTTCCCATTTAGGTCACCACAGAGCATTGAGGAGAGCTCCCTGTGCTATACAGTAGGTTCTCATTCTTGATCCATGGCGGAGCCGGGAGGTACGGGAGGAGAGGGAATGCAGAGAGGCAGGGATGGAAAACTCTGGAGGGATCTACAATGACATTCACCTTCCTCAATATATACTAGAGGAAAGGGTCTTTTTGATGTTGGGGTAATAATATGTATTATTATCCAATAATAAACTAACAGTTTCCTTTGAAAAGACCTTTTCAATAATAATTGTTATTATTATAATCATCACCATCATTATTATTTGGAATCTGCCATTATTGAGCACTTATGTGCCAGGAACTGTGCCAAAGGCTTTATTTACACTTTCATTTAATCCTTAAAATATTATGCCCATTTTGTTGGTGAGAAAATCAAGACCAGAGAGGTTAAGAAACATACTAGTGTTGTATAGTTACTGACAGAGCCAGGATTAAAACGCAGATCAGTCTGACCCCCAAGCCTGTGCTCTTAACATTCTCTACATCCATATATATGTTAGGGTATCAGGCCCATCAGAAGGAATGCACTATACAACCCAGCCACAAAGATATGGTGATATCTTCTTGAGGCTGAGAAAGAACTAGAAGTCATCCACTGATCTGTCTCCTGATGCGTCATGAGAATTGAATAAATTATATGACACGTGAGCTTAATGGCTGGTACCAATTTTAAAAATGTCAGGAAACTCTTTGGTTTGAAAGAAATCAAGGGAGCTGTTACAGGGCTAGAATGATCTGTGTCAGAAGAGCCCTGATATCATTTCAAGTCATCTTTGCGCTTAGACTCTGCACTGGCAAGGGAGCATTGGACCCTCTGGCTGGGAGGAAATGTACATGGGAATACGATATGGGCTGGACCGGGTACGACGCAGTCATGAAATATTATTAATTTTTCTCACATCACTTCCCCAATTCTGTTTTGTTGGTTTCCCCCTTCCCTCCCTTGATCATTTTCTTGGGTTCATTTCATAGATCTTTCGGTCATGGTGGGGACATTAGAAGAGTTTCATTTTCAAGTTATAGAGAAGTCAAGTGTCATCTAAATCAAAACTCTAATCTCTCATCCAATTTAAAGAAACTATTTCCCAGCTCAGACCTGGCGGGCCACATGGCAGGACTGGGGACATGGGCTTCTGCATTACTACTCCACTTTACTTTTCTACTTTCTCCTCTCCTCTGCACCCCATCACTATGTTGCCCCTGGCTCTGCTAGGGGCAGGAAGGAGGGGAGGGATGAGAGGAAGACAGCAAGGTCTCACCTGAATGGGGCTACTGTAATCTGGCATCGATATTCTTTGTGATGGCAGATACCCAAATGCTGGCTCTGGCTCATGGGGCAGATTCACGATTTCTTCAGGTGTCTGCCCATCACCTCAGTCCTCACCACCAGGACCCCCGGGCACAACTCAGCACTGACACAGGTGACGTACTCTCTACTGATCTCCTCTCAGCTCCTGATCTTTGGGCTCGAGGGAACCTCTTGGGAAAGGTCCTTTAAAGATGGCTCTAGGGGCTTCCCTGCTGGCGCAGTGGTTGAGAATCTGCCTGCTAATGCAGGGGACACGGGTTCGAGCCCTGGTCTGGGAGGATCCCACATGCCGCGGAGCAACTAGGCCCGTGAGCCACAACTACTGAGCCTGCGCGTCTGGAGCCTGTGCTCCGCAACAAGAGAGCCGTGATAGTGAGAGGCCCGCGCACCACGATGAAGAGTGGTCCCCGCTTGCCACAACTAGAGAAAGCCCTCGCACAGAAACAAAGACCCAACACAGCAAAAATAAATAATTAAAAACAAAAGTACCAATGCCACCGTGGATGTGAGGATTAAATTAGCTCAGCGACATTTAGCAACATGCCCTGTTCAAGAAAGGGTGATTAAGGGGGTCACAGAGCTAAGTTCAGTAAACTTTGGCATGCCTCGCTTGGATGGAGAAGTACCTGTCATTGGGATGGTCCATGATTCTTAACGGGTCAGGTTTGAGGCCTCAGCAGAGACTTAAGACAGTGAGAAAAATTAATCTCTTCAAGAGAAATGTGATCAGATACGTAGAACCAGAAAGTTTTCATTTGATTGAGATGGTAGACCTAACTCTCCAGCTTTAGTGTCAGGTAATTTTTTTGACCTCCTTTTTTCAGTTTGCTTACTTCTGATGAGGAAATAGGGACCTCATTTGTTGTACTAATTATCAATACAGCTATCTTTTTTTTTCTCTCTTTACAATTTATTTTTTTAAGAGATAAACGGTGTTTTTTAATTAATTTTTTTTTGGAGCATAGTTGATTAACAATGTTGGGTTAGTTTCAGGTGTATAGCAAAGTGATTCAGTTATACATATACATGTACCTATTCTTTTTGAAATTCTTTTCCCATTTAGGCTATTACAGAGTATTGAGCAGAGATAACCTGTGCTTGTTGGTTATCTATTTTAAATATTATAGCTATCATGTTTGAGTACTTGCTAGTATATATACTTCATATAAACCCCACAGCAGCCCTATAAGATGGGTGCTCTTATCTCCATGTGACAGATGAGGACACGAATGCCAGATCACTCACCAAAGGGAACAGTGAGAATGGGGCAAAGCCAGACTTCTCCCCATGCTGGCTCCGAAGTCTGTGGTTTTCTTGATATTTCATATTGCATGTCGAAGGCATGCTGTGGCCACTGATGGTCTCGCAGCTGGCCAAAATACAGACTGGCCAGATCATAAGCATGGGTCAAGGATTTCTTACTTCTAGCTAACTGAATGTACAGCAGTGATTCTCAGCCTTGATTGTACATATAATCATGTGGGAATCCTTAAAAAAAAAAAAAAAAAAAAAAGACATGCTTGAGACCCACCCCAAACCAATGAAGTCAGAATCTCTGGGACCAGGAATGAGCTTATGTATGTATTGGGCCCAAGCTCTCCAGGTGTTTCCAATTGCAGCCAGGGCTGAGAACCACTCATTTCTACAAAGAGATAATGCTTACTTTAAGTACTTGCTGGGTCGTAGGTGAGAATCATGCTCTCTAAGAAACAGACAGGAGGTTTTGACAAAGAAATACTAGCAGAGAATGTGAAGTTATTTTGTATATATATGCACATATATACACATAATTTTGTACACTCCTCCAATACATCACTTCTCATACTCAATCATTAAAAAAAAAAAAGAAATATTAGCAGATACTTATATATAACCAAAAGGGAAGTTATAAAACAGTACATCCTTGATATTTGTTATAAATATTCCATATTCCTAAATGCCGCTCTGTGCTCATATATGTGATAAAGGAATGAAGATACACATTTAATTATTATATTTATTATCACCTGCCACTTAACTTACTTCAAGTTACTATGTAACTTACTAAAATATTATAACATAGAGAGAAGATTAAAAACAGAAGGAAGTTCCTTCTGGCAACAACCTAAGGTCACATTATTAAATAAGACCTGAACAAGGGTAGTAAGAATGCAGCCGACTACCAAATAAACACATTAACTACCAAAGCACCATTCCTTTAAAGAGAATCAAATAATGCTGTAGAACTTCATTACCATTTCCCCATATTTATTTAACTTGATCCTTATAACCTTTCTGTAAGGCAAGTGATGCTGTAACTCCTGTGTAACAGATGAGGAACCCGAGATTCTGTGGGTGAACAACTAACTCAAGGTGGAATTGACAGCTAGGTTTCCCGGCTGAAAATTGTCCTCTTCCCACTAGTGTGCACTAACAGGAATGATCTAGATTCATTCAGAGTAAGAAGCAGACCTGCCATGTGCATCTGCGTTGACTTAATAGCTATAGCGATTCAGAAAAGCTGACTAGTGGGAATGACTGGAAATGAGCAGTGGAAATTGCTTTCAATGTATCACTCATGAATCAATGGTTCTTGCTGATTTGAACAGTTGGAAAAAGTTTACTGATATGAAATTGGAAAAGCAGTTGTAGAAAAGCCCTGGGGCTGAACAGAGCTTTGTCAGCTTTCACAGAGGGCTTTTATCTTCTCATTTGACTTCATGAGCAGTGAGCAGAGTGAAAATGGATGTCGTCCCCTAAATGAGAACTCAGCAGCAAGATGAAATCTGAGGTTTGGCCCCTGAATTCATGAGGAAATCTTTACATGAATAATTCTAGATCCAAGCGCTCCTGTTAAATGCTCAGTGAAGCATGACATTCAAGGATCTTATGCATTTTGTTCCAATTAGCTAGTTGATTTATTTCAGCAATAGGAAATAAAATATTTCTAATAATATTACATAAACGAGTGCTCTGTAGTGTTCATCAATGAAAATTATACTATTTATTTGAAAGTCAGCATTCACATGACTTCTTAACTGCAACACAGTTGAGAACCTGATTGGAATGGCACGTGAACTCTTTCTAGAAAACCTAAGAGAAGTCCTGTCCAAGGGGGGAGCTGTGTCACTATCAACTGAAATCTGAAAACAAGGACTAAGGAGAATAAAAGCTGCACTGGGATGATAACCTGGAACATAAAGCCCTTTTTGGAATCAGCTTCTCTGTTGATTCTCTATCCCAGGCTGTGCATCTGGTGGTTTTCACTCTGTTCTATGCTCCATTGATCCTGACCATTTCCCCACAGGACCCTCACATCTGCTTTTTACAGATCTGGTCTTCTGGCTCAGATTCTTCCTTTGTTTTATTATTCAGGTATGTAATTCTTGACCTTGACTTATACCAAGTGGTGATCATTACTTAAAGCAAAGTTAGCACTTGCTTTTAGGTAAGGCCAATTATATACTATTTTAATGCATTGACTTCCCCAGGGCCACGGATTTATGTTGATCTTGTGGTATAAGTCGGAAGTGCACATCAAATGAACGGGCAGACTAACACATGTGGTTGGTTTCAATGCTTTTTACACAACAGTAATAAATACTATCTTTAAGTGTTGTACTTTAAAACAGCTTTACAGTTTTATGGTTTTTTGTTGTTTTTTTTTTTAAAAAAAACGAACCCTAAACTACCATAAAAACACAAAGTCCTCATTCACTCCAAGCACTAGTTAGATATGAGAGGGTGGCCTCTTCTCTTGTTATCATTGTTCACATGTGGTTTTCACATTGTCATAGTAACATTTTGTCTTTCTGTGCTTGGCATACTATGTGCTCTCCTTTTAAATATGCATCGTTTTACATAGGCTTTCTAAATATTTCCACAGTTCAGATAGTCATAATTTTCACTGTCACAGAGTTTATCACCATATTAAAGTTCCAAAGTTTGTTTCATCACTCCTAATTTTTGAGCATTTGGGTTGTTTCCAGTTATGTGCTATTACAAATAAGGGGGTTATAAACATTTTTGAACAAGTAAGCTTAAAAGCTACTTTCTTTAGATAATTCTCCAAGGTGGGGAATACTAGCTCAAAGGTCATGATCATTTCATTTAGCTCTTGCAGTGCCTGAATGCTCTCTAAAAATAACATGCTAATTAGCAGTACGTGGACAACTCTATCCTTTTTTACCTCCATGAATGTTTATACTGTCATGAAAAAAAACGATGTGGCTTCAAAGCTCTGCAAAAGCAATAGGCTATGAACACTGTCTGCAACTACGTGTGCCCACAGGACTCCTCAGAGGTGCATAAATCTCCTCGTGGTTGGCCACCAACCTGCCGGCCCAGTGACAGGGGCCACCGTGTATGCTAATCACTCAGCCTGTGCACTGGGTGCCGTTGAGCTGGCCTGCTGGAATTCAGTGCTCTGGGGACAGCTTGGGGAACAGAGTCAGGGAGCAATAAGTTGGAGTTTGAGAAGGAAACAGGCTAGATAAGGTGGCTTGGAATTCTCCCATTAGTCCCAGCTTGGAATTCCTCATGCCATCTCTGTCATACCCATTTACTATTGGTGGTTACTCCCCAGGCCGACCCTCCCCTGTTGCCATGGCTAATGGTCATGTTATTTCTGCTCTATGCAATCACCAGCCCTGGCTTCTGCCAGAGGTTACTGGCCTGGAAAAACTGCTTTTAAATCAAATGAGATGGGGGGTGTCCTTAAGACAGAGGAAGTTAACGACTGCAGAAACTTTGCTGAATTTCATTTCACCTGCCTGCAGGACTTGGCATTTGAAACCAAGATTAGCTAGAAGGGAACATTGTTTCTTTGACCTGCCCTCCCCAGAATCTCTGGGGAGCTACCTAGACGGGATCAGAAGGTTTCTTCCCCATCTCCTCCACCTCATGCTAAGCAGTCACCTCACCCTTCCTTATTATTTGCTCTTAAAGGCATCAGCTCTGTTGGGGATAAGGAAATAAATTCCCAACTAGCTTCATGGTAAGAAAATGTGTGGAAAATGATTAAACTTTTTTTTTTTTTCTTTCAGATTCCAGAAAAATAACTCCCACTCTGCTGGTGGAAGCATCACATGGTGTCTCCGAGTCAGGCGTTAGGGGGAGGTGTGAAGGGAGTATGATGGCTCTTGTACCTCACTTGCCTCAAGGAAATAACAATGGCATGGACTCTCAGCTTCCACCATCTTTTCTCACCATGATCAGATGTAGTTAACACGAAGATACATAGAAAAATATCCCCTGGTGGGCCACTAACATTTGGCATTGTTTTCCTCTGTGTAGTTGAGTTCAGTGATTAAACCTCATTGAAAAAGGTATTACATTTTTTGGACCCTCTTTATTCTTTCTAATCACTTTTCCTTTTCTTTCAAACTTTACTTGTTTCGTATGAGATTGGGGGGGGGCATAACAGAAGGCAGAAATAGTAACTTTAAAATTGTCTACCTTATTCCCCGTGAGTGCCGACCTGCAGCACACAGCCTGTTTCATGTTCTCTGCCAACCACCACAAGTCAAATGTCCCACCAGACTCTATGCCCATACATGAGGGAGGACGCTCCAGTAATCAAAAGAATCATATAGTCAGAAGCTCTATTATTTAATCTAAAATGTTTCTTTCTTGAATGTATTCTTGTTATTCTCTTTATTCTTACTAATAAGATAATTTCATTATCTTGTAAACATAGCTTTTGAAGAGACTTGGATAGATAATATAATTAGACTCACCTATTTAGGAAGGTTTCACAAATGATTCCAGCTTTTAGAAATTATATTTAGAAAAATACTTGCATACTTTTGTACTAAGAATCTTTTTTTATATATATTGGTTTTAGGTCTTTCTTATTTTCTAATACGGATTTAAAAAATTTATTTAATTTAATTTATTTTTGGCTACACTGGGTCTTCGTTGCTGCACGGGCTTTCTCTAGTTGCGGCGAACAGGGGCTACTCTTCGTTGGGTTGCGTGGGCTTCTCATTGCAGTGGCTTCTCTTGTTGCAGAGCACGGGCTCTAGGCACATGGGCTTCAGTAGTTGCAGCATGTGGGGCTCAGCAGTTGTGGCGCACGGGCTTAGTTGCTCCGCGGCATGTGGGATCTTCCCGGACCAGGGCTCGAACCCATGTCCCCTGCATTGGCAGGCTGACTCTTAACTTCTGCACCAGGGAAGCCCTCTACTGAGAATCTTAAAGCACATACTCTGTTAAAATAACTTTCCTTCCAGGAGTCAGGAATGGTGTATAATTACTTATTTTATTTATGGAATAATTGACATAACACACTACATTCACTCAGAGGAGGAGATTCTTTCATTGTGTTGTTGTTTTATCTAATATTGCAGTTCTCTGATTCTGAATGTGTATTTTTAATTTTTCTTAACTGGGGTGAAATTCACATAAGAGAAAATTAACCATTTTAAGTGAACAATGCAGTGGCATTCAGTACATTTGCCACGTTGTGCACCACCACCTCTACTAACTTCCAAAATCTTTTCATCACCCCAAAAAGAAACCCTGTACCCATTAAGCAGTCACTCTCCATGCTCCCCACCCTCCAGCCCTTGGAACCACCAAGAACTTTCTGTTTCTATGGATTTACCTATTCTAGAAATTACATATAAGTGGAATTATATGTGACCATCTGTGTCTGGCTTCTTTCACTTAGCATAGTGATGTCAAGGTTGGTCCGTGTTGTAGCATGGATCAGTACTTCATTCCCATGTGTTTTTAACAGCATGCGACTCTAACGCTTTCCAGTCTCTAGTGCTTTCAAGCTGATGTTGGCTTGAAAAATAAAAGCAAAGATAACAAATCCATGGGGTTATATTTCATATTCAACTTCTAGAAAGCCGAAGTATTGTGGAACACACAGATTTACCCAAGAACTGCAGGATGCCTCCCTCCACAACGTGGCATCCCCATTTATTGGGCCATTCCTAGTGTTACTGAAAGAAATGAATAGCCTATAGCCTGCTGGAGATCTTCAACTTTGAAATGCCTTTAAAAAATTTTTTTTTATTTGAAAGAACTTTCTTCCATGGTCTTCAGCCGTGTGATTTACATACAAGAACATCACAGCTTTTGTAGTTAACTCCGAAAAGCCTTTCCCTGGTCCCTTTTGGTGCATTCTGTCAATGACCATAGAGTGACACCTCCACACTAACTCAGGCTGCCTGTCAGGTATGATAACACCTGCAGAGCTGAAATAGAGCTGAAGTCCATCACTGAAACTTCAGCAGGGATCACTTCTCTGCTTTCAGAAAAGTGGCATTTTGGTAGTGGCAGGAAACAATTCCAGGGGACAGCTATGCTTCTAAAGTATAGCAATTTAGTCAATAAGTCAGGCTTTATCGACAAAGTGTGCATCTGTAAGAGTGTGTCAAGATGTACTAACAAAAAGATGTGAGAGTCCCTGGGAGCTTTATGGGCAGAGGACTACTGTGGGAATTGACTATTTATTGAAAGTGCTTAACAACAGACAGCTGTGTAGAGATGTCATCATAATAGATGTCTTCTCTTTGTGAGTTCTTACAATTTTAGTGGGCCTTTCAGAGTACAGAATGTCTGTCTTCCTTAGAGCACGATTACTAAAGTTGATCGTTGAAAGCAGAGCTCTCAACCTTTTCTATGCCAATACACATACAGGAAAAGATATTAGAGCAGCACATCGGGGTCAATGGTCAAAGCTGATCATGTCTGGAGATGACTGGACCAGGGGTTCTGGTCACTCCGGGCCCCATGAGCCGTCCCTAGGGCTCAGAGTTCAGTATTTCAGCACACCAGCTTGGAGGCGCTGATCTAAACCATTGTGTGCAATGCAATATTATCCATAAACATTTGTCATTCGAGACTCTCTCGTCACAGGAAGTCTCTGCTTGCAAAAGCTGCTTTGCAAACTTGATTCGCTGTCTTAAGGTACTGTCTTGAATATAGTGGATGTAACACAGCAAAGATAAAAAATGAACTCTTGTGTGATGTTTTCTTGAGTCTCTTTGAAACTTGCTTGAGATCTGTGATCCATACAGTGAGACAGACCTTGGCAGTTAGCCAGCAAATAATGGTCCTCACATTCATATTGACATTTTGATATACATTTTAAAAAGCTGAATGTTTTTAGGATGTGTGATATTAAGTGGAAGGGATTACATATGTGGTAAATTCTTTTAATAGTTTTCCACAATTCTCTGAACAGATGGATCAAACTCTCTCATCCAGTGATTACTCTGAAATTAATAAGTTATGAGTTTGAGTGGCACTGTGAGAACAATACAATATGTGATGCTCTGGTTCTTACTGTTCTTTTTGATGGCTGTTTTCATAAACTGACATTCATATTTGGCCCTGCCTGCTGGGCACTGAACCACAGAGCCCGTGGACACATGAAATGACCAGTACCTACAAATTAGTGAGAGGCACTACTTTTCTGAGCGTGCATACCAAGGGATTTGTATTTCACCAGTCATTCTCGATGTAGTAGCTATGATCAATAAATACTAACCAACGAAAAGAAAGCATATTGATCAGGGCTAACTGCATCAGAAAAACAGGAAATCACTGTGGATATATTTTATGCAAGTCAGAGCCTTTCCACAATAGAAAGAAAATGGACCTATCGTAGCAGGTAACTTAAAGAAATCTGTTGGTCTTAAAATATCTACCATCCTGAAATACTTCTACTACCTTCCTGATGAGTCTGCCATTCCCTTCTCATCATGCAAACCATTAAATTCTGATAATCTACACACGACAAGCAATTCTAAGTGGCTCCAAATGTCCTACTTCTGCTACGTGGCCTGTTTAAAAAGACTGAAGAAATGTGTGGAGAGAAAGAGAAAAAAAAAAAAAATAACCTGGACGTTGTTGTCCAAATACTTCACCTATGTCTGGCATCTAGTTACATTCAATGAAGGGGTGAAAAAAGTGAATGAATGAAAAAAGATGCATTTCTGCTTGGCTAAGTCCCTCTTAAGGCTCTTCTGGACTCTCAGGTGATAGTACACCTGCAGAGATCTAGCCTCCTCCCAATTCTGTGACCAAAATCTTTGTATTTGATGTCTTTGTTAATTGATAGGTGTCTCATCAGGAGATAAAGATGGGTGTAAGAATCAGCCCAGGTACCCTGACTTTCCAAGGAGGTACTAGGGAGTCACTCTGACTGGCCCACCCCTTATTCTAGCAGAACGAGATAAGTCAGAGAAAATGGTTTGCTTTAACATTTTAATCAATCCCTAAGAATTTCACTCCAAAGGATTTGCCACCCCTCCCATTTGTGCAGGTTGATACTCCTTTATAAGTTCTCTTTTCCTGTGAAAATGTGGTCCACAAGAAACCACAAGGTTCTGCTTATTGAAAGGACATAAATACATAAGTTACTTTCAATGCCAAAGTTGTCTCCAAATCCTAAGGAGGGAAAAAACAAAATATCGAAGTAGCTGTTGGGTCTCTATTTTACCTGCTAATGGAAGAAGCATACAGACTCTTCCCTTTGTGTCCACTATACATAAAACTTAGTTCTGTGTTTCCACACAGTTTATGCACTGATGAGGAAGAATGTTCAAGCACTTCAATCCTAGAGGAAAGGAAAAAAAGGACAGGAAGATGAAAAGTATAGGAGAGGAAAGGTGTAGCGTGGGTCATAGGGAAACAGAAGAAGAAAATGGACACGGAGTTGATGGAAGGGAGAAGCAGGGAAAGGAAAAGGAGAAAAAAATGCAGAGGCGACAATAGAAGTAAAGTAGAACACAAGAGAGGTGAAGCAAGTAAATGGTGAACTGATTCAGAGTTAAGGAGGAAAAGCCGTTTCCTAGTTTATTATTCAACCACAAATGTACATCCACCAAACGTCTACACTTTTTGTCGTACCTAGCATTGGTATTCAAAACACATGGATTGGATGAACGGATATGTTACAGATCATCCCTAAATTCATGCTTGTTCTAGGCCGGTGGTTTTCAACTTCGGAACTATTGACAATTTGGGCTAGATAATTCTTTGTTGTGGGGACTGACTTGTGCATTGTAGGATGTTTAGCGGCATCTCTGGTCTCTAGCCACTACATGTTCCCAGTCAGTTGTGACAGAGGAAAATGTCTTCTGTCATTGCCAAGTATCCCCTGAGGGCAAAATCACCCCTGGTTGAGAACCACTGTTCTAGGCATATGGACCCAATGGAGTAAATCCACTCAGTGCTTGAAATATACTTGGTAATTAATGACAATACACTGTTAGAGACATCAAGGTACAAATATGTCATATTGTTTTAATTGTTCTCAGGAGACTGTAAATGTCCTCCTTTGGAGGAATGCTATAACAATATCATAGGAGGTTTTGTTTTTCCTAAAGTGTTTAGTTGGTAGATACGATGATTCATAATGATCATTAGCAATTGGTATACTAATAAATGTCATCAAGTGTCATGTCCATATATGTAGCTTGTTTACTTGTTCATTTTACATCTCTGTTATTACAAAAACTCTATTATAAACTCTATTTTCCCCAAACTCTACTAAACAGTGGGACTATATATTTTTAGTTCCAAGTTAAATCTGGTATGTGCCTGACACTCAGAAAAATTCAATGTGATTTTAACTGTCTCTTACTCGTCTCTCCAGTAGTCACTGGGAAGTTACTACAATCTACTTTTACTCCATATGAGAAGGGCATTACTTGATCTTAAAAAACAAAACAAACCAAAAACAAAACAAAAAAACCTTAGCACGTACACAGAGAAGAAACACATATAAGTGGAGACCAGAACTGAAAGGCAGAATTCTAAGCATTTTTTTTCAAAGACAAAACAAAGCCAAATAATACCAAACTCAAGGTGCACAACGGCAAGAGGAATTCAGAAAGTTTTTCTAAATGTTACTTCCAATTGTCTTAGGATCTAAATCATATTTCTCACTGTGGACCCTCAGATGCTTAGAAAGCAGAAATTGAAGTTATACAATGTCCCATTTCACAGACTAGGAAACCAAGGCAGGGAGCCGATGAAAATAAAATAGATTCTTGTGACATGTTTGTCAAAGAGTATGTCAGATACAGAGAACCACTGCTGGTTAATCCACATCCAGGCTCTGAATCCAATTTCAACTAAGCTTATCGAGTGCCTTTGATGGGGTCATTGCTGCACCACCTCATTCACCTGTGTTCTCTAATTTACTGCTCAGAAAACCGTGTGTCATCAGTTCTGTCATTCACACTTTAGAGGAGACAGGTTTAGTAAGGTAATGTAATTTTCCCATGTTCAAGAAACTCAGTAAGTGTCAGAACTGGGATGTGGACAGGGTCTTCTAATTCCAAGGTTACGGATTTTCCTCTATACCATGCTAATTTCCATGAAGGGATGGTTGGGGGAAAATGGGGTGAAATTTTCCCCACAAACCACCCCCTCACATGGTTTACATGGCCAGAATCCCTCATCTTTCACATCTATGTTCTAGTCATGTGAATGACATAATCCCTAAGATGGGAGAGAGAACATCCAGGTCTGGAGGTGCTGAGGGTGACTACAAAAGTCAGAAACATCTCTGTGGAGGTGGGAAAGCATCCTAGATACCTGTCATTGTGTGTGTGTGTGTGTGTGTGTGCCCATATTTACATAACCATCTCTTTGTACAGTTGCCTAACACATTTTCTGATGTTCTTTTTGTACTCTGGTTTCTTTCATTTGGTTACAGACCCCTGAAGGGTAAGGACTCTATTGATTGTTTCTCTTGGGTCTTTCGACAGTACCTAGAGCAGAGCTCTGCCTGTAATAAAAGCACATTTCCTACTATTGTCCGATTTATATAAGACATTGCTGGTTACACAAAGTAATCAGCTGTGTAGAAATTGGTAATACACATAGTGTTATTTCTTCATGTATTTGGGTATGGAAGCATCTCTGTTTAAGTTTCCTAAGATCCCTGTGAATACTATTAAATTTAAAAAAAATCCAATGTTGCATAATCTTATTTATAGTCTAAACAGCAGGAAACTTGGGGAATGCTCGAAATACACTATTTAAAAATTCCTTTTGTTAAACAGTGCTTTAACCAGAGTTAAAATCGCTCACTAGGGGAGGAGACCTTAAAAATTATAAAATAATCGCACTTAATACTGTATCTCACAGTCTTCCTTTGAATTTGATTATCCTCCTACTTTCATGTTTCGGTAATCTTATATTCCATGTCACTCATTTATATAATGCTGGGGTCTCATGAGCTAATTAAAAATAATTATTTTCCAAGTATATGTGTTATAAGTTGAGGGTACAAAATCCAGAAATTATAGAAAAGTGTAAGAGAGAAAAGAGTATCATCTATATCTCAGGGATAACCACTATATCTCTGGTTTTGGATGGTCTGCCTTTGAGTCTGGTTTCCATATACATATGCATATACAACCCCTCTCCCCTCCCCCACGTGTATATATGTGTGTGTGTGTGTGTGTGTGTGTCTTTGTCTCTATGTGTGTATACTTTAAAAAGTAAACTGGAATTATACTCTTTACAGTTTATATATATATATTTTTTTGTTGTTGTTGTTTTTGGTTTTTTTTGTTTTGTTTTTGCGGTACGCGGGCCTCTCACCGTTGTGGCCTCTCCCGTTGCGGAGCACAGGCTCCGGACGCGCAGGCTCAGCGGCCATGGCTCACGGGCCCAGCCGCTCCGCGGCATGTGGGATCTTCCCGGACCGGGGCACGAACCCGTGTCCCCTGCATCGGCAGGCGGACTCTCAACCACTGCGCCACCAGGAAACCCCAACAGTTTATATTTTTATGTAACAATATATCATGAGTGTTTCATCATTTTTTGTAAACACACCTTTTACTGGATAGAAAATATGCCATCATTTGTATATAGTATAATTTAACTAATTTCATACTGTGAACATTTAACTGGCTTAAAATTTTTGTCTCAAATAACAGCATAAAGAATTTCCTTATTCCCAAATCTTTATCTGCATTTATATTTATCTTCCTTCTTATAGAGTTCTAGAACTCACATTATTGGTTAAAAAGGCAGAAACATTAGGTTTTCCAGGAAGGTTAAATTTCCTACTACAAATTGCACATGGGAAGGATTACCTAAAGTAACCTCATCAGCATTAAACAGTATCATTTAAAAATTAGTGCTTCGCAGGGAGATGAGCTCGGTGCTTTGTGACCGCCGGGAGGGGTGGGATAGGGAGGGTGGGAGGGAGGGAGACGCAAGCGGGAAGAGATATGGGAACATATGTATATGTATAACTGATTCATTTTGTTGTGAAGCTGAAACTAACATACCATTGTAAAGCAATTATACTCCAATAAAGAAAAAAAAATACAGGTAAAATTGACATATCTCTGTCAATGTCAATAAGAAAAAAATATAAGGTAAGCACAAATAAATAATATTAAGAGTTGAAAAAAAGTCATATCTATAGATGTCACACAGAAAATAAATAAA
Source organism: Monodon monoceros (assembly GCF_005190385.1). NCBI lineage: Eukaryota > Metazoa > Chordata > Mammalia > Artiodactyla > Monodontidae > Monodon > Monodon monoceros. Next base: position 64,149,666 of record NW_021703772.1, read on the forward strand.
TAAAAAAAAATTAGTGCTTCTGCTCTGAGAGGCAAATGATAATATCATATTGCTACTTTAATTTGCATTCTTTTGATTGTTAGTGAGTTTGATTTTTAATAAGTTTATTAATGTAATTAAGAAAACCCAGTTCATTAGCTTCAGTTCAAGTTTTAAGAATAAACACAGGGGAGCTACAGAAGCAAATATCGAAAGGATAATGGTTTCTCCATTTTCATATAGAAAAATAAAACTCTGGGAATGACAACGGCAAGGAAAATCGTTCTTCAATCTTTTCAGTAATATTCTCATTTTGATAGGTGCTTGCTGGGATCAAGGTATAAGAAAGGTAGGGGACTTCGGCTCTTTAATCCATGTTTATGGTAATGTTAACAGTAACTATTCAAATGATGATTGTTAGAAAATTTGAACATACTAGGTCACATAGTTGGTTGACTGTAACATGGGATTCTTGAACGAATGAGAAATTACTTTTTCAGTGATTTTATTATCACCTGCTTAACAGCCACATGATGGTTCAACAAATAAACAAATGAACACAAAGTTATGAAAAAATGTCCTGTAAGTCGAGGCATAAACAATAGCCTTTCAATAGTTGAACAGATGGGACACCATTTCATTTTCAATCTGAAGCATGGATCTTTAAATCGAGTATTCAGAATAGCTAGCTATCAGTTTAACCTTTCAATAAGCTGATGAGCCATACTTCCAGGCGTGGGTTTGGACCTTTTTAGGTCAGAAGAATAAGTCTCCTCCAGATTAGTAGATTGGCAAGAATAAATGACCACTTGGACTTGGTTATGGTTTCCCCCAAGTTGTTTTACTTTGGAATCAGCTAATAAGTAGGCAAAAGAGTGATGAAAAATCAAAAAAATATATATGATTGGATGTGGTTCCCACTGCCTTTGAAATTCTTTCCAGAAATCCTGAAGTACAGTAGTTTAGCAGCCTATGTGGAGCGAGAAATCTACCAAAGGAGTCTAGAATTTTGGGCTCACTGAATTTTGTAACTTTCACTTAGGGAAGTTCATGTAGAATTGGAGAGTCCGACTGCTACCATATAGGCAATGTCTTGCTTTTCTGCAGTTAATTTCTTCCTCCTTCTATTTTTCACCGATCATTTGGCCTATAGAAGGCCCCAAACCTAACATACGACTGCTGCTTGTGACTTCTATTATTTCATGCATCTTTTATGCAGTTCTTTGCAGAGCTGATCTAGTTTATTGTAAACCATTTTAAAGTGCCAGTCATGGAGACATATCCATGAGCTATAAATTTAATATCATGAAAATGCATAGTAAATTAGGGCAAGGTAAGTTTTATACTAATGTTTTCCTTAAAAATATATATACGTGCCATAAATATATATATGCAAATATTATATATTTGTGTTTATACCTTCAAACATAATATATACAGTATCAAAAGTTGCTTCTAAATTATCTTGTTCTAAAATTCATTCTAAGTGGGTAAAGTTATTGCTCTATGAGCTAAAATTTGTAAATAGATGAATTCATTAATTGATTTGTTCATCCTAAAAATATTTACTGAGTTAAAATTTGCCGACTGCCACATTCATTCACTCATTCATTCATTCATTCATACCTCAACACAACAATCATTAATTGATTCTCTCCTTAAATCAATGCACTATACCACAGTGAATAGAATATTGTCCTTTCACTAAGAAACTCAGAGGAATTTTTGCTAAAAGTGATAGTAGAGGCTCCATATTGTCTCTGCCTAAGGGGTTAAGGGAATGTTTTCTTTTGGCTGGGGAAATTCTGCATTTAGGAAATTAAGAAACATTTGGACAGCTCTATTAAATGATAATTACCTCTTGACAGATATCGATAAAATTTAATCAGTAACACTGAATATGTTTAGATGAGTTTGAGAAGAGTAACATACTTGGTATGATATGCATTTGTAAGTGCTAAAATGTTTAGGATATTAATAAGGAAACAAAAAACTAGAGTGACCTTTAATCTTGTAATTGCAAATGGAAATACATATGCACCTAATCAAAAGGCCTAGTGCTGCGTATCTAAAAGTTAGGTACATTCCTGATTCACTGGGTCTTCAAAATTGAGATTCTATGTCTTAGAGAGCATTTCTATCCATACTTCCACAAGTTGTAAGCCATGCAGGATAAGGTGATAATGGATAGCAGTTAAAAAGAGGCTTTCCAGTTACACAGACTTGAGTTCAAATTCTAAGTTAGTCATTTATTAGTGTGACCTAGGGAAGATATTTAACCTCAGCCTGCAATTTCCTTGTTCATAAAATAATAACAGTCACTTCACAGGGTTGCTATAATAATTAAATGAGATAATGTACGAAAAGCTTCAGTGACACTTCCTGGCATTGAGCAAATGCTTAAGGCATAGCACTGTTATTAGTCATCATGATTTTCTTTTCAGGTCAATTCTCAAAGTAACCAATTTCAAGAGCACCTAAAGATACTGTGTTGGTCTGTGCTTTTAAACTAACTAATCTGGGGGCTTACTTTGTAGCCTGCCAATCAAGCAAAATGATTCTGATTATCCAGTTTACCAACCTAATATCTGGGACTAGAAACTATGCTAGCCTTTTTGATCCCCTCAGTCATCCACTAATGAGCTATTTTACATAGAAAAATCCTTTTAGTTTAATAAAGAGTTGAGATATTAATAAAAGGTAGCATAACTTACATGCACTAAGCTATTGGTAATGATCTGATAAGCAAATCCTAAGCAGAACCATTTTTCTCCCATTTGTATTTAATTATTAGTTAACTTATGGATTGCCAGGTGCTGATTAAAACTGCCCAGCCAAATTCCAACATGAGTGAGACGGGGACTCTCCCATGAAAGCTACACTCCTGGGTTTTCCTTCTGACTACTCCCCATTTTAACGTGGCCCCTTTTCATTCCCTCTACTTGTGTACAGTAAAAGAGTTATCCTAAGAAAACCTGTTGAAAATGGCCACGTGGAACCATCTTAGTCATCTTTGCTAAACAATCATGCGTACGTGAAAGAATATATTCAACCTGCAGATGTGGAATATACTGATTCATAGCATGTTGGAGATTTCAGTTATTCAGAACCAGAGCTATTTGACTGTAAACATAGACATATTTAGGACTGGATGGAAAAAGAAAGAAAATAACTTTTTATGGAGTTTCCAGTATATGCCACGCACTACGAAGACACTTTCACATGTTACCACACTTAATTCTCACAAAGACCTTGGAATGCATTATCGGTCCATATTTTTTTTTTTTTTTTTTGCGGTACGCGGGCCTCTCACTGTTGTGGCCTCTCCCGTTGCGGAGCACAGGCTCCGGACGCCCAGGCTCAGCAGCCATAGCTCATGGGCCCAGCCGCTCCGCGGCATGGGGGATCTTCCCGGAGCGGGGCACAAACCTGTGTCCCCTGCATCGGCAGGCGGGCTCTCAACCACTGCGCCACCAGGGACGCCCATTAGTCCATATTTTTAAGTCAGAAAACTCATCACAAAGAACTAAAGTAAATTCTTTCCCAAGATCATGGAGCCAGAAAGGCATGGGGCTGTAATTTGAACTTAGAACTGATTGAAAGCCTATCCTTCTTGTAGTACACAATGCTGAAATAATAGGTTTGCTTCTCCAAGAGGATATATCAGTTCTTAATAAGTGTTTATTGGACACCTAGCTGCTGACAAGGATGGGGTTAGGGTGAGGCACAGTGATGTCACTGGGAGATGTAGCCTTTGACTCAAGGAGCCAAAAATCTAATTGGGCATTTAAAAATTTCTCTGACATCTTAAATATTCTATGTCCATTTACAATACTCAGAATTCACAGAGTACTTAATGGCCTAATTAAAAGGGGCACTGATATAAAAAATGATACACTTTTTAGTTTAAAACGTAATAGAAAATCTTTGTGACCTTGGATTAGATAAAGATTTCTTAGATTTAGTACTAATAGCATGATCAATGAAGCTGATAAATTGGATTTGATCAAGATAAAATTTTTGCTCTGAGAAAGACACTAAGAGGATGAAAAGACCAGCCATACATGGGGAGAAAACATCTCCAAACCACAAACCTAACAAACAACTGATACCCAGAATATCTAAAGAACTCTCAAAACTCAACAATAAACAACTCAATTAAAAATGAACAAAAGATTTGAATGGACATTTGGCTAAAGAGGATATACAAATGGAAAATAAGTACATGAAAAAATACACAATCTCATTAGTCTTTAGGGAAACGCAAATTAAACCCACCATGAGATATCATTGTATCCCTATTAGGATGGCTAAAATAAAAACTAAACTAAACAAACAAGTAAAAAAAAAAAAAAAAAGGCTGACAATACCATGTGCAAAGGAGGATGTAGATCAAGTGGAACTTTCATGAACTGCTGGTGTAAAAGCCAAGTCGTACAGCCATTCTGCAAAACAGTTTAGCACTTTCCCACAAAGTTAAACATATACTTGTCATATGACCCCCCCAAATTCTACTCCTAGGTATTTCAGATGAAATGAAAATCCATGTTCACACAAAACCCTGAATGTACTGTTCATATTTGCCCAAATCTGGCAACAACCCAATGTCCCTCAGCTGAGGAATAGATGAACTGTGGTACATCCATATAGTGGAATACTACTCAGCAATACAAAGGAATAAGCTATTGATACATGCAAGAACATCTATCTATCTATCGTATATACCGCATCTGAATGAACCTCAAATGCATTATGGTAAGCAAAAGAAGACGGACTCAAAGGCTGTATACTGTATGATTCCACTCATGCAATATTCTGGAAATGACAAAACTACAGAGAATAATTCTGTTCTCTATTAAGGATGGGGAACGAGTTCAACTACAAAGCGGTAGCATGATGGGGGTAGAATGATGGAACTATTCTGTATCTTAATCGTGGTGGTGGTTATATGACTCTGCGTCTGTCAAAACTCATAAAAATATATGCCAGAGAGTGAATCTTACTGCATATAACGTCTTAAAAGATGAAAATTAAATTCAAAACAGAGAAAAAAGAAGGCACTGAGATTTAGGAAATTCAGCAACCGATTCTATTCTTTCTTACTTAGTCTTGGAGGAGAGCGGAAGGTACCTGCAGGGGCTGGGGTCTCGATCTAGGCTTATTTCTTGAAGTATATCACATCTGTACTCTCCAGGATTTGTGCAGGCTCAAGTGACAGTTTACAAGTTCTTGGAGCTCAGAGGCTTTTTTTGCCTCTACTGGGGCTGGCCTGGGATCCCCAGAGCTGCTAGACTGCCTATCCAACGGGCACACCCTCAGGAGAATCCAACTAACTCAGTGCAATTCCAAATACAATTTTGTTTTCTACTGCCACCTAGCTCTTTAAAGATAGATTCAACAGAAAAAGTTCTTATATTAGCTGATCCTTTGAAGGTGAGAAAATTAGGCCATTCTGGAAGTATATTACCTTTCTAAGCTGACTAGGGTCCTGTTAAGCAACAATTTCCTAAATGGAATAGCAAATATAACGAGACTCTAATTTATGACCAAGGCATTAGTAAAAGCAAATAGGATCCAAAGGCACCTTGGCTATTGTTAGAATCTCCACACAATCACTATCAACTACTTCCAAACGTTGCAATTTCCAAATGTCTCTCATATACCTCACGTAACCTTAAGTGCATTTTAAAAGCAGGGACATTTCAGGTGTCTGGGAGAGTTGCTGGTGACAACACTAAGAAAAAGATGCATTTTATGAATTTATCAGAGGCAAATATCTACCATACACACTGGGAAAAACCTTTATTTTTCCAGGTAGCAGATTGAGTATCTAACATTTTAATTTATGTCCTGATATCTTTGAGAATAAACGTGTTCCGGTCATCAAAATAATTGCCTTTCCTATGAGTGGAATGTGTAATCGCACCATCATTCCATATCCTCTAACCTAGAGTGGATATGCCACGCAAGTTAGTAGGTTTTCATCAGAGGGTAACGTCGTAAATCCTGAGTGGGGAGGTCTTTTGCCCACCAGTTTTCAGACCATGATGATGATTTCATTTAAGGAAAACAAAACAAAACAAAACAAAACACCTCCAGCCAGATGCAAAGAAACCCAATCCTACTATTCAGAATAAAGATTTTGGTTTCTGGAAGACATGGAGTGAATATATTACTACAGTGTCTACAAGTTTCTTTACATACTTAACAAAGACCTTCCTCGTTAGAGCCATAAAGATTAATAAACTTCTCTCATACAAAAAAGTATCTTTTGAAAAGATACTTTAAATGAAATTTACCTAATTAAGGCCACCTTTAAGTGAATTGTTCATTTTTCTCCTTAACCTGGCAAGTTAGCAGGTATCTACAGAGACAGCCCAAACAACTATAATATCGCTACTTGCTTTTTCTGGTCTTTGTAAAGCTCAGGCTACCAAGGCTTCCCTTGGGGACACCCAAGCAGTCAGTCCACCAGCATGGATCAAGATCTGTATAGAGGGCTTCCCTGGTGGCGCAGTGGTTGAGAGTCCGCCTGCCGATTCAGGGGACACGGGTTTGTGCCCCGGTCCGGGAAGATCCCACATGCTGCGGAGCGGCTAGGCCCATGAGCCATGGCCGCTGAGCCTGCGCGTCCGGAGCCTGTGCTCCGCAACGGGAGAGGCCACAACAGTGAGAGGCCCACGTACCGCAAAAAAAAAAAAAGATCTGTGTAGAAAGCCATTACTTATTTCCATATATTCATGTTCCAATAAATCTGGGGCTGAAGGAAAGCAATATGGGGAGTCTCCTTATTTGCATTCATTATTTGCTTTGTTATGTTTTGGGCCCTTCAGCTAATTTGGAATGAATCAAGGAATAATTATTTCTCTTTTTTTTTTTTTCTCAAGAGTATGTTTATCTAGGAATAGAACTATAAAATACATTAAACTCTCAAAATATGTTCATTTTACATATTTATAAAAGCATATTCAAGATGCATACATAAAAATGAATGCTTTTTTTGTATTTATGCCAACCTAATTTAGGCCTTTATAAAACAATAACAGGGTAGGATTATTTCTGAGACTAACCCAATCATGTCTTTGGGTTTCACTATGCATCTGTATGCCTATGCCTGGGTATGCACTTCCTCCTCAGCTGTGCAGGCAACTTCTACCCAATATTTTAATATTATTAATAACTCTAGCGAAAAGTATAAACTATACTGTAGAATTAAAAGAGAAAATGAGAAGCCAACTTTGAAGTATTATAATCTACTCAGGATTAATTTATGAATATAATAATGGGGACTAATTCTGGTACCCCAATGAAGATTATTTGGAATTCAGTGACTTAAATGAACCAGAGGAGTTTTGTGAAGGAAAGAAGCACTGGACATTTAATGCAGACTACAGGGCTATTTGGAGCTCTTACACCTAAAAAAGGAAACTTTTCCATTGCAACAAGTCTTGCTGCTGAAAATTGAGGTAATTGTACGTATAAATGCAAGGTATCTCTTGCCATAACACTTAAAAATTGAGTCTTTTATATTCTATAACTTTTAGGCTAGAGTGATTTCATTTCAAAAGCATCTCTTCCACTTCCATGTAAATGACTCTTGGCTGCATTCTATCCCAAACCTTTGGTCTTGTATGAAAACTCATCAGGACTTTGTCTTCAAGGATGTGCTTGCAGCTCATATCTTCCTTTGTTTCTCTTAAGACTGTTTAGTACCTTTCTTTAGGGGCTAGAGATGAATCCAGTGATCAAAAGCCTTTCTTTCTTTTCTTTTTTTTTTTCCATTAACACAAATACCCTAGCTTCTATTTTCATACCTGAATAGTTTACTAGAGTTCTCAAAATGCCTCTGTTGGACATAGACTATTGAGAAGGAAGAACTGATCATAATTTGTCTTCTCTCTTGTCTCAACAGATGCTGTCTACTTTGTTTAAAACGTGCAGCTGTTATGTACATTCCAAAATGTTTACTTACTTTTTTATTGATAAGCTTATTAAACCAAAGTTGTTCCTTTATGCCCTTCCTATCACTAATAATAGAAAAAGGCAACCAAAAGTAGAAAGAAGATATTAGTTTCTCCGATCTTTACTTTCATGAATATTTTCAGCATTATTTTATATTTCAAGACAAGAGTCTGCAGGGTTATCCACTTATGATATTTTCATAATACCTAGTATCATTCTGTATACATCCTAGGTACTTGATAAGTGTTTTTAATTGTTTTACCCATAAATGCAGAAAAATCATTATGAAATCTAGAGATCACTTACAGAACATACAGTAGTACTTTCTATGAAGAAAAAATGCATTTTATTAACAGATGTAATTTTACTACATGGCTGATGAGTTTCAGGTTTATTCTTGCCCTCTGGGCAAGAATGATAGCAATTGATTTAAAATCACAGCTCCAAGAGTTCCTTTTGTATTAGAAAGCAAGCATTTTGGGGGCAAAATATGAGTTTTTACAGAAGAAAGAATTTTCCCTTTGGGATCTTACTGGTTTTCTCACTATTTCAATCTTAAGTTAGCTAAATTGAGCCACTTCTGAAATCCTTCACACCAAATGCTCAACCTAAGTTCCTCTCTTGCCTCTCAAGGAAAAATGTGGTGGAGTTCATTCTTCACAAAGGAGCCTGGACACATCCCACACTCTACTTGTGAAGGGGCATCAGCCCATAAATCATTTAGCAAGAAATAGCAGTCTTATTAAATTTTACCTCTTCATTAGGTTTTTTTCAGTTCAGACTTCCTTTATATTCGCAAAGCCATTCCTTTCTTTAAAAATGTCTTAAGACTCCTAGGGCACTGGGTTGACCTGAGAGGCAGAAGAAGTGGCCTGCTCCAGAGGAAAAAGATCCATTTTCATTCCTTTGGAAATTTCTGAAGTTATAATCTCAGCATTGTCAAGGGGATGGTACATTTCCTCTCGAAAGATAATTGCAACTACAAAGGAATGGAGTAGAAGAAGGAATTGTTCTCATCTCAAATGTCATATTCATGATCTAGTAATGCGAATTTCATGTACTGATAAGTATTGATACTGTTTTAATGGATTTACATGAAGATATTTTAAATCATAATTTTCATTTCAGTTAAATATCAAGTGACATGTTATACTAAGAACTGTAGAGAATAAAAATAAAACATTTTGGGGCTTCCCTGGGGGCAAAGTGGTTAAGAATCCACCTGCCAGTGCAGGGGACACGGATTCAGCTCTGGTCCAGGAAGATCCCATATGCTGTGGAGCAACTAAGCCTGTGCGCCACAACTACTGAGCCTGCGCTCTAGAGCCTGTGAGCCACAACTACTGAGCCCCTGTGCCACAACAACAGAAGCCTTCACGCCACTGAGATTGGTTCAAGATGGCAGAGTAGAAGGACGTGCACTTAATCCCTCTTGCGAAAGCACTGGAATCACAACTGCTGAACAATCATCGACAGGAAGACACTGGAATTCACCAAAAAAGATACGCCACATCCAAAGACAAAGGAGAAGCCGCAATGAGATGGTAGGAGGGGCGCAATCACAATAAAATCAAATCCCATAACTGCTGGGTGGGTGACTCACAAACTGGAGAACACTTATACCACAGAAGTCCACCCACTGGAGTGAAGCTTCTGAGCCCCACGTCAGGCTTCCCAACCTGGGGGTCCAGCAACGGGAGGAGGAATTCCTAGAGAATCAGACTTTGAAGGCTAGTGGGATTTGATTGCAGGACTTTGACAGGACTGGGGGAGACAGAGACTCCACTCTTGGGGGACACACACAAAGTAGTGTGCACATCGGGACCCAGGGGAAGGAGCAGTGACTCCAGGGGAGACTGAACCAGACCTACCTGCTAGTGTTGGAGGGTCTCCTGCAGAGGCGGGGGGTGGTTGTGGCTCACCGTGGGGACAAGGACACTTGCAGCAGAAGTTCTGGGAAGTACTCCTTAGTGTGAACCCTACCAGAGTTCGCCATTAGCCCCACCAAAGATCCGGGAAGGCTCCAGTGTTGGGTCACCTCAGGCCAAACAACCAACAGGGAAGGAACCCAGCCCCACCCATCAGCAGACAAACAAAGTTTTACTTAGCTCTGCCCACCAGAACAACACCCAGCTCTACCCACCACCAGTCCCTCCCATCAGAAAACTTGCACAAGCCTCTTAGATAGCCTCTTCCACCAGAGGGCAACCAGCAAAAGCAAGAAGAACTACAATCCTGTAGCCTGTGGAACAAAAACCACATTCACAGAAAGACAGACCAGATGAAAAGGTAGAGGGCTATGTACCAGATGAAGGAAGATAAAACCCCAGAAGAACAACTAAATGAATTGGAGATCGGCAACCTTCCAGAAAAAGAATTCAGAAAAATGAGAGTGAAGATGATCCAGGACCTCAGAAAAAGAATGGAGGCAAAGATCGAGAAGATGCAAGAAATGTTTAACAAATACCTAGAAGAATTAAAGAATAAACACCTAGAAGAATTAAAGAACAAATAAACAGAGATTAACAATACAATAACTGAAATGAAAAATACACTAGAAGGAATCAACAGCAGAATAACTGAGGCAGAAGAATGGATAAGTGACCTGGAAGACAAAATGGTGGAATTCACTGCTGTGGAACAGAATAAAGAAAAAAGAATGAAAAGAAATGAAGACAGCCTAAGAGACCTCTGGGATAATGTTAAATGCAACAACACTCGCATTATATGGGTCCCAGAAGGAGAAGAGAGAGAGAAAGGACCCGAGAAAATATTCGAAGAGATTATAGTTGAAAACTTCCCTAATATGGGAAAGGAAATAACCACCCAAGTACAGGAAGTGCAGAGAGTCCCAGGCAGGATAAACACAAGGAGAAACACACCGCGACGCATAGTAATCAAATTGGCAAAAATTAAAGACAAGGAAAAATTATTGAAAGCAGCAAGGGAAAAATGACAAATAACATACAAGGGAACTCCCATAAGGTTAACAGCTGATTTCTCAGCAGAAATGCTACAAGCCAGAAGGGAGTAGCATGACATATTTAAAGTGATGAAAGCGAAGAACCTACAACCAAGATTACTGTACCCAGCAAGGATCTCATTCAGATTCGACGGAGAAATCCAAAGCTTTACAGACAAGCAAAAGCTAAGAGAATTCAGCACCACCAAACCAGCTCTACAAAAAATGGTAGGGGCTTCCCTGGTGGTGCAGTGGTTGGGGGTCCGCCTGCCAATGCTAGGGACATGGGTTTGTGCCCCAACCTGGGAGGATCCCGTGGGCCGCGGCGTGGCTGGGCGTGTGAGCCGTGGCCACTGGGCCTGCGCGTCCGGGGTCTGTATTCCATGGTGGGAGGGGCCGCAGCAGTGAGAGGACTGCGTGCCACAAAAAAAGGAAAAAAAAAAAAAGAAAAAAATGCTAAAGGAAACTCTCTAAGTGGGATATACAAGAGAAGAAAAGGACTTACAAAAAAAAACAAAAACCAAGACAATTAATAAAATGGTAATAGGAACACACATACCAGTAATTACCTTAAACGTGAATGGATTAAATGCTCCAACCAAAAGACACAGGATCGCTGAATGGACACAAGAACGAGACCCATATATATGCTGTCTACAAGAGACTGATTTCAAACCTAGGGACACATACACACTGAAAGTGAAGGGATGGAAAAAGATATTCCACGCAAATAGAAATCAAAAGAAGGCTGGAGTAGCAATACTCATATCAGATAAAATAGACTTGAAAATAAAGAATGTTACAAGAGACAAGGAAAAACACTACATAATGATCAAGGGATCAATCCAAGAAGATATAACAATTATAAATATATATGCACCCAACATAGGAACACCTCAATACATAAGGCAACTGCTAACAGCTATAAAAGAGGAAATCGACAGTAACACAATAATAGTGGGGGACTTTAACACCTCACTTCCACCGATAGACAGATCATCCAAACAGAAAACTAATAAGGAAAAACAAGCTCTAAATGACACAATAGACCAGATAGATTTAATTGATATGTATAGGACATTCCATCCAAAACCCGCAGATTACACTTTCTTCTCAAGTGCACATGGAAGATTCTCCAGTATAGACCATATCTTGGGTCCCAAATCAAGCCTCAGTAAATTTAAGAAAATTGAAATCATATCAAGCATCTTCTCTGACCACAATACTATGAGCTTAGAACTGAATTACAGGGGAAAAAAATAAAAAACACAAACACATGGAGGCTAAATAATACGTTACTAAATAACCAAGAGAACACTGAAGAAATCAAAGAGGAAATAAAAAAATACCTAGAGACAAATGACAATGAAAACACAACGATCCAAAACCTATGGGATGCAGCAGAAGCAGTTCTAAGAGGGAAGTTTATAGCAATACAGTACTACCTCAAGAAACAAGAAAAATGTCAAATAAACGATCTAACCTTACACCTTAAGGAGCTACATAAAGAAAAACAAACAAAACCCAAAGTTAGCAGAATGAAAGAAATCATAAAGATCAGAGCAGAAATCAATGAAATAGAAACAAAGAAAACAATAGCAAAGATCAATAAAACTAAAAGCTGGTTCTTTGAGAAGATAAACAAAAAGATAAACCATTAGCCAGACTCATCAAGAAAAAGAGGGAAAGGACTCAAATCAATAAAATTAGAAATGAAAAAGAAGTTACAACAGACACCGCAGAAATACAAAGCATCCTAAGAGACTACTACAAGCAACTCTATGCCAATAAAATGGACAACCTGGAAGAAATGGACAAATTCTTAGAAAGGTATAACCTTCCAAGACTGAACCAGGAAGAAACAGAAAATATAAACAGACCAATCACAAGTAATGAAATTGAAACTGTGATTAAAAACCTTGCAACAAAGAAAAGTCCAGGACCAGATGGCTTCACAAGTGAATTCTATCAAACATTTAGAGAAGAGCTAACACCCATCCTTCTCAAACTCTTCCAAAAAATTGCAGAGGAAGGAACACTCCCAAACTCATTCTATGAGGCCACGGTCACCCTGATACCAAAACCAGACAAAGATACTACAAAAAAAGAAAATTACAGACCAATATCACTGATGAATATAGATGCAAAAATTCTCAACAAAATATTAGCAAACAGATCCAACAACACATTAAAAGGCTAATACAGCATGATCAAGTGGGATTTATCCCAGGGATGCAAGGATTCTTCAATATAGGCAAATCAATCAATGTGATACACCATATTAACAAATTGAAGAAGAAAAACCATATGATCATCTCAATAGTGCAGAAAAAGCTTTTGACAAAATTCAACACCCATTTATGATAAAAACTCTCCAGAAAATGGGCATAGAGGGAACCTACCTCAACATAATAAAGGTCATATATGACAAACCCACAGCAAACATCATTCTCAATGGTGAGAAACTGAAAGCATTTCCTCTAAGATTAGGAACAAGACAAGGATGTCCATGCTCGCCACTATTACTCAACATAGTTTTGGAAGTCCTAGCCACGGCAATCAGAGAAGAAAAGAAATAAAAGGAATACAAATCGGAAAAGAAGAAGTAAAAGTGTCACTGTTTCCAGATGACATGAATCTATACACAGAGTATCCTAAAGACGCCACCAGAAAACTACTAGAGAGCTAATCAATGAATTTGGTAAAGTTGCAGGATACAAAATTAATGCATAGAAATCTCTTGGATTCCTATAAACTAATGATGAAAAATCTGAAAGAGGAATTAAGGAAACACTCCCATTTACCACTGCAACAAAAATAATAAAATACCTAGGAATAAACCTACCTAGGGAGACAAAACACCTGTATGCAGAAAACTATAAGACACTGATGAAAGAAATTAAAGATGATAGAAACAGAAGGAGAGATATACCATGTTCTTGGATTGGAAGAATCATCACTGTGAAAATGAGTATACTACCCAAAGCAATCTACAGATTCAATGCAATCCCTATCAAACTATCAATGGCATTTTTTACAGAACTAGAACAAAAAATCTTAAAATTTGGATGGAGACACAAAAGACCCCAAATAGCCATAGCAGTCTTGAGGGGAAAAAAACAGAGCTGGAGGAATCAGACTCCCTGATTTCAGACTATACTACAAAGCTACAGTAATCAAGACAATATGGTACTGGCACAAAAACAGAAATATAGATCAATGAAACAAGATAGAAAGCCCAGAGACAGAAAGCCCACGCATCTATGGTCAACTAATCTATTACAAAGGAGGCAAGGATATACAATGGAGAAAAGAAAGTCTCTTCAATAAGTGGTTCTGGGAAAACTGGACAGCTACATGTAAAAGAATGAAATTAGAACACTCCCTAACACCATACACAAAAATAAACTGAAAATGGATTAGAGACCTAAATGTAAGGCCAGACACTATTAAACTCTTAGAGGAAAACACAGGAAGAACACTTTTTTTTTTTTGCGGTACGCGGGCCTCTCACTGTTTTGGCCTCTCCCGTTGTGGAGCACAGGCTCCGGACGTGCAGGCTCAGTGGCCATGGCTCACGGGCCCAGCCGCTCCACGGCATGTGGGATCTTTCCGGACCGGGGCACGAACCCGTGTCCCCTGCATCAGCAGGCGGACTCTCAACCACTGTGCCACCACGGAAGCCCAAGAACACTCTTTGACATAAATTACAGCAAGATCTTTTTTGATCCACCTCCTAGAGTAATGGAAATAACAACAAAAATAAACAAATGGGACCTAATGAAACTTCAAAGCTTTTGCACAGCAAAGGAAACCATAAAGAAAATGAAAACACAATCCTCAGAATGGGAGAAAATATTTGCAAACGCATCAACGGACAAAGGATTAATCTCCAAAATATATAAACAGCTTATGCAGCTCAATATTTAAAAAACAAACAAGCCAATTAACAAATGGGCAGAAGACCTAAACAGACATTTCTCCAAAGAAGACATACAGATGGCCAAGAAGCACATGAAAAGCTGCTCAGCATCACTAATTATTAGAGAAATGCAAATCAAAACTACAATGAGGTATTGCCTCACACCAGTTAGAATGGCCATCATCAGAAAATCTACAAACAACAAATGCTGATAATTTTCCTTTCAAATCTGGACTTCCTCACTCCCTCAAAATTCCAAGTTGATTCAACTAACATGTATTTTGTACCTACTATGTGCTAGACATTGTGGTGGGGAGGCATCAATGGACAAGAGGCAGCCTGTTTAGAACTTGGATATTTAATAGACATGAGGGACCATGAGATCTGACCCCATCCTTAAATACCTGTAGATTAAATGTCTTGGTTGAATGCATGTGTAGGAGTCACAGACTTTTGAACCTGTGAAGGTGGGTGAATCAATTTCTTATCTTTATTTCCAGATGCTGAACTTCACTGCTTCAAAAAGACTTGAACCTCTGATGAAAGAACCAGAAGGATGCTTGTGAAATAGCAGGGGTTTCGCTTGCCTTGGCTCGTTACAAATCTATGAAGTACTGGTTCACTGCCTTGGGTAACCATACAAGATCTCTTTCAAACACCTCTCCTTTCTGTTGCTTCTACTGCCCCTTAAACATCTGGTGGACGATGGAAAAAACACCTTGATTTATAGTATCACAAAACAACACCATAAGAATGGGTAAAATTAAATAAATACATACACAGAGAAAAGGTAAATGTGAATCCACTGACTTGAAATGCATTCTTTTTTTTTCAAAACGCTTAAGAAATTTTACTGAAAACAATAAAATACAGAAACACCAGATTCTCATTTTAAAGTAGAACAGCATCTTCCGCAACTTTCCTAGTACTCCACCATTCTTATTACTATTAAAAAACAAAACCAAGTTCCAGATCCAAAATAATTAACGAACCTGAGGGTAAACAGTTTTCTCATGGTTCTAGCTTCCACTCCACTTATTTTTAAAATTTTACATTTGCACCTTTTCAAGAATGAGTAGCAATTTTTACTTGATTAATATCTGTGAGAACTGGACTTAACTTTCTTCATATTAATTTAAAAAACAAAACAAAACCACACGCACCCTAATCAAACCCAGAGAAAATACACATTTGTTCATTAAAGCTCACCTGCCTTAGATAATTTTTTCTTTTCACATGTTAGCATAGTAAGCCACCGTTTGATCCATGCGCAAAAGCTGTACGAAATGACCAGACCTGTCAATTCCCTAGGGAAACCTTACGGCAAAAGCAGAAGCCTTCCTCTACAAAAGAAAAACAAAGCAGAGGCATGGGGACTGTGGAGACAGCTCAGATGAATAAGCATCACAAGGATGAAGAAGACAATTTTTGTACAAACATATGCAA
The DNA here is from genome assembly GCF_005190385.1 of Monodon monoceros. Lineage (NCBI taxonomy): Eukaryota > Metazoa > Chordata > Mammalia > Artiodactyla > Monodontidae > Monodon > Monodon monoceros. The sequence goes on from NW_021703772.1 coordinate 64,165,937, forward strand.
GATAAAGTTTAAAAAGGAGCATTGAGCATCCATGTTTCCTGCAGAAATAATGATCATGTCAGATAAAAGGACTCGTGAAACAAGTTCTGCTTAGCTCTTAATTAACAGAATCTTGTTAGTTCTCTCCTACATATACCCGTGGTTTCAGAGCCTTGTTTCAGAGCTCTTCCTTCCTCCTGTTCACTGACCTGGATCCCAGGCCTGCCCAACAATCTCTGTGGAAGACAGTGTTAGTGTGTTTGGGTCCTTCTTTGGAAAGCTGTCACCTCTCCTTCACCTGAACACTGGGATTAACTCCAAATTCCAGGCAGTCACTCCATGCTTTTGAGCTGTAGCAGAATAAACATTTTAGAGTAGAGATTTCTTTAAGGCTACAAACTTTACAAGTTGGTCCCATTAACAAGGACCTAGGGGCAGGAGTTTTTTAAACAGCATGAATCAAACACTTGCACATTTCAACAGAATACAGTTTACATTCATCTCTAAATCTGAGATTAAGAAACTATTAGCTGGTTTCCAACTGGTTTCAATACTGGTTTGAAGTTTGAATAATTTTACTGTGCAGACATTATTTTGTTTAAATATGAAACATCAAATCTTTTCCTGACTATCAAGACAGAAATAGAGAAAGCAGGAACAACAGGCAGGAGAAGAAACAGTCCAGTTAACAGACTTGTGACTTCTATGCCATCTGTAACAAGGGGAGGGACTTCGGCATGGGTTTCAAAATTGCCTGGGAGCTGCCGCCTAAAGTCACCTCTGCTTGGCACAAACCATGTTTTCTACACAAGGTGTCTGATTCCTACAAAGGCAAAAGAAACCCAGAAAGCAAAACAGAAGGAACTGGGGTGGTCTCCCGTTGTCTGATAAAAGGGCTAATATTACACTCATTTAACAAGTTATAGTGGATATTCTGTAGCACTAAAGGAACTGTCATTTTACTTTGTACTACCGAGTCCTTGCCACGCAGAAGAGCTCTTCCTGAGAAATAAAGAACTTCAATCCTGGTTACCCTCAGAGGACACCTTGAGCCTGGGTAAGGTCCTCAAGATGAAGATTTCCTGCTAGCAGGAAGGTATTTTCTACTAACTTTTTTTTTTTTTTTTTGTGGTACGCGGGCCTCTCACTGTTGTGGCCTCTCCCGTTGCGGAGCACAGGCTCCGGACGCGCAGGCTCAGCGGCCATGGCTCACGGGCCCAGCCGCCCCGCGGCATGTGGGATCTTCCCGGACCAGGGCACGAACCCATGTCCCCTGCATCGGCAGGCGGACCCTCAACCACTGCGCCACCAGGGAAGCCCTCTGCTAACCTTTAGGCTTATTGCACAACAGTTGAAACAACAGGCAAGTTGGCTATCTCAGTAAATCTCAATGTCACTTGCCCATATGTGCTCAGCTAATTATTCAGTCACTGTTTTCTAAATTAACATTAAACAACTCAACTTGCTTTTTTTTAACTACAGAATTTATATGCTGGGCTTAGCTGATACAGCACTGCCCCAGGATTACCCGAGGGATGCTTCTCCCAGAGCCCGTTCGCACATGGTTTACCTCACAATCTTTTAAACTATCACTCAAGGTTAATTAAGCTGTAAACATTACTGAATAGCTGGGCTTATCGATTTTGGAAGGGAAACCAAGGAGCGATGGTAGCACAAGGCAAAAAAGCCTCGAAGGAAAAACCTTTTCTTTGTATTTTTCGTTGCATTTTCAGAGGCAAAGAGGGGAGCCACAATGCTACTGGCTATTTAATCAATATAGCTACACCGAATTGACAACTGATATACAGGTTTCAGAGCCTCTGTTAAATTCCCCAGCATAGGCTTAAACTACTGCCTTCTTCCTCCTTCCCCCCAATGATATATAGTCACCACTGTAAATAGAGCTCACGTCTACAGATGAAGCTGTGGCTCGACTGCCAGGGTACCCGTAGTAGGAGAGCATCCTACTTTCTTAATGCATCTTTTTCAACTCAAGTATCTGAATGATTTAGACAATGTGACAGATGACTTAGAAGTCACGCTTACACATATAGCTTCTATACTTGACTTTGCAGAATGTACTCCTTATTCCTTTAATAAGCCCCCTAGAAAACTGCTTTTCCCTTGAGACAAGTTTCCTTGGCAAAAAGTTGAATTCAAGAAATGGCTACCCCAAATGAGAGTCCCATCCCAAATCACAGGTGGAGATATTACACCCATTTCAAAACTTTCAAGTCCCTATACTGTACAAGCAGGCTCATGACTGAACACATAAGCCTTCTAAATTTGACAACTTTACTGTAGAAACTGGCTTCTAGAGTTCCATCTCTTCTTCTGTGCAAGCAGCTGTCTCCAAACTATTGTAAACAGGCAACCCTGTCTGCGAGGTTCTAAGAACAGTTCAGTTCTTTGAGGGAAGACAGTGCCAGCAGCTGCACACTTTTTGGCTCTCTCCTGCATAGTTCTTAGCATTAGATGACGGCTTTATCAGAAAGGAGTTCAAGGAGAGGCTTCCAGAGCACAAGCTCCCTGAAGGAGGGCTCATGGACTCAATCATTTTCTTTGTAAAGACTTCATCAAATTCCCTCTTCATAGCAGGATACAAAGTTAATGCACAGAAATCTCTGGCATTCCTATATACTAATGATGAAAAATCTGAAAGTGAAATCAAGAAAACACTCCCATTTACCATGGCAACAAAAAGAATAAAATATCTAGGAATAAACCTACCTAAGGAGACGAAAGACCTGTATGCAGAAAATTATAAGACACTGATGAAAGAAATTAAAGATGATACAAATAGATGGAGAGATATACCATGTTCTTGGATGGGAAGAATCAACATTGTGAAAATGACTCTACTACCCAAAGCAATCTACAGATTCAATGCAATCCCTATCAAACTACCACTGGCATTTTTCACAGAACTAGAACAAAAAATTTCGCAATTTGTATGGAAACACAAAAGACCCCGAATAGCCAAAGCAATCTTGAGAACGAAAAAAGGAGCTGGAGGAATCAGGCTCCCTGACTTCAGACTATACTACAAAGTTACAGTAATCAAGACAGTATGGTACTGGCACAAAAACAGAAAGATAGATCAATGGAACAGGATAGAAAGCCCAGAGATAAACCCACGCACATATGGACACCTTATCTTTAATAAAGGTGGCAGGAATGTACAGTGGAGAAAGGACAGCCTCTTCAATAAATGGTGCTGGGAAAACTGGACAGGTACATGTAAAAGTATGAGATTAGATCACTCCCTAACACCATACACAAAAATAAGCTCAAAATGGATTAAAGACCTAAATGTAAAGCCAGAAACTACCAAACTCTTAGAGGAAAACATAGGCAGAACACTCTATGACATAAATCACAGCAAGATCCTTTTTGACCCACCTCCTAGAGTAATGGAAATAAAAACAAAAATAAACAAATGGGACCTAATGAAACTTCAAAGCTTTTGCACAGCAAAGGAAACCATAATCAAGACCAAAAGACAACCCTCAGAATGGGAGAAAATATTTGCAAATGAAGCAAATGACAAAGGATTAATCTCCAAAATTTACAAGCAGCTCATGCAGCTCAATAATAAAAAAACAAACAACCCAATCCAAAAATGGGCAGAAGACCTAAATAGACATTTCTCCAAAGAAGATACACAGATTGCCAACAAACACATGAAAGAATGCTCAACATCATTAATCATTAGAGAAATGCAAATCAAAACTACAATGAGATATCATCTCACACCAGTCAGAATGGCCATCATCAAAAAATCTAGAAACAATAAATGCTGGAGAGGGTGTGGAGAAAAGGGAACCCTCTTGCACTGCTGGTGGGAATGTGAATTGGTTCAGCCACTATGGAGAACAGTATGGAGGCTCCTTAAAAAACTACAAATAGAATTACCATATGACCCAGCAATCCCACTACTGGGCATATACCCTGAGAAAACCAAAATTCAAAAAGAGTCATGTACCAAAATGTTCATTGCAGCTCTATTTACAATAGCCCGGAGGTGGAAACAACCTAAGCACCCATCATCGGATGAATGGATAAAGAAGATGTGGCACATATATACAATGGAATATTACTCAGCCTTAAAAAGAAATGAAATTGAGCTATTTGTAATGAGATGGATAGACCTAGAGTCTGTCATACAGAGTGAAGTAAGTCAGAAAGAAAAAGACAAATACCGTATGCTAACACATATATATGGAATTTAAGGGGGAAAAAAATGTCATGAAGAACCTAGGGGTAAGATAGGAATAAAGACGCAGACCTACTGGAGAACGGACTTGAGGATATGGGGAGGGGGAAGGGTGAGCTTTGACAGGGCGAGAGAGAGTCATGGACATATACACACTAACAAACGTAGTAAGGTAGATAGCTAGGGGGAAGCAGCCGCAAGGCACAGGGATATTAGCTCGGTGCTTTGTGACAGCCTGGAGGGGTGGGATAGGGAGAGTGGGAGGGAGGGAGACGCAAGAGGGAAGACATATGGGAACATATGTATATGTATAACTGATTCACTTTGTTATAAAGCAGAAACTAACACACCATTGTAAAGCAATTATACCCCAATAAAGATGTTTAAAAAAAAAAAAAAAATTCCCTCTTCAGACCTGTTTTCATGGTATCAGGAAGGACAAGCCTGGGAAGACGGTTAATATTTCTGTCAGCTTCAAGTTCATCTTCATCAGTTATTCTGTCCTCAATTTCCCGAAGCCTCCTTCGGGCAACTTCACACTGTGGTTCTCCTGTTGTCTGATTGATCTCTTCACAAGTAACAACTAACATGCCAGGTGCAGAAAGGCCACTAGTGCACGGATTTACTCCATGACCCTCTATATCCTGATGTGCACAAAGAATCCAGTCATTAGGACCAGCACAGAGCTGTGCTTCAGTTATAGCCTCTTCTTTCTTACTGGACAATCCTCCTCTCGCTTGTGTTTCTTTCTACGGTGAACTGCGGTGAACTGAAACACATCCGCGCGCTGCGCTCCCGCCCGGGCTGCTTGGGGCCCCGACTGCGGGGCCAGCCCGGCGCGTCCGGCCCCAGCTGGAAGGCCCGGCTTAGGAAAGCCCTTGGCGGCTGCAGGAAGTCCGAGCCGCCGCCCGGGGGGAGGCGACTGAAGAGCCAGCAGAGCGCCGCCGTGGCGGGGGAGACGAGGAGGCTGCGCCCGCGGCCCCCCTGAAATGCATTCTTCCTAGAAACACACCTTCAACCTGTCATTGTATTTCTAAGTTTGATAAATGTGCTCCTTTTAAAATTTACATATGCTGCTTCCCCAAGGCAGGAGGACCTGATAATGACAGTAGCAACAATGTTCTGAGGGAAGTGGTGCTTTGTATCAATCCAGAACTATCGTTTGAAAATCTATCTTTTGCTGCAGAAGAAAAAACTGCTACTGAACTTTTAACTGCAACTTTCTTTTTATTACAGAGAGGGTGCCGAAAACAGGCTAAACGATCACTAGATGACCACTGTTTTACGATTTTACGTTATTTTCGACGACTTTTTCATTTGGAAAAGTTATCTAGAGCCTTGGAACAATGTTGCTGAGAAATGCACCACCAACCCGAGGCTGTTCTCAGGGAACTCAAGGTCAAATAGGCACACATAACATTGAATTATGAAGCACCCTGCTGCACTCCAGGTTCAAATATGTGCACCCTAGGTCCTGTCTCCAGTGCATGGAATGAACTCTTTAGACAGCGTTTATACAGTTAAAGACACTGTATCATGAATGCCAAAGACGACGGTGACACCTTTTTTGTTCCTTTTGTAGAATGTTAAATGATCATCATGTGGAATTTATAAAGCATCCCAATTCACAGATGATAAGAAATAAGAGTTATGCTTATTAGGTAGCTTAAGAAACTACTGGAGAAGCCAAAGGCACAAGTCTGCTAGTAGAAGATAATTTCCAAATGTCTGAAAAGGAAGATGAGAAGAACTGAAAAAAATTCAGCATTTCATTTTAATCTCAGAAAAAGAGGGTGACTGTGGTGGTGTGGGCCTGATTTTTAGCAGGAGCATCTTGTCCTGTTAATGCACAGCAATGTCCTGATTACCTCGTTGTTCATCATATTGCAGGGTAGCAGGTTGGCCTCATGATTGCAGAGGACAAGTGCCGCCGTGATAGCCAGCTTCCTGCATTCATCACAGTTCTCGTTCCCATACCCAGGGTCCGTATCCTCTCAGTGACTCACAAAAGTGCCACTGTCATCACAATGCCAGGCATGTTAATATTGTAAATTGTGACCTCTAGTCCAAAAATAGTTATCTTCATTTATTATGAAAGGGGATCTTTTACTTTCATCAGAAGGTTAAACAAGTATAAGGCTCCCCACTCTGGTCTAAGACTATCACACAGCAAAAACAAATCTTTATGGCTATTACTTTTGTGTTCAGTTTTTCATGTGACATAAACTAAGTATGGCTGTATCCTTAAATGAACTCTCAAGTCCTTCTCTAATGACCTTCTTGGCTATTAATTAGACTTTCAAACTAGTACTTGAGTTCCGAGTCCAGTGATGAGAGAAAAAGTTGAGCTAAATAAATCCAAGAGCACAGTCATGTATTTTTCATACCGTGCTTTCCCAGGAGTGGTTCAACTTAAGTAAACAAACCCTCAAAATGGTGCCTCAGCTGTAATAACACCCTAATAGCCCTAGATGGACACAAAATCAATGCAAATCTCTAGACATTTTGAGCTCTCCCATTATAACAGGATATGCATTTTGCAGGATAACAGAGTAGCTTATTACAGATGGGGCTGCCGTTGTCCTGAGGATGCTGGCATGCCTCAGTTTCCCCCATGTGGTTGCTCCTTGCTTTCTGGCAGCTTGTGGAGAAAAGCCAGCAGCTCCAGATAGCACAGTGGAAAAAAACCACCACTGTGTTCCTGGGGTTCAGCCTTGACCCTGCCAACTACTGGCTTGCTCCAAACAGCCAGCTCTCTGTAGGGGCTTCTTTGACCTCTATTTTCTCCTTTTTTTCCTTTCCGTGATACTTTATGGATACTTCCATTTTCACATTTACATTGCATTAGAAAAATAGATGGCTATCCTTCAGTAAGATTTCCCTGTGTGCCAAGCTAAGTGATTTATGTACAAATTTATGTATTATAACCTCATGCAAGTTAGTAATACTATCCTCATATTCCAGTTTTACACAAAGCACTAGGCTGTGTGCTGGGTGTTCTTCCCTCCCTGTATATTCCCAGTACAAGGCTGTACTTTATAAATGAGGAAACTGAGGAAACTGAAACGCAGGGAAGTTAAGGTCACTCAGCTAGTAAGTAGACGACCTATGATTTGAACTGATATCCAAAGCCCATACTCTTAGCCATGGTCAACTGCTGCTGCTCTTAGAGGCTTACATATCTGTCTTTTGCTACTAGTCTGCTGGCACCTTGAGAATAGGGACAACATTTTAGTCAACTGTTCTCTCCTTTGTGTCTTGCACAATGTTGGAACTTAGCAATTCTTGCGCTCATCTTTTCAAAAAAGCTACTATTTGCTCTGCCTAAAGCAAAGGCCCAGCCCCCAGAGCCAGTTGGCCATTCAGGAAACATTTTTGGAGGGCTTCTTTTCTGGAGGAAAGGTGCTGCAAGGCTGAGAACCTACCACACCTAACGCTTCTCTCTGTACAGAGTACCCACAAGTGCACTGGGCCCAGGTGGACATGTTTGTCTCAGGTAACACAGTTCTCCTGGACCACAGCTGACTGGGTCAGAGATCTGGGCCGGGGCATCTTTAGACCGGCCTGTGGCGTCTGAGCTAAGTTGCTGTGAGAGCTGCGTAATAATGAAACGAATCAAATCCTCTCCCGAAGAGGTTAGATGTGAGACACACAAAGAAGGCACTAATGCCAAGAGACACACAGAAAAATGTCCACTATACAGAGGTTAGGAGATGACAGAAGACCTGACGGAGCTGGAGTTTGGGGAGAGGGCAGAGCAGTGCTGGGGGACAGGAAGAGAGGCAGCAAAGGCACCCAGGGGGCTGGAGTCACTGCTTGGCTCACCAGAGCTGCTGGTGTGTCCCCAACAATGAGCCTGCTCTCCAGGGAGCACTAGGCCGCAGGCTGCTAAGCCCATCTCCCCAGCTTCCTTCCTTCCTTTGTATCCCTATCACTGAGATCATCTCAGAATGTCTCAGAGTCAGTTGCTGAGGCAGGGAGGGGTGGGGCCCAGGCTAAAAAAAAAAAATGATGAAAACACGCAATCCCAATCTTTAAGGAGCTATAATCTAATGAGGCAGATAGAGATGTTCACAGGTGATTATAATCCAAGACTAGATATGCTTGGATGGACTGGACTATACATCAAAGGGCTCTCTAAAAGGGGCTCCTGGGACATCGCTACACGCTCTCATTACAGGCCTATTTGACAGAGCTGGGAATGGAGGGAAAGGGTGGAAACTGGGAAGACGAAGAAAGCAAAAACCCATTATAATTCTGCTCCTATTTGAATTCATATACTTCAGTAATTGCCTGCAGTGCTGAAAGAGAGCCTAACCTTTTTGTTAATGTTATCTTTAATAAAAACTCTCTCTTAGTATATTCTGAGTGAGTTTGGTGTTCATTAGGGTGAGGGACAAATAGCAGATGAGTTACAGCACTGCATCATGAAGACGGAACCTGCCATGACTTGTTCAAGCCTGAGCTGGGGCATTTACTCCTCCCCTTCATCTGAGGGGACTGAAATCACAGCCTGAATTACAAGCTGGCTTTATAACGTGCACCCTGGATATCCCGGTCCTGGACCTGCCCCACAGTTACAAAGTGAATAGGGAATCAAATCAAGTCAACCACAGGCTGACCTTTGTATGTTCAAGGCCTGGGTAAGAAAGGGGACCCCTCTCTTTTTGTTCAGATTGCGATCAGTCCAGTCCTAAGATTACGATGGAGAAGGCCACATCCTTCCCGAAACTTAACTGGTCATTCTTTTCTAAGCCTGTGACCTAGCTGCCTATACAGTCAGAAATTTGAGGTTGCTGAAGGGCAGCTCTGAGAAATAGTGGATCTTGCTTCTCTAGTCTCCTGCGGTCATGGGGGTCACAGAGTTGGCCTATGTTGTCTGGATGGGTACACTAGGACGCTATTACACACAGCCCATTGTTACACTGAACTGAACGGCCACGAGAGCAAATATGTCCCTCAACCTAATAACAGCTCACATTTTGTGAATGCTAATGGAGTGTCAGGCCCCTTGAAGCCATGTCTTCTTCTTTACCACTTCCTCTGAGGTAGTGGACAACAATAACTATTATTAGTCTGACACGGCAGATGAGAAGAGCGATACTTAAGAAAATAAGTAACTTGACCCAAATAACATGGCCGGTTAGTGGTGAAGACATGGGATTTGAACCCACTCTTTTGGACTTGAGAAGTCCCTCTATTTATTACCCCAATACACTGCTTTCCAAACATCTCAAGGAAGGATTATACTCTCTTACAAAGAGAATGGAGTGAAAGCAGTGAGTGTCCAGCTTCTGCAATAATGCCAGTAAATTGGTCAGTCCTTGTGGATGATTTCTACTCAAGCACCAAGACTTTCTTAGATATCTACATGGTTTCTTTCTCTTTCCACCTCTGGAATTCTCTTGTAGTGATTTATTTTTTTCCCCATCTTTGCAGAGGTTCTCTGGTGGAAACACATCAGCAGAGAGAAGTGATGTGAAATAATTTCTTCCACTGCCCAAGATTAGCTAGTCACTAGTTTAGTCCACAAGTAAAGCAGTGCCTATTTTAAATGCCATCCCCTGAGTAACCAGAGTCTGCAGCTTCATCCTGCTGAGCCAAAATTAATTAGAGGTGAATATCATAATAGAACAGTACTGATCGTAGCATATCGCTAAGAAGTGCTGGTCTGTGTTAATTAACATGATTCACCATCAACACTCAGCATATTTGTATACAATCAACACAGGTATTTGTCTACATAGACCAATATATTTTTTAGTGGTGGCAGAACTCACCTCAGAAATGATCCACAGATTCAAATGCTTGTCCCTTCTGCCTCTACCCAAACCCTGCCCACCACACACACACAGTGGGGTGGCCTAATTGTCTCCATATTGGCTATTTCAAAGCACATTGTACAGCATTTGGAACATATGAATATTTGGAAGCCGAGAAATAGAAAATGTTGGCATAAATGAAGCAGCACCCTGGGGAACCGACTAGAGAAGGATTCCTAGGCAAGTTCAACCTGCCTATAATCTCCCTTTCTCCAAAAGAATCTGAGTATTTCTCTTTTATTTTCATGCAAGCTAATATGCTACACTGCCTGCCATTTCAACAATTAGAAATTCAATAAAAAATAAACAGCCTCTTTTAAAAGACAAATATCTCCTCGAAAGTTAGGGGGCTATCGGTCAATCAAATTTGTCCAAATTTCTTTTAACCTATTTATTTCAGACAAACTGCATTTAAGAATGTGGATATCGGCTCGGTGCTTTGTGACCGCCTGGAGGGTTGGGATAGGGAGGGTGGGAGGGAGGGAGACGCAAGAGGGAAGAGATATGGGAACATATGTGTATGTATAACTGATTCACTTTGCTATAAAGCAGAAACAAACACACCATTGTAAAGCAATTATACCCCAGTAAAGATGTTAAAAAAAAAAAAAAAAAAAAAGAATGTGAGTTTTGCCTGAGTGTTGGGGAGGGAGGCAGTACGTCTTGTAGCCCAGGCTCATCCTTGACTCCAGGAAAGAGAAAAAATTCTTCCTCTCCCACTCCTCTTCCAGAGGGCTTCATGGGGACATCCAACTTCTACAACTCAACTGGGTAATTTTATCCATTCCCTACTTTAGCTATGTTATGGATTAATGAGGCTTCCATGGACTGGCTTGAGTAGTTAACCACTGTGTGAAACATGGTTTCCAGAGGAAACCACGCTCTGAATACTGAACATCTAATAAACCAATCTTTGGCACAGACCTGTTTGAAACTGGGGACTGTGTGTGCGTGGCTTCAGGCTGTCTCTTCCCCCTCCACCCCACAATATACTCATCAGACACTGACTGTTCAAGCATGGAAATGCATGTCAAAACAGACAGCTGGAATGCATAGCATGGCTCTGTACACAAAGCTGAAACATCTGGATGAACTGTAGACTATGCTATCCAGATGTTTTAAAATAGTTAGTAGGGCAGGCAGTACTTTTCTATCATTGACATTTTTACCTTTTTTTTTTTTTGTATTGAGTAGCCCTAGTCTTTATAACTGCAATGTTCCTTACTAAAACCCACCTTTATTCCAGAGAGGCAGGGCTTACTGAACTCAGTGGGTGCATTAGGCACTGTGCGGGGATTAATTCTGGGTTATCTTGTAAGATGCAGACTTGGTGTGGATCAGGAAAAGGGGAGCAAGGTGAGCGGCCCGTCTATAAAAATTCCTTTTTATCTTTTTCCTCCCTTTGGCACTCTACTCTGAACCAGAGGCTTGATCTCAGCTCCATTTCGGCTATCCTAAGCCTCTTAACTTTCTGTCCTCTTATGGGTGTCCTGTGAAACCTGATTCAAAAGCAGGATGTACTCTATTGCAGTTTTTCTCAAAATACGATCAAGGGCCACAAGCAGAGAAACTCGCTGGCTGTTTAGTGTGAATGCTGATTCCTAGGTCCTACTTGATCTTCTGACTCAAAGTCTCTGGAGGATATGTCCTGGGAACCTGTCTTTTAAATAAACTCTCCAGGTATGTCTAGTGCAAGCTTAAGAGAACTACTGCATTATATAATGCCTTATTCTGATTGTTTCGACTCATGAAACTTTCACTTCAATTTTAGTAACCTATAGAATCTAGAAATCTAAGTAATGTAAGAACAGTTATAAATCAAATATCAGGGTGCTTCTAAAAATGTAATGCAAGCAAGTTAGGAACTTGATAATTCATCACAGATACTTGCTCTAGAATCTATTCTGAAGTGTGTTGGGCATTTTTCTCTCTGAAATCTGATTTCCATGTAAGATCAATAAGGGAATATTTATATTGCCGATATGGTGACCATTTATGATTTGATTTTTACAAAATCCTTGCCTCTAAGCAGTTGACATTCAAAACAAATCATTCCTTCATTAGCCATAATAATACTTTATTGCCTCTGTTCTGAAGTATTCATTTTATTTCCATTATCCCTATTGTATAAAACAGGCACAAATCTAGCAGAGCCCAGTTTATCACAGGCAAATTGAACGGAGAGGCTAAGTAAATGCGATCTGCTAGGTTTCCCCCTCAGATTAGTAACCAGAAGAGTACATCTCTAAGAGCCCCCGGTTGGTCTGTGGGAAGCAGTTTGAGTAAAGAAGGTCTGCAATATGGAGCTACAACTCTTCCAAAATCATTGCTAAGCTAATTTATTACCATTGAACCAATTACCAAGTGAGTTGTTTGGCATCAAGGCAAACCACTTGGTGAGTAAGGAACTTTTCCACATTTTCCTGGGAAGGGCAGAGGGAGACCGTGGGGACAGAGTGCATTTCAGAACCTCCTCAGGAGAGCTGGCTCTGTAGAGACACAGGCGCTCCTGGAAATGAAAAAAGCTTCACGAGACCATTTTTGGTGTCTGAACTCAACTCTCTGCATGGAAAATGGGAGGTTACATGAGTGGCTTACGGACAGCAGATTGTGTGGCTGGGTTCCCCCTGCTGGCAGTGACTCTCTTAGCCTCACATGGCTTCAGACCAACAGCTGGAGCACAATGAAGGACTTGGGGCTCATCAGATGTTTCTGCAGAGGGACATGGCTCTGGGTATTCCTCAAGGCTGGACAAGTGTGAGTGGCCTTTGCTATCACTGTAGTTTTCCTATTTTTTTTTCCCTTACTTAAAATGAGTGCTACTCGGGGCTTCCCTGGTGGTGCAGTGGTTGAGAGTCTGCCTGCCGATGCAGGGGACACAGGTTCGTGTCCCGGTCTGGGAAGATCCCACATGCCGCGGAGCGGCTGGGCCCGTGAGCCATGGCCGCTGAGCCTGCGCGTCCGGAGCCTGTGCTCCGCGACGGGAGAGGCCACAACAGTGAGAGGCCCATGTACCGCAAAAAAAAAAAAAAAAAAAAGAGTTTTACTCTGTCTTTTTTATGAGAATGTAAATTTCATAAAGAGCTGGCCACATCGTGGGTACTCAATAAATGAATCAACTTCAAGATAAAATAAAATAATATTAAATTAAATTAAAAAAAAAGTGTTACTCACATTTCTGAGTTTCAAACTCAAGTATCTAGTTGCATTTGGGTTCTCAGGTTCCATGAAATGGCCCCTCTCTCTAATGCTCTGCATGCAGTAGGACCTCCACTGATGCCAGTGGGCTGCCTGGAATAAGGTTCTTTTCCAGAATCAGCCTTGGAGCCACCAGTAGGTAGATTTTCTAACATGGCTCCAATCCAGCCCCCACTTTTCACATGTAGATTTATCCCGGGAATCAACGGTGCAGAGTATAGTTAGTGCTGCTTGCATTTAGCTATCTCATCTCTCCTGGCTCACTTAGGAAGCATCTCACTTCTGTTTATCTCAAAGTCAGCTTCTCTACTTCTGTTAGTCATAGCAACTCCCCAAACGTGGTTGGCAAAGAGCTGTGGGACTGAGGTATCAGGCCTGTTGTTTCCAACTCTTGTGAGGTTCTGAGATGAGGTTTGTTTGATTTTCTTTTTAGAGGTTCATTCACCTAGGAGATGTTAATTTCTCAAAACTGGAATGCACTTATCCTCTCAGGCAAATCTTATCTAGGGAGAAGCCACTAATTGCGAAATTAAACGGTGGTTATTATTTTCCACTGATGGCAAAGCCTGAACTTTATTAAAGAACAAACAGAATATTGCTTTATGGGAAATTTAGAATAAACCTACCCAAATGGTATACACGGGTCTCCTCATGGCTATAAAAGCAATGTGCTTTATGTATTTACTTTATGTTTATACAATTAACATCAGGTATTCTTCTTTACTTTCATTTGTAAGTACGTTAGTACATTGAAATTTTTGTCATAAAAAGTAGAAATGTTTTATGAGTGTTTAAATATACACATAAAGGTTAAAAGCATTGTTCTCTGTATTTAAAAAAATGCCTACAGTACAATAACTCATCTTGAAATGTCTACGGAACATAATACCTATTATGCTGTTCTTTGTTTCCGCTTTTCATCTTGAAAATGCTTCCATATTCAAGTGAAATTATCACTGCATCTTTAAAAATCTTTTTACAATGTAAAACTTCTTTATGTGTCACAAAAAAGGGGTTAGACAGAGCTTCCCTGGTGGCGCAGTGGTTGAGAGTCCGCCTGCCAATGCAGGGGACACGGGTTCGTGCCCCGGTCCGGGAAGATCCCACATGCCGCGGAGCGGCTGGGCCCGTGAGCCATGGCCGCTGAGCCTGCACGTCCGGAGCCTGTGCTCCGCAACGGGAGAGGCTGCAACAATGAGAGGCCCGCGTAGCGAAAAAAAAAAAAAAAAGGGTTAGACAATATGACTTTCAGTAGCTAAGACTCTCATGAAACAATGCAGTGTTAGGCATAGTGGCTGATTTTCCCACAGAGGTATAAATCAGACTTTATAATGAAAGAGTTCAGTTCTGGCCCTTGTAGCTTTTGTCCTATGTGAGCACAATACATACATACATACATACTGTCAGCTGCTGCCTAGTTCCTGGGTCTTGATCATCCCCTTTCCCAGCCTTCGCTGTAGTATCTGCAGACATCTACCCAACCTGTGGGTCAGAAACTCGGTCGCACATTCCAGCGGTGCCTTAATTAAACCTTGTGATATTCCGGGAATTAGGTTGTCCGAGAAAAACTTGGGTGTCTAAGTTGGCTGCTGAAAACAAAAGTTTCCACTTTCTGAACATCTCATCAACCACTCCTTGCTTCCTCCCACGTCTTCACCTCTATCAGCTCCCCCAACACAGATACCTTCTACCAGTCCAACGTGTACCTACCACGTGGTCTATTCTCCCTACTGGGATTGACTCTCCTCTCTGAATTGTCTGCTAGGCTAAGGTCCCATTATCTTGATAACTCCTACTTCCTTAAGGCCTTGGATGGATTCTGATTTGGAATGATCATACTGGCAAGAATAGTCCCTGGTCCAAGCTTCTCGCATGACGAGACTCACTCCTCTACTCCCACGTCAATGCATTCCACCCAACATTATTAATAACCAGGAAAACATGCTGGGTGGGTATGGCTGCTTCTTTGGCCCAGGTCTCTTCTGGTCCTTTTCTGCCCTTTACTCAAGCACTTGTTGCCTTGGGTTTTGCAAGCCTAGAGCAAGGGTTTGCTGGTGTTAGGACACATTCTAAATAACTCAGCAGTGTCTAAAGGAACCCCAACACTTTCTCTACATGAACATGTAAAGAAAACTATGTGATCGCTATTTTTAGTAATGTGCCAAAATACGATTCTGGAGGGCTGAAATCTTATAGCAGGGATTAGTAAACTATGGTGCACAGACCAAAACCATGCTGCTCCCTGTTGTTTTAAATAAAGTTATATTTGAACACAACCATGATCACTGCTCATTCATTTATGTGTTGTTTATGTCTGTTTTCACGCTACATTGGCAGACTTGAGTAGTTGCGACAGAGACTGCATAGCTCACAAAGCCAAAAATAATTACTATCTGACCCTTTGTAGAAAAAGTTTACCAAACTCCACCTTATACTCATCCATTACTTCATCTCTCTGTTTGGATCCTAAATAGACTCCTACATGAGGGGCTAGAACCCAGGTACCCAGATACCTACTTTGTTGAATTCTAAGCTATTTTCACCAAAAGGGACAAAACCTATTTCAAATTAGTGACATCTGACTAAAGGTATTAGCATATGTGGGGGCAAAACCTGCAAAGCTCAACTCAAAGACTTCTAGAGGAAATTACTTTAAAAAATGCAGCCTAGAGTGAGGCAAACTTGAGATAAATTATTAACAATTATTGTAGTCCAATAGGAATTCAGAAATAGCAATCCCACTCCTTCGTCAGCATTCTGTTTGCAGTTCATTTACTCTGATCACTCCCTACTGCTAGACAAATTCAGCCTCACTGGATTGGAGAGGGAATTAGCGTTGATTTTCTCCCATTAAATATTACATAGGCATGCTTATAAATGGTTACATCACCAAGGTTTGCAAATAGAGAAGATAAAAAAATTTTTTTTTCTTAACTTCATTTGCTAAACTGAACCTGATAGAAAGAAAGCAAAATGTCTCATGTAAATTGAATGACTGGATATGCTGACATTTTGTTTCACAAAGCAGTCTTTCTACAAGGTTACACACATAACTACTAACATTTAAAATGGCAGAAGGAAGGGGTTTTACACCCTATTGTGCCAAGTTTTATTTTTTCTGCTGTACTGATTACAATAAAGGACTCATCACTGTCAATAGGCAGAGCCTGTACATTGCTTTTATCAAACGCCAGGAGGTGTAAATACAAACTGTAAAGAGAAAGATCATGACTCACTGTCTGACAGCGAAGCTACTAAACGTAATCAAAGACTCAGAGTGAACTCACAGTGCCTTTCAACACATTGCTAAAGAATCCTTTTCACTGTAAAACTAGCATAAAATGTCACAATTCTGACACTGCTGTTGGAGAAACTTGGTTTAAGGCATTTAAAACAACTTCAAGACTTCAAATGAACAGGAGTTACTCACCATAGAATAAGTCACACTGCATTTAGCCTGGACACAAGGCTCCTCAAATTGTAATCAATAACTGATTAAAAGTTGATCTTTCAGGGCATTAAAATCCAAAATTTTAGGATACTTGTTGGTGATTAAAATATGTCATCGTCGAATGAATGCAGCCTCATATACATCAACAACAAAATCATTGTTTGCTGTCTCTTATGAAGTACAAGGACAACGATTTATTCTCAGGAAGTCAGTTGGACCATGAGGTAAGGTACATGTTCTATATTGAGAAGTGAAAATCCTGCCCATGGTGTAGGATTCCGGCATCTTGAGTGAAAGGAACAGATGGGTAGGACAGTGGGACATGTGGGTCCAAGAGAACAAATATGACAGTCTCAAAGTTTCCTGAGTGTTACCTGAGTAGAGCCTACCTATTTTCTGCTCATCAGTCCTTTATTTTTTTTTAATTTATTTATTTTTGGCCGCACCGCATGGCATGTGGGATCTTAGCTCCCTGACCAGGGGTAGAACCCAGGCTCCCTGAAGTGGAAGCGCAAAGTCTTAACCATTGGACTGCCAGGGAAGTCCCTCATCAGTCCTTTAAAGGCACGTGTCTTCAAGGTCAATGTTACAGTACATCAGTCTATGAGAAGGTTGTGATCAAAGGACTTTTATGATTAATCACGTGAGTTCTGTGGGAAGCTTAATCATGACTATTTACATGTTGAAGTTAGACTTCTAAGACCAGCCCTTGGCCAGCCTCACAAAAATACATGCAACTTAGCTCTGTCTGGCTTCTTGGTGGTTTACACGTGCCCTTTGGACTCTAGGTTCTGAAGCATCACCTACTTTCACTTGCCTCTCCATGCACACTTAGCATGGAACCTAGAACACAGCTGTTGCTTACTAAATGCATGAGGCGTAAATGACAGCAAGAATGATTCTCATCACTTATTATTAAGCAGTGTGAGAACACAAAGACAGAGATGCTGTCCAAGGAAGACTGGCTTTGGCTGGCAATATCCACTCATCCCCTGGCCCAATAAGTTTGACCTCAGGCCTTTTTACCATATATTCCACAAAAGTAAGCCACAAACACTGCCACTTATTGTGGGGTCCAGTGTGACTAACTTATAGAACTCTGGCCGCACAGCCTGACTTCAATACCTGCCTCCGGCTCCTTCAAATTTGTGGTCCGTTAAGTTTCTCCTTCTGAAATTCTGGATCATAGTTGTCCAACTTCCACACAGCTGTCCACATTTTAAAAAATTTTTTTAAAAAAAATTTTGCGGTACGCGGGCCTCTCACTGTTGTGGCCTCTCCTGCTGCGGAGCACAGGCTCCGGACGCACAGGCCCAGCGGCCATGGCTCACCGGCCCAGCCGCTCCGCAGCACGTGGGATCCTCCCGGACTGGGGCACGAACCCGTGTCCCCTGCATTGGCAGGCGGACTCTCAACCACTGCGTCACCAGGGAAGCCCAGCTGTCTACTTTTAACCTTCCTTTAGTTGTGGTGCCTTCTGCTACCTCAACTTAAGAAGTCCCTGCTCTAACTTCTAACACTTTGGCATTTCCCAACCCGTAACGCTACTCTACTATGACAAGGAGGGATTCTGACCCAGAAGGAATAATCTAAGAAAAAGCTTCAGGGAGATATTTTAATTTTTGTTTCCTTCCTTGAAGTCTTATGGATCTTTGAGAATTTCTAGCAAAGGTGGGAGCAGAAGCTCTTTTCATCAATGATGAATTCCCAGGATTTTAACCCTCATCTCAGTGGATAACTGGTGGCTTGCCTTAGGTGATCTGCATGAAAGTAACTCTCACCCCGCAACTGCCAATCTTTATAGCAAAGGCTGAATAGGTTATTTATAACCAAAGCGTTGAGTATTATTTAACACCCTCTGTATACCACATTGTGCTTCCTCTGTTCTTCCCAAGGAGCTCACATCATAGTCTACCTTGTACTATATTTATTGCTTAATTTTCTTTTTTGTAATGCTTTGGTAGCTACTTGGGGACAGCTCTTTTGTTTTTCATTGTATTCCCCAGAACACTAGCAATAAAACTTGTAAAAACAAAGATACTAGAAATGCTTACTAAATGTGAGAAGAGAAAAAAGAAGCATATGCAAACATATCAAATTCTAGTTTGGTGAAACGAGTATTAAACTATTGGATTAAAATGAGACTTTTGACGAGTTTTTGTGTCTAGTTTTAATAGTCATTATCAGAATTACATACGTGTTCTAAAATCCTGCAAATGCAATAAATAACCTCTTTCTACTCCCTACCCCTCACTTCTTCATGCTTTGATCACCTACAAGTTATTTTCTATTGATGCTTCCCACTCTCCATGATTCTTGCCTAATGTAATCCCAAATGAAATTATGCAGGAGACTGTGTCCCCTGCTCTAAGTTTATGGGGATTTTTTTTTTCTTCATTAAAAAAATATTCACACTTAGGAGTTAAGGATGGGCAAAAATGGGAACTAGGTGAGTTTCTCTTCAGCCTCTTCAACCTCTAGTTGTTCTTTCTCTCTGCCTGAAATGGCTTCCTACTGTTCTTTGGATGTTCTGTGACCTCATCTCATTCTGACCCTCTCTCAAACTGAACCTCTCTAGCTCTCCTTACAAAATCTGCTCTCAGCCTACTTCTGTTGGAAAGATTCCAATATATGAATTAGTCACATGATGTTAATCAATGATAGCAGCTTAAGGCATTTTCTGGCTCAGAGGGATTCACATTTTGATAAGGGTCAATGCCCTAACCCCTAGGATCAAATTGCTAATGGTAGAATTTAGTAGTTTGGGAATGGCATCAAGGGTTAGAAAGCCTTCCAATCCCATCATATTGGCTGCCAGCTCTACAAGTGCAGAGAACATCCACTCGCACAAAGCTGTCCCCCATTATTACCATAAATAATGAAGAAGTTATTTTCTATGTAAGTCCAAATGTTAACACTGACACTGCTGAACTTAGAATAGAAGGGAAAAATGTCAACACGGTGGCTCCAAATAATTTTGGATTTGGTGAGAGCGGAAATGAGAAGAAAGGAAAGCAGGAAGGAAGGGGTAAAGACAGGAAAGGAGGACTGTCAACATAGGGAATGAAAGAAATATCTCTTTAATCTGAATGCTATTATATTATTAGATATACAGAATGCATGCATTTTAATGCCACTTCTGAGATCGACTGTATGTGTTAATCTAATTTTTTCATAAAATAAAAATGAGATTGATTTACAGTCTGTGGGGAAGGGGGACTTAAGAGACACAACAAATTTGGGGGCTACTAAATGTAATATGTAGAAGCTGAAAAACAAATTTCATAACTGAAGCTCTGTACCTTAAATTAATGTACAACAAGGAATACTGACTTTGGCAAACAGATACAACAAGGTTATTTACCAAATTATTATTAATTGAAGTGTATGACCAATCTGTCATTGCTAAGAATAGTGGAAAAGCAGTTCTGTAGTCACGTATTTTTGGAGAAAGTCAATAAGAAATGAATTTGCTCAACTGCAGGAGAATTTAGCTGCATTTGTTGAACTCATGATTTTTTTTGATCTTTTTGGAAAACAATAAATCACACACTCATAGAATATGGTGCTGTCCTTGAGTTAGGTCATGTATACCCTCTTAGAGATATGGTAAAAAAACTTAAGAGAGCATAGGAGATGATCCCACATCAAATAAATCACTAGGGTGGGTTTTCAAATGCATGTTACTGCACTGACTCTTAAGTTTCTTAGCTGAACTTTGAAACTTAATAAAGATCTCATTTTGGACTTCCCTGGTGGTGCAGTGGTTAAGAACCTACCTGCCAATGCAGGTGACACTGGTTCGAGCCCTGGTCCAGGAAGATCCCACATGCCGCAGAGCAACTAAGCCCATGTGCCACAACTACGGAGCCTGTGCTCTAGAGCACAAGAGCCACAACTACTGAGCCCACATGCTGCAACCACTGATGCCCACGTGCCTAGAGCCCGTGCCCCGCAACAAGAGAAGCTACCGCAATGAAAAGCAAGTGCACCACAACAAAGAGTAGCCCCCTGCTCACCGCAACTAGAGAAATCCCTCGCACAGGAATGTAGCCAAAAATAAATAAAATAAATAAATTTAAAAAATGTCATTTTATTTATCTTTTAAAAAGAAAAATTAATGTAACAATCAGAAAGATGAGCTAAAATTTCTTTTAAAGTGAAAATTTCAGTTAATTGTACAGCATGAATTTTACATATATTCTAAATAAAACAGAACAAGAAAGGTAATGTTTATTAATGTGAGTTACTTAGGAAAGGAATTAATCTGTCCCCTCTATCTTTGAAATGACTCTACCACTTCCTAAATCATCCTTTACTCTACTTCTCTATTTCCATCTTCAACCAATTTATGAGATTTAGCAGATTAGACACAGGTTAAGACTTAGATATGATACAATTATGTAGATATAAGAAGATATGTTATTAGAGAGAAGAGACATAGCAGATAATATGAGAATATACATATGCACAATTGTTGTCCAGTGAGAGAGACTAGAAATAATAGAGGAGACACAATATTTAAATTCAATATTTGGTTGAAAAATTTTCAGAACTGATGAAAAACATGACTCCACATAAAACGGAAGCACACCATATGCCAACAGAATAGATTTTTAGAAATCCACACCTAGACATGTGGAAAACTGCAGAACACCAAAAATAAAGAGATGGCCAGAGGGAGAACACAAACCAGCTACAAAGGATGAAAATTTGACAGTACTATTATCAACAAAATCATAAAGGGAGAAATTGACAATAATACAATAATAGCAAGGGACTTTTTTTTTCTTTTTTTAATTTTGGCCACACCATGTGGCATGCGGGAGTTGAGGAAGATGGCGGAAGAGTAAGACGCAGAGATCACCTTCCTCCCCACAGATACATCAGAAATACATCTACACGTGGAACTGCTCCTATAGAACACCCACTGAGCGCTGGCAGAAGACCTCACCTCCCAAAAGGCAAGAAACTCCCCACGTACCTGGGTAGGGCAAAAGAAAAAAGAATAAACAGAGACAAAAGAATAGGGATGGGACCTGCACCAGTGGGAGGGAGCTGTGAAGGAGGAAAGGTTTCCATACACTAGGAAGCCCCTTCGTGGGGGGAGACTGCGGGTGGCGGAGGGGGGAAGCTTCGGAGCCGCGGAGGAGAGTGCAGTCACAGGGGTGCGGAGGGAACAGCGGAGAGATTCCCGCACAGAGGATCAGGGCCGACCAGCACTCACCAGCCCGAGAGGCTTGTCTGCTCACCTGCCGGGGTGGGCGGGGCTGGGAGCTGAGGCTCGGGCTTCAGAGCTTAGATCCCAGGGAGAGGACTGGGGTTGGCTGTGTGAACACAGCCTGCAGGGGTTAGTGCGCCACGGCTAGCCGGGAGGGAGTCCGGGAAAAAGTCTGGAGCTGCCGAAGAGGCAAGAGACTTTTTCTTCCCTCTTTGTTTCCTGGTGAGCGAAGAGAGGGGATTAAGAGCGCTGCTTAAAGGAGCTCCAGAGACGGGCGCGAGCCGCGGCTAAAAGCGCGGACCCCGGAGACGGGCATGAGACGCTAAGGCTGCTGCTGCCGCCACCAAGAAGCCTGTGTGCGAGCACAGGTCACTATCCACACCTCCCTTCCGGGGAGCCTGTGTAGCCCGCCACCGCCAGGGTCCCGTGGTCCAGGGACAACTTCCCCAGGAGAACGCACGGCACGCCTCAGGCTGCTGCAACGTCACGCTGGCCTCTGCCGCCGCAGGCTCGCCCCGCATCCGTACCCCTCCCTTCCCACGGCCTGAGTGAGCCACAGTCCCCGAATCAGTGGCTCCTTTAACCCCGTCCTGTCTGATCGAAGAACAGACGCCCTCAGGCGACCTACACGCAGAGGTGGGGCCAAATCCAAAGCTGAATCCCAGGAGCTGTGCGAACAAAGAAGAGAAAGGGAAATCCCTCCCAGCAGACTTAGGAGCAGTGGATTAACTCTCCACAATCAACTTGATGTACCCTGCATCTGTGGAATACCTGAATAGACAACGAATCATCCCAAATTGAGGAGGTGGACTTTGAGAGCAAGATTTATTATTTTTTCCCCTTTTCCTCTTTTTGTGAGTGTGCATGTATATGCTTCTGTGTGAGATTTTGTCTGTATAGCTTTGCTTTCACCATTTGTCCTGGGGTTCTGTCCATTTGTCTTTTTTTTTTTTACTTAAAATTTTTTTTTCTTAATAATTATTATTTTAATAACTTCATTTTACTTTATCCCCTCCCTCCCTCCCTCCCTCTCTCTCTCTTTCTTTCTTTCTCTCTTTCTCTCTCTTCCTTTTATTCTGAGCCGTGTGGATGAAAGGCTCTTGGTGCTCCAGCCAGGAGTCAGTGCTGTGCCTCTGAGGTGGGAGAGCCAACTTCATGGTCCACAAGAGACCCCCCAGCTCCACGTAATATCAGACGGCGAAAATCTCCCAGAGATCTCCATCTCAACACCAAGACCCAGCTTCACTCAATGACCAGCAAGCTACAGTGCTGGATACCCTATGCCAAACAACTAGCAAGACAGGAACACAACCCCACCCATTAGCACAGAGGCTGCCTAAAATCATAATAAGTTCACAGACAACCCAAAACACACCACCGGACATGGACCCGCCCACCAGAAAGACAAGATCCAGCCTCATCCACCAGAACACAGGCACTAGTCCCCTCAACCAGGAAGCCTACACAACCCACTGAACCAACTTTAGCCACTGGGGACAGACCAAAAACAACGGGAACTATGAACCTGCAGCCTGCAAAAAGGAGACCCCAAACACAGTAAGATAAGCAAAATAAGAAGACAGAAAAACACACAGCAGATGAAGGAGCAATGTAAAAACCCACCAGACCTAACAAATGAAGAGGAAATAGGCAGTCTATCTGAAAAAGAATTCAGAAAAATGATAGGAAAGATGATCCAAAATCTTGGAAACAGAATAGAGAAAATGCAAGAAACATTTAACAAGGACCTAGAAGAACTAAAGAGGAAACAAGCAACGATGAACAACACAATAAGTGAAATTAAAAATACTCTAGAAGGGATCAATAGCAGAATAACTGAGGCAGAAGAACGGATAAGTGACCTGGACGATAAAATAATGGAAATAACTACTGCAGAGCAGAATAAAGAAAAAAGAATGAAAAGAACTGAGGACAGTGTCAGAGACCTCTGGGACAACATTAAACGCACCAACATTCGAATTATAGGGGTCCCAGAAGAAGAAGAGAAAAAGAAAGGGACTGAGAACATATTTGAAGAGATTATAGTTGAAAACTTCCCTAATATGGGAAAGGAAATAGTTAATCAAGTCCACGAAGCACACAGAGTCCCATACAGGATAAATCCAAGGAGAAACACGCCAAGACACATATTAATCAAACTATCAAAAATTAAATGCAAAGAAAACATATTAAAAGCAGCAAGGGAAAAACAACAAATAACACACAAGGGAATCCCCATAAGGTTAACAGCTGATCTTTCATCAGAAACTCTGCAATCCAGAAGGGAGTGGCAGGACATATTTAAAGTGATGAAGGAGAAAAACCTACAACCAAGATTACTCTACCCAGCAAGGATCTCATTCAGATTTGATGGAGAAATTAAAACCTTTCCAGACAAGGAAAAGCTGAGAGAGTTCAGCACCACCAAACCAGCTTTACAACAAATGCTAAAGGAACTTCTCTAGGCAAGAGAAGGAAAAGACCTACAATAACAAACCCAAAACAATTAAGAAAATGGGAATAGGAACATACATGTGGCATGCAGGATCCTAGTTCACCAACCAGGGATCGAACCCATGGTCCCTGTAGTGGAAGTGTGGAGTCCTAACCACTGGACTTCCAGGGAATTCCCAATAATAGAGGACTTTAACACTCTACTTTCATCAATGGACAGATCATCCAGACAGAAAATCAATGAGGCAACAGTGGATTAAATGATGCAATAAACCAGTTGAACTTAATAGACATCTACAGGACACTACATCCAAAAATAGCAGAATACACATTCTTTTCAACTAAACATGAAATGTTCTCCAGGATAGTTCACATGCAAGGACACAAAAACAAGTCTCAACAAATTTAAGAGGACAGAAATTACAGCAAGCATTTTTTCCAACCTCTATGATATAAAAGAAAAAACAAATCACAGAAATAAAAATGGGAAAATAACAAACACATGGAGACTAAACAACATACTACTAAAAAAACCCAAAAAAACTATGGGTCAATGATGAAAACAAAGAGGAAATTAGAAAACACCTTGAGACACTCCAAAATCTATGGGATGCAGCAAAAGCAGTTCTAAGAGGGAAGGTTATAGCAATACAGGCCTTTCTCAAGAAAGGAAAAAAACTCAAATGAACAATCTAACCTACCACCTAAAGTAATTAGAAAAAAGAAGAAGTAAATAAAGCCCCAAATCAGCAGAAGGAAGTAAATAATAAAGATCAGAAAGGAAATAAATAAAATGGAGATAAAAGAAACAATAGAAAATATCAATGACAGCAAGAGTTGGTTTTTTAAAAAGATAAGCAAGTTGATAAATCATTAGCCAGGTTCACCAAGAAGAAAAGAGAGAGGGTACAAATAAACAAAATAAGAAATGAAAGAGGAGAAATAAAAAGTAATATCACAGAGATACAAAAAATTCTAACAGAATGCTATGAACAGTAATATGTCAGCAAATTGGACAACCTAGAAGAAATGAACAAATTTCTAGAAACACACAACCTGCCAAGACTGAATGAAGAAGAAACAGATAATTTGAACAGACTGATGACTAGAAGTGAAATTGAATCTGTAATACAAAAACTCCCAGCAAACAAAAGTTTAGGAGCAGACTGCATCACAGGAGAATTCTACCAAACATTTAAAGAAGAGCGAATACCTATCTATCTCAAACGATTCCAAAAAACTGAAAAGGACAAAACACTCCCAGATTCATTTTACAAGGCCCTCATGACCCTGACACTAAAAGCAGACAAAGACACTACCAAAAAGAAAAAAAAAATTACAGGCCAATAGCTTTGATGAATACAGATGCAAAACTCCTCAACAAAATATTAGCAAACCAGGGCTTCCCTGGTGGCGCAGTGGTTGAGAGTCCCCCTGCTGATGCAGGGGACACAGATTCGTGCCCTGGTCTGGGAAGATCCCACATGCCGTGGAGAAGCTAGGCCCGTGAGCCATGGCTGCTGAGCCTGCATGTCCAGAGCCTGTGCTCCACAACGGGAGAGGCCACAACAGTGAGAGGCCCGCGTATCGAAAAAAAAAAAAAAATAGCAAACCAAATCCAACAATATACAAAAAGGATCATACACCCTGATCAAGCTGGGTTTATTCCAGGGATGCAAGATTGGTTCAATGTTCACAAATCAATCAATGTGATACTCCACGTTAACAAAAGGAGGGATAAAAATCACCTGATCACCTCAGAAGAAACATTTGACACAATTCAATATACATTCATGATAAAAACTCTCAAAGATGGTATACAGGGAACATATCTCAACATAATAAAGGAAATTTACAACAAACCCACAGCTAACATCATACCCAATGGTGATAAGCTGAAAGCCTTTCTTCTAAAATCAGGAACGAGGCAAGGATGCCCACTCTTGTCATTTCTATTTAACATAATATTGGAGTCATAGCCACAGCAATTAGACATGAAAAAAGAAATAAAAGGCAACCAAATTGGAAGGGAAGAAGTAAAACTGTCACCATTTGCATATGACATGCTACTTAAAAAAAAATTTATTTATTTATTTTTGGCTTCATTGGGTGTTCATTGCTGCGCATGGGCTTCCTCTAGTTGCAGTGAGCGGAGGCTGCTCTTCGTTGTGGTGCGCTCCTCATTGCAGTTGCTTCTCTTGTTGTGGAGCCGGGGCTTCAGTAGCTGTGGCACACAGGCTCAGCAGTTGTGGCTCATGGGCTCTAGAGCGCAGGCTCAGTAGTTGTGGTGAACAGGCTTAGCTGCTCCGTGGCATGTGGGATCTTCCCAGATCAGGGCTCGAACCTGTGTTCCCTGCATTGGCAGGCAGATTCCTTTTTTTAAATAAATTTATTTATTTATTTTTGGCTGCGTTGGGTCCTCATTGCTGAGTGTCGGCTTTCTCTAGTTGTGGGGAGTAGGGGGCTACTCTTTGTTGTGGTGCGCGGGCTTCTCATTGAGGTGGTTTCTCTTGTTGTGGAGCACAGGCTCTAGGCATGTGGGCTTCAGTAGTTGTGGCACATGGAAAGTAGTTGTGGCTCGTGGGCCCTACAGTGCAGGCTCAGTAGTTGTGGTGCACGGGCTTAGTTGCTCTGTGGCATGCGGGCTCTTTCTGGACCAGGGCTTGAACCCGTGTCCCCTGCATTGGCAGGCAGATTCTTAACCACTGTGCCACCAGGGAAGTCCTGACATGATACTTTATATAGAAAACCCTAAAGTCTCCACCAAAAAACTATTAGAACTAATAAATAAATTCAGTAAAGTTGCAGGTTAAAAGATTAATATACAGAAATCTGTTGCTTTTCTATACACCAATAGTGAACTCTCCAAAAGAGAAAGTAAAAAAAAACAATCCCATTTACAATCACATCAAAAAGAATAAAATACCTAGGAATAAACTTAACCAAGGAAGTGACAGACCTATACTTTGAAAACTATGAACCACTGATGAAGGAAACTGAAGGTGAGACAAAGAAATGGAATGATATTCTGTGCTCTTGCATTGGAAGAATTAATATTGTTAAAATGGCCATAACACCCAAAGCAATCTACAGATTTAATCCAATCCTTATCAAAATACCCATGACACTTTTTCACAGAACTAGAACAAATAAAATTCATATGGAACCACATATGACTCTGAATTGCCAAAGCAATCTTGAGAAAAAATAACAAAGCTGGAGGTATCAAACTCTCAGACTTCAGACTATACTACAAAGTTACAGTAATCAAAACACATAGATCAATGGAATAGAACAGAAAGGCAGAAATAAACCCACACACTTATGTTCAGTTAATCTTTGACAAAGGAGGCAAGAATATACAATGCAGAAAAGACAGTCTCTTCAATAAGTAACACTGGGAAAACTGGACAGTTACATGTAAAACAATGAGATTAGGACATTCCTTCACACTATATACAAAGATAAACTCAAAATGGATTAAAGACCTAAATGTGAGACCTGAAACCACAGAACTTCTAGAAGAGAACAGGCAGAACACTCTTTGACATAAATTGTAGCAATTATTTTTTGGATCTGTCTCCTAAGGCAAAATAAATAAATAAATAAACAAATGGGGCCTAATTAAACTTAAAAGCTTTTACACAGCAAAGGAAACCACTGAGAAAACAAAAAAGATAACCTACAGGATAGGAGGAAATATTTGCAAACGATATAACTGACAAGAGGTTAATATCTAAAATATATAAATAGCTCATACAACTAAATATATATATAAAAAAACCCAAACAGCTCAATCAAAAAATGGGCAGAATACCTGAATAGATACGTACCCTAAGAAGACATACAGATGGCTAACAGGCACATGAAAGGATGCTCAACATTGCTAATCATTAGAGAAATGCAAATCAAAACCACAATGAGAGATTACCTCACACTTGTCAGAATGGCTGTCATCAAAAAATCTACAAATAACAAATGTTCTCAAGGATGGGGAGGAAAAGGAAACCTCATACACTGTTGGTGGGAATGTAAATTGGTGCAGCCACTATGGAAAACAGTATTCAGGTTCCTCAAAAAACAGAAAAGAGAACTACCATGTGATCCAGCAATTCCACTTCTGGGTATATATCTGGAGAAAATGATAACACTAATTCTAAAAGATACATGTTCATAGCAGCACTATTTACAGTAGCCAAAATATGGAAGCAACCCAAGTGTTAATCAACAGAGGAACGGATAAAAAAAGATGTGGGGTGTGTATATGCGTGTGTGTGTGTGTGTATATACACACACACACACACACACACACACACACACACATATATATATACACAATGGAATATAAGCCATAAAAAGAATAAAATTCTGCTATTTGCAGTGATGTGGTTGGACCTAGAGAATAAGATGCTTAGTGAAATAAGTCAAAGAAAGACAAATACTATATGATATCACTTATATGTGGAAATTTAAAAAATAAAACAAATGAATGTATACAGGAAAACAGAAACAGAGTTAAAAATATAGAAAATAAGCTATTGGTTCGCAGTGGGGAACGGGAAGTGGGGAGAGGGAAGATAGGGGTATGGGATTAAGAGATACAAACTACTATGTGTAAAACAGATAAGGAACAAGGAACAAGCCATTATCTTGTAATAACTTTTTTAATCGAGTATGAGCTGTAAAAATATTGAATCACTATACCTGAAAATAATATAATATTGTAAAAAGAAGATACTGCAACTTAAAAAAAGATTCTCAACAACAATAATGGAACCCAAAAGCCAACAGGATAAAATCTTCAAAGTGTTGAAGGAAAAGAATTTTCCACATAAATATCAAAACTACCTTTTAAGAATGAGAATAAAATAGAGACATTTTCATTAAAAAACAAACAAACCAACAAAATAGAGTTTTCTAATAATAGGCAATCACTAAAAGGATACTGACATCATGTATTGAAGGAAAATGGTCTCAGAAAGACAGTCTGAAATGCAAGAAGAATGGTGAGAAGAAACTGTAAATAAGCAGATACATCTAAACCAATACTGTCTATATAAATAAGCATAATCATCTCTAATGCAGGGAGGAAAAAAAAGATAAACCATAGTGTGAAAGTTAGGAGAGAGGGTAAACAATAAATATTCCAAGATCCTTGTATAGTTTTAGGATAGAATTAATACATTGATTAACATTAGACTTTATTAAGTATGCATGGTAAAAATCCTAGGGCACTAAACCACTAAAATCATACATATATCATTACGTGTATATATCTGTATGTGTATATATACACATACAGATATATAATATATCTGTATGTATGTATATCTGTATGTATATATATGTATGTGTATATATATATTCTTTTTCTGGTTCTTTTCCGTTATAGGTTATTTCAAGATATCGAGTACAGTTCCCTGTGCTATACAGTAGGTCCTTGTCGTTTATCTATTTTATATATATATTACTGTGTATATTTTAATCCCAAATTCCTAATTTATCCCTCCCACCCTGCCTTTCTCCTTTGGTAACCATAAGTTTGTTTTCTATGTCTGTGAGTCTATTTCTGCTTCGTAAATAAGTTCATTCATATCACTTTTTTTAGATTCCACTATAAGTGATATCATATCCATAAGTGATATATAGCCATATAAGCAATATCATATGATATTTGTCTTAGATTATCATACTAAGTGAAGTAAGTCAGACAGAGAAGAAAAAAGAAACATGGGACTTCAAAAAAATCTTTCACATATTAGGCAAGTCTCAGTGTTGAAAAGACAGTATACATAGACCAGTTCCTCTAACCACGGTTCAAATACATTAGAAGAGAATAACCAAAGGATCGATACAAATCTCCATGTAGTTTGAAATTAAACACACACACTTCTGAATAACTCATAAGTCAAAACATTTTTAATGGAAATTAAAATATCTAAATGGAATGATAATGTTATATTGAAATAGTGCTCAACAAACCATCGCAACGTTGTGTGCTTATAGATAAGCCATCAAATTGAGAAGTTAGAAAAACGGAATAAGTACCAAGAAAGCAGAATAACAGAGATAATAAAGATGAGTTTTTTTAAAACAAGCAAAATAAGAAACAGATTAACACAGATGTTCAACAAAAGCAAAGTTGTTTCTTTGAGGAGCTGTTAAAATAGATAAGCTGGTGGCCAGACTGATGAAGAGAAAAAGAGAGAAGATATAAATTAAAAATATTTGGAATATAAATGAGAACATAACTATAGATACATTGGTGATTTTAAAAATAATAAAAAGACATTCAGAGAAACGTAATAATCTGAAAACTCAGACAAAATAGGGAACATTCTTACCACAACTGGTTTAAAATATAGAAAATTGAAATAGCCCTATAACTATGAAAATATTTCAATTGAAAAATGGCAAAAGATAAGAACAGACATGTCTTAAAAGAGACATAATCGCAAATAAATACCCTAAAAATGCTCAATTTCCTTAGTAATCAGGAAAATGCAATACAAAAATGATATACATTTTGTTGTTTCCTTGTTTGGCAGAAAGACAAGAAGTTTGACTCTATACCCTTGTTGAGGCTGCTGTGGTTTGATGCTGGCCAATGTTTAAATTGTTTTAACTGCTTTAGAAAAAATAATGGCACTATTTTGTAAAACTGAACCTCCCTAAACATAACCTTCAGCAATTCCCTTCCAAGGTATATACCTGAGAAACTCTTGCTCATGTGCACAGGAGACACTGCTTGTAATAATAAAAAAAAAATCTGAAATGTTCATTAGCAGGAGTATAGATAAATAAATGTGGCATATTCACACTGGCATATTAGTGATGAAAATGAGTGAATTAAAGTTAAAATAACAACTATGTATTGATAAGTTTTAAAAATAGTATTCACAGAAAAAAGCAAATAATGAAAACTACATGTAGCATATAATTTTTAAAAACAAGGAAAACCAAGCAATACATTGTTTAGGGATATATACATGCTAAATCTTTTTCTTTTTAAATAGCAAAGAAATGATAAAACAAAATTAATGATTTGATAACTGAGCAGGAAGTAAAAAGCAGAGTAGAGAAGAAACAAAGTAGATATGCAGTGGTGTTAGAATTATTTTAATTTTCTACGTTGGGTAATAGTTTCATAGATATTAATCATAATATTACTCATAACATATATTTCAAACGTATTTTTTTAAAGATTTTTTTGATGTGGCCCATTTTTAAAGTCTTTATTGAATTTGTTACAATACTGCTTCTGTTTTAAGTTTTGGTTTTTTGGCCGCGAGGCATGCAGGATCTTAGCTCCCTGACCAAGGATCGAACCTTCACCCCTGCATTGGAAGGTGAAATCTTAACCACTGGACCGCCAGGGGAGTCCCTTCAAATGTATTTTTGAATGTTCAAATATTACATAATATAAAATTGAAAAACAGAATTATATCATTTCTGTGGGTAAACTTTTTTAATAGCTCCTTATTATTTACCAAATGAAGTTCTAAGTAATTAGCATAATGTTCTAAATGCAACGTCATTCTGCTAAATACTTTTAGTCTCCTTTCTGTAATGTTAGAACAGATTTCTTTCCCTCGCACATACTGCCACATACTCACAGATTCATCTTGCTGCTTTACAGTTCTTTAATGAATATACAACATGGTTTTATACTCTTGTATCTTAAACTATTTCCTCAGCTTTCAATGCCTTCAGTTTCTGCCTCTGCTCATACAAACCATTCTCATCTGTCAGGGCCCAGGACTTCCTCATGTCCCCAGTGAGGAATGACTTCACCAGAGTCAGTTCTCCCACTCCATATTACCTGTACCTCTATTGCAGTTGTAAAAATTAATAAACAAAAAGCTCAAAGAAAATAGTTGGGAGGCCATAAGGGAGAGCTCTCACACCCTACAACACTAGCACAGCCCAAGGGTAAGAAGAAAACTTCCTTTTCTTGCTGGCCAAGGCCTCAGCCAGTGAGAGACTGTCACAACTCAGCCAGTGGAAAGCCACTATACTTCAAAATTTCAGTTCTTCCAACGGACTCTCTGTTTACTACAGCCCTCCCAACTTCCTTTTCCCCTCTTTAAAAGAGTTTTCCTCTCCTTGCTGTGCGGGCACTTCCACATGGCTAGCCGTGGTTGCATACTCCAAACTGCGATTTTTTGCTTATCCCAAATAAACCCATTTCTGTGGGAGAAGTAACTGGCAGTCTGTTTGTTTTAGGTCAACACAGTGCAATCTGCATCCATCAGGTAGGAAATAGCCAAGCCATAATGTTGAAGCAACTGTCTTTCATACTACAATGGGTAAAGACTACACTTAAAGCAATACTGGAGTAACCATTCATCAGAAAGTGAGAGTACAGAGCACTGATGAAGTGACCTTCTGACAAGGGCTAGAACATAGCCAGAATGGGAGATGCACAGAACGGTATCGATGGATTAAATTACCTTAGTCGGAACTTTTAGAGTCATTACAGAGTCTGTTCTCTTAGCCTCACCTGGCTGAGAGATATTATCAGTTTCTCAGTAAGGACAAACTGGAAGTATATATCAGCCCTCCCCTCTTTAGCATTAATATTTTGTGGCATATAATTTTCCTTATCCCATTGTGAACCTTCATACACTTTCAATAAGTTCCCAAGTTGCCTTCATACAATACTAAATTAAATACTCCCTGTTGCCAACCTTGTTATAGTTTGATAACTCTACTCCATATTGCAATCAAGATTTTGGTTGCCATATGATCAAAGAGCAGCTTTTTTTAGAAGCCTTATTTCTGAAATGGTGAGCTTCAAGCTACAAAGATGATTTACTGTGATTCAGAGGTAGTCATTTAACAATGATACATCAGATATGGGGACCTGAGGCAGTGGGAATGGTCCATCCTGGCAGGGAGGAGTATTCTATCACTGCACCGGCATTATTTAAAATTACAGTGTGTGGTGATGATAAAAAGAAGACTTTTAGTCAATTTTGTAATTTTTAAAATTCTCTTTAAACAGTGCACCCCCTTACTGCCCACATCTCTGATGGACATTCTCACCACATCATCAGCCCACCTGGATGTTTACTTTTTCTTTCTCTTACCAGATTATAACTTCTTTGAGGGCATGAAAGAGACCTAAATTACCTTCCGATCACAAAGTCTGACATTTAGTGGATTCTTAATGTATGCTTGTTGAAGAAAGGAATTTCATTTGTTAGGATGTGCTTGGTGACAAGTAACCAAGCACCCAATTTACACTGATACTGACAACAAAGCAGATACATTGAATCAGGAGAGAAACTTGGTTCAGTCACCCAACAATGTTATCAAATACCCACTTTCTTTTGCCTCTCCATTCTACTTTCTGGGGTGTCACATCACCCATACAGACACAAACTGGCTTCCAGTAACTCCAAAGGCTACAAAAGTCTTCATTCATGACTGGAGAAATCGAAGAGTAATTCCAGAAACATCCCCACAAGGGCAAGGAAGCTTGTTTTCCAACTCTTGCTCTCCATTCTCATTGCCCTGGCCTGGGTCATGAGCTTACCCCTGAATCAATGGCTCCTAGAACCAGGGAAGAAGGGAGCCCCTCCCAGAAACTGGAAGGAAAACTGGAGTTTTTACCAGGTGAAGTGGGAATGGAAGTTGAGAGGCTACCACAGTGCCCACCAAAGAAATAAAGGATAATTGGTTGTATAGTGGAGTGTGAAAGCAGCTTTTCGCTTGGAACAGAGCTTATGATACTGGGCAAAATCTAAAAATAATCAACTATATATGGACCATTCCTAGAAAATTTTTCATTATTTACATAGTTGATAATTTGTATTGCTAATATTTTACTTTTCAGAGTATTTGCATAAAGATGATCTTATCTGTTCCTTGTTATCATTCAGAGGGGTAGTTGGGCAAGATATTTCTATTCTGTATCCTTTTTATTCCAAATTACTATGTGGGCTATTCCTGTAATGCATTTGCAAAGTACCTAAAAAAATAATAAAGTTATTTATTATCATGCTGTGGTAATACTGTCTTTCCTGCCATGTTCGATTAAAAGAAAGTCCACAAGAGTTTTATTCAGTATTATTTTGCATCCAAGTCACAAAAGAAATGTTCATATATTGAGGTATAGGGAAGTCATTCTGCTTTATACATGAGTTAACTTGAATTTTATGCTAACTACAACAGCCTGTTTGTGGCCTATCAAACATACATTGTACATCTGCTTTAATTATTAAAGAAAAGGGCACACTGACCAGAAGTAAAGAATGTCCATGTTAAAAATAAAGATTAAATGCCTCCCTCCCTGGAATGCCAATGCTGGTACTCCTTTGACGATAAGGCTCCCTTCCCAGGCTCCAAGGCCCTGCTGACTCACTGGGTATGTGCTGGTCTGTTTCTGTTGAAACCTTGAAGAAATGTATCCCTGACTTGTTTAATGTTCTTTGTTCTGGCAAGATAGAAAACTGTATTGAAAGCCATGCTTCTCTGGAGCAGTTTCTCAGAGCAATCTGAAAAGCTGTCTTCTGGGCTATAGTCCTCAGTCTGGCTCAAATAAAACACTCTTCTATTCTTATTATAGATTGTTTATTGATTATTTTTGTTGACACGAGTTAAGAATGCCAGAGAGGCCAAAGACATCTCACCATAAGGTGCTTTCACTGGTGTTCAAGGGTAGTATGTATTAACATTCTTGGAAAAAAAAAATAGGCCAAAGAACTCTGAAAATTCTATACTTATACATGTTTCACTTTTAAGCATGAAGATAGGGAGACTGTATATACCATCCATCTTTACTGTTGCAAAAAGTTGACTCCTCAGAGCCGCTATTAAATGTGTTCCATTTACCCTAATCTGAGTAGCCCCAAACACATTGCTTTGTAAGTTTCCCCAAAAGAACTGCTTTTAATGCAATGTGGACTATAAAAAAAAAAAGCTTGTTTCACTGTTCAGTCATTCCTTCATTTCACAAATATTTATTGAACTCTTGCTATGGGCTAATCTTTGGAATGACGGGGAGCTTACTGTCTAGCGATATGGAGGCTGATACTAAACAGAAATGTACATAGCGTTAGCCAGAAAGTTCATTCGGGTTTTTCTGTGACATGGAAAACCCGAATAAACTTTCTGGCCAACCCAGTAGTATGTTAAGTGGAGAAAAGCACTTAACATGTTATATATATGGAGCAAATAAGGTAGGGTAAGAACCAGAAAGGGGGGAGAAAATGCTAAATACCTGGAAAGTATGTGAGCGAAGGGAACACAAATCACTTCCCCACACTTAACATGGGAAATAAAGGCAACTGGACCACAATCCTTTTGACACTAGCTTTCAGGAAGAATCCTTAGCTTTGGAACCATGGACAAATGTTTCCTGATTCCCATCTCTACCATTTTCCCCCATGCTTTCCTTCTTTGGACCCAGGAAGCTACTACATGTTATGGATAGCTCTCTGATCTTTTATCTTAGGGAATTATTTAAATTTTTCATCACTACACCAAGCTGCCCTATAAGTTACACCAGAGCTATATGTGAGTCATAAACTTAGAAATTACCGTTGTTTAGATAAAGTTAGGAACAACAACTTAATTAAAAAATGTCCCCATTCGCTAGGTGCAATTTAGAATCATAGCTAGTTTATCCTTTATCACACGCCCCCAACTGTTACAGCTTCGGCAGCTGAAAGAAAAAAATCAATCCAACCTTGAGTAAGGAGGGCAGGGGGGAATGAAACCTGGAGTAGAATTAACCAGCAAGAAACTTAAAAAATAGGGTAGGTTGAGCTTAGGGCGACAGACAATTTCATGTCTAACCAAAAAGGAAGGACTGCTTATAATGCTGTCTTAACAGTTCTATGTTTCAATCCAAGAGCTATCAAGGGAAACCTGGAAAGATAGTGAATGTCAGAAAATGGAAGATGTCAAGGATACATGGGGTTCAAAGGCAATTGTTTCTTGGTTTCAAATATAGACAAGAGTTGGTCCCACAATGGAAAATACACAAACAACAAGCAATCAGAAGGGAGAGTTTGACTTTTCTCTGAAACTTCTAGCTAGTCTGAAAGGCTGAGAAATCTCGAGGTTTTATTTGAAATCTCTCTTTTCAGAGGTCTAAACTGTAACCCTGTCTGTCTAGACAGGGGTTCTTAACTATTTTTTGTTTGTGTATCCATGTATGTGTGTTTCACATAGAAGATATTAGGGGTATTTGAGGTTGAAAGAAGAAAAAAAAAAAGAACATCACTGTAGTAACTTCTGTTCTAGGAAAATCACTTGAGAAAAGCTAAAGATGAAACTGACCTCATCTTCAGGGTATCTGCTGAGTAGGTCCTGTCATCCTCATTGTGTTCATCATAATGTCTGATTATACTGCATTTTAAAAACGAATTTGATCTTATCACCTAATTTGAATTTTTCACTCATTAACCCACATCCATACATAGTTGCACTTAACCAAGGAAGATTCTCTATCAGTTAGAAATGTTGCCTCTCTAACTTGTTGATGTTATTTATATTTCCTAAAATGAATGGAGTTTTGTTCTTTTTAAAACACTTTTTTATGAATTATCTCATTAGTTCCTGCATGGTTTTTCTCTTATTTTTTTATTGTGGTAAAAAAAAACCCCACATAACATAAAATTTACCATCTTAACCATTTTTAAGTGAACAGTTCAGTACTGTTAAGAACATATATTGTTGTGTAACATCTCTAGAACTTTTCATCTTGCAAAACTGAAACTCTATGCCCACTGAATAACAACTTCCCCCTTCTTTCTCCCCTCAGACTCTGGCAATCACCACTCTAGTTTCTGTTTCTAAAAGTTTGGCTACTTTAGGGGCTTCCCTGGTGGCGCAGCGGTTGAGAGTCCGCCTGCCGATGCAGGGGACATGGGTTCGTGCCCCGGTCCGGGAAGATCCCACATGCCGCGGAGCGGCTGGGCCCGTGAGCCATGGCCGCTGAGCCTGTGTGTCCGGAGCCTGTGCTCCGCAACGGGAGAGGCCACAGCAGTGAGAGGTCTGCGTACTACAAAATAAATAAAAATTTGGCTACTTTAGATGAAGCATTTGGGTGGAATCATGCAATATTTGTATTTTTGTGACTGGCTTATTTCATTTAGCATAATGTCTCAAGGTTCATTCATGCTGTAGCATATGTAAAGATTCCATTCTTTATCAATGCTGAATAATATTTCATTGTACATGCACCATGTTTTGTTTATCCATTCTTCTGTCTATGGACATGTAGGATGCTTTCAGCCCTTGACTATTGTGAATAATTACATAGATTTTCTTACCTCCCTGTCTATGTCATTTTAGAACTCAAGTGCAAGAGCTGAGAGCTGATGCTACTGTCATTATAAATTCTTCTCTCTAGTCTTCCCTTTCTACTGAAGGCTTCTTGAGATGAGCAGAGGAAACATGGGATCCCAGGCTCAGGAATCTTAGCACAATGCTTTGGAGGTTTGTAATCATGAAGATTTTATGTGTCAATTCGTGGACTCTCCAGTCTGAGAAAGGCATTTCGTTTAATCAATCAACCTATATTTAAATTTCCTTTCCAAAATTCCTGCCGAGCGTTTTTCTGACCATGCTGGTAACTGTAGTGATGGATTAAGTCTGAAGCACAACTGCCACCATTCGATTGCTCTAGCAGAGAATTCTTCTTCAAGCTAAGCTGACATGCAACTTCGACTGGCTCTACTCTGCTATGTAATGAGTGTTTGTGTCTCCTCCCACCACCGCAAATTCATATATTGAGACTCTAATGAGATGGCATTCAGAGATGGGAACTTTGGGAGGCGATTAGGTCATGAAGGTGTAATTCTCATGGTGGGACTAGAGTCCTCATAAGAAGGAGAGAGCCCTCTCTGCTCTCTGCCCTGTGAGGATACAAGGAGAAGATGGCCAACAGCAAACCAAGAAGAGTGTCTTCACCAAACACCAGATCTGCTGGCACCTTGATCTTGGACTTTCCAGCCTCCAGAACCATGAGAAATAAATGCTTGTTCTTTAAGCCACCTAGTCTGTGGTGTCTTGTTATAGCTGCCTGAACTAAGACATACTCTCTGGATTTATGAGGAATGTATCATAGAATCACAGAATGGCTAACAACCCTGGAAATGGTCTCTTCCAGGCCCCTCTAAATAGAGGCTCATTTCCCTTCCTTCTGGGCAGCTCTTCAAATCTCCAAAGACAGGGCCGTATTATGTCTTCCCTTCTCCTGGCTAAACACTGCTGGCTCCTAAGATCCCTTTTCAGCTGAAGTGGTTGTGGGCCCTTTGCCCCTCGAGTTGCTCTCTTCTAAGCACACTGCAAGTGACCTGTATTTCTTTTAAACTGTAAGACCCAGAACTGGACAACGCACAGCCTTCATGCTGACAATGATATCTGTTCATCCATAGCTTTTGAACATGAACATTTGATCAGCTATGAATTCAATGAATACTGATGAAGAGCTTGAGCTCTGTGGTCAGGAAGACCTGGATTTAAAGCCAAGCTCCTTTTAGTTATGTGACACAGGGAAATTAACTAATCTCATTAAGCCATTGTTTCCTCATCCATTTAACAGAGATTATATAGCACCTACCTCACATAACAGAATGCAAATGAAGTACATAGCACAATGCCTGGCACAGAATAAATACTGAAGTAAGTTCCTGTAAGTCCATACTTTCCCACTTATTCAAAGTTGCCACAGTGAGAGACAAGGAGATCCAAAGAGTTAAAGGAGAAAATAATTATGGAATAATATATCTTTTTATCTGCATTGCTTATAAGGATACTTTTATCAAAGGAAAGAGTGGACATCATTAAGTGCTTAAACCCTGTCAAAAGGGATTTGTTAGAATGAGTTACTTGGTTTTGTTCAGTTTGGAGTCCTAACATTTGGAATTTATTCTAGTTGAGTTCATGCAATTCTTTGAATATATTACTCCAGTTCGGAAACAACCTGCTAATACTGCATGAGCAATAGAGTTAACTGGATTTTACACTGCTCTCTCCTTCTCCTATCAATACCACCTTGAAACACTAATGCATTCTGAAGAAGGAGTCCTACATGTACTGCAGGGATGACAAGATATATATATATATATATATATATATATATATATAGTTCACATCTTTATTGGAGCATAAATGCTTTACAATGTTGTGTTAGCTTCTGCTGTACAACAGAGTGAATCAGCTCTATGTATACATATATCCCCATATCCCCTCCCTCTTGCACCTCCCTCCCACCCTCCCTATCCCACCCCTCTAGGTCGTCACAAAGCATCTGAGTTGATCTCCTTGTGCTATGCGGCTGCTTCCCACTAGCCATCCATTTTACATTTGGTAGTGTATATATGTCAATGCCACTCTCTCACTTCATCCCAGCTTCCCCTTCCTCCCACGTACTCAAGTCCATTCTCTACATCTGCATCTTTATTCTTGCTCTGCCACTAGGTTCATCAGTACCGCTTTTTAAAATTCCATATATATGTGTTAGCATACGGTATTTGTTTTTCTCTTTCTGACTTACTTCACTCTGTGTGACAGTCTCTAGGTCCATCCACCTCACTACAAATAACTCAATTTTGTTCCTTTTTATTGCTGAGTAATATTCCATTGTATATATGTGCCACATCTTTATCCATGGGATGACAAGATATTGATGAACATTTTCCACGCATGATGAATTATCTTTGACATAACTCTTTCAGTACCTGGGCTACATTGGGATGCTACTCACATCTTGGATGATAGAGAATTTTAATTTTTCTTAAATATGGCACTAAAAAATATTTTTGGTGTTGAATATCCATTTGAAATGTCTCAAGAGGCATGGTTATATACTGGAAGGCATGTGAATTTGGAGTTTCCCGTGTGGGATATGAAGTCAGTCGGCTGTGGTTCAAATCCTGGATCTTCTACCCACTAGGTTCCATGACTCGGACAAATTATTTTACTGATGCTACTGTTTGGTCTCTCATAAATAAAATGGAAGTAATAATATTACCTACTTCAGAGAGTTGCTGTAAATGAAATAATGTGTATGAAATGCTTAGTACAGGGTCTGGCTCAATAAATGTTTCTTCTCCTCCTCCTTCTACTTTATCATTATCATCACCATCATCACCCAGATTCACAGATGACGTTAACACTTACCAGGTGACCACTGGCAATTTCCTTAACCATCCTATTCCTCCATTTTCTTACTTTTTCGAAAGGTATAGTTGTAAATACCTCATAGGATAATAGTAAGATTAAATGAAATAATATAGCTAAAGCACTTGGGACAGAGTAGAGGCTCAGTGAATCATCATACATTACTTCTTTCCCTTCCTGTCCTCAAGCCTTTTTTCATTCTTCACTGATATATATCTATATCTACATATACCTGTTGAACTATATGTAGGAGAGATGTATTCGTTTCTTTGTTTTTGCACAGCTAGTTTGAGCCAGTAAAAATGTGTCTCAAATATTATGCTACATATGATCAAATATAAGCAGTCAGTGCTAAGACAGCAAGGGTAGAAAAGATCGAAATTCATGCTCTCATTACTCTTGCTCTGTGGTTGGCCCACTGAGATGTTTAGCTGCTGTTGCGGCAAGAGGTCTCTAGTCTATCGGAATTTCACCTGCCAAATGCTGCAGTTAGCAGAGACCAAGAAAATATATT
The DNA here is from genome assembly GCF_005190385.1 of Monodon monoceros. Taxonomy (NCBI): domain Eukaryota; kingdom Metazoa; phylum Chordata; class Mammalia; order Artiodactyla; family Monodontidae; genus Monodon; species Monodon monoceros. Next base: position 64,206,932 of record NW_021703772.1, read on the forward strand.
AAAAAGGCATGGCTCCTAGAATTTATTGGCAAATCCAAAGTAATAAAAAAGGAAAATTTGATATAACCACAGGCTCTTCATACTATCATTTTCCATCTTTACCACATCCTCTCTAGCTGACCTAAGCTATTTCTCAGTATGGTTTTGGAAATCAGAAGGGGGGATTTAATGCCTTGCTTGAGCATGCTTTCACTTGACTCAGGCTTATTTATAATTAAGGTTGTATTCCTTTCTTCAGAGACAGTTGGAATATTGTTAGAATGAGTGTTTAAAAATCTAAAACCATGTGTAAACTCAGTTACTTGGAGAGTGAGAAGATGATGGCAGCATAAACGGAAAGGGAAGAGAAATAAAATACTTCACATACTGAAAATAGAAGGGCAGGAAAATGGCAATTGTTAATGAGGTATTTGAAAATACCTGAAAATCAAGTAAAGAAAGATGGATGGAAAACACATACAAAAAAGAAAAATCAGAAGAATTAAAGATGCAGAAACAACATAATAAAAAGAAGTCAGCTGGGAACTCCTGGGTGGTCTAGTGGTTAGGACCTGGTGCCCTCACTGCAGGGGCCACCAGTTTGATCCCTGGTCAGAGAACTAAGATCCTGCAAGCTGTGTGGCCATAAATGAACAAATGAATGAATAAGTAAACAAATAAAAAGAAGTCAACTAACTCTGAATACATCATCTGTCTCCTCTTTATATTATCTGCTTGATTTAATAGCAAAGCGGTCCAGCAGTGAAACTGGAGGAAATGGCTTGTTAAGGAAATTTTAAAAGATAGCCTTTCATAATTCATACTCAGTTCTCTAAGATCCATATTTGAATACTTTTAAAGAGGGATCACTGTGGCTGTTAGGATGACATGCATAACTTTTAGTGCCCTCAGGAATAAATGGATTGTGCTGTTCATTTCCTGACCAAGGACTCACACAGACCCTCACTCAAATAATTAGTGTTTTGCTGATTTCTGGGTAATCTCTGAAGTTTTCCCATACATATAGGCCATGTTGACAGCAACTGAAAAGTTGCTATTGCCTTAGAGCAATAACGGCCTGGAAATTGTGTTAACTTGATGTTATAGTAGCAGCCACAAGCAAATAAACTTGTAAACGGGTAGAAAATGAGATCAAAGACCACTGTGCCTTTTTTTAAAATTTTACATCCCTGCTTGGGTGAATAATGACTGGACCAACATATGTTTACTTCTTTACTGACTGGCTCTAGAAAATATCACACGGAAGTTTATTCTGCGGAACACTCCCTGGATTCATGTTTCTGAATCTTTGCAGTCAACAATAATTTTTATAGACCCACAAACATGACTCTTAGATGTCAATAAACCAATGAGTGAAATGTCCTGCCTATGCACAAGTGGGAGCGACGCTGCTTAAGGACTTGAGCAGCCTGTGCTCTTCTCTGACTCATTCTGTGACCTTGAACTTACACTGCCTACTTTTTACTTTCCTGGCCTGGCAAGCTGAGTAATATGACTTAGGATAAACCAGGAAATGGCAAAATGCCTGGTGCTCTCAAGTGAATTTAGTCCAGTAACATCACCGTGTCAGTGGCCTTTGCCCAGCACACTGGGGGAGAAGAAGGGATGACAGGGTCTCCTGGATCCTATCAATCACCACAGAAGCTCTCTTTAAGCCCATCAGACACATGATGAAGCATCCCTATTAGCTGTGTTTGTGGGACCTGAGTCAAAGATTATCGGCTCTAAAGGATGTTGAGCTCAAGAGTAGAATGCTGTTCCTCCATTCTCACATTGACTTTACCAGCAGCAAGCTTTGCACTCTTGGCAAATCATTTGAAATCTCTCTGTACCTCTGCTGTTAGTCTGTACAATGAAGCAATCATTACAGGATTGTGGCAATCAAATTGTACTGGATTGAAAGGGTTTTAGAAAGTCAGAAACTATTTAAACAAATGAGACACCAAGAGGTAGGTTACCATGATGGTTAAGAGCACACTGGAGCCAAAATTCCTGGATGAGAAACATGCAGGGTGGCATCCCTGTATATGAATGTGTAGGGGCCCACAGGCTCCCCTCCTGTGCCTGCCTCCAGGGACCTATTAATAAGAAAATCAGGTTCTCTTCCCACCCCACCCAACGACTCCCTTAAAACTGCCCTCACTGGGGTCACAGATAAGCCTCCTTATGGCTAGATCCAGCAGACTCTTTTCAGTCATTTACCAGCTTATGTGACTTCTCTTTGCCTTACTCTTTTCTGGTATAAAATGGGAATACACATAGTTTCTAATAATGGTGGGTGCAAGCCTTTATACATTTGTCCAGACCCATGGAATGCACCACACCAAGAGTGAACCCTAATGTAAACCATGGATTTTGGGTGATAACGTTATGTCACTGTAGGTTCATCAGTTGTAACACACGTACCACTTTGGCAGGGGACACTGATAGTAGGAGAGGCCATGCATATGTAGAGGCAGGGGGTATGAGGGAAATGTCTATACTTTCTGCTCAATTCTTCTGTGAACCTAAAACTGGTCTAAAAAATAAAAGAAAAACAGTATCTATCTCACAGGGTGTTATGAGGATTAAAAAATTTATATTTAAAGAGTTGTAGCACACCCAACATACAGTAAAGAGCAAACCATACCCAATGCATAGTAAACACTCAAAAAGTATCAGCAGAGTTTTCACGAATCTCTCAGAGAATATTCTTTTCTTCCTCTTTATCCTTTCATTTAATTATCTTCAATGTAGGGCCATGATAGATCATTGCTATGTCAACTGAGTACCAACACTACATGAATAGGAGCAATACCTTCTATTAAAGAACATTAGGTTTTGCTTATGTAAATGACCAAATTCAACTGATTCATTTGCCTCCCTTTTCTATCTCTTTCCCCCTACTTCATTCAATTATGGGTTTCCCACCAAACTGACCACATTTTGGTTCTACGCAGAAACAGTAGGGATTTACAACGGAAGCAGCTATTCTGCTGAAGTTACAGCCACACCACTATGAGATTCAGCAGTTTCCAGCCCAGCAGCTTATCTCCAGGTGAAGTTAAATCCTTGCCAATGGTAGATCTTACTGCGTGTCAGCTTCACTGCCATGTGAAGGCTCACCAGGACTTAATTCCGGCCATCTGCTGAAAGTTTACCACTGTAATTGGAGTGAGTGCTGTGAATCCAAATAGGTTCCACGTCTAATTACGTCAGCACTACTCACAACTCCCACAGTTTTATTTTTTTATGTGGCGCTCCGAAGTGAGGAGATTTGACAGAAAGTTTTTACCATAATAATTTACAATATCAATAAAGCTCATCCACATGTCCGGTTTACAATTTTATGCCTCAATGTATTCTACTTTTGGCTACATGGGCTGCGTGGACTAGATTTACAGAAATACTCAGATCATAAAACGTCTGCTCCAATTAAAGGTGTTTTGCATTTGTTTTATCACAATGGTAGCAGGTTTGACATTGAACTTGGAGTTTTTGTTCTTGGCCATATTCATATAGAAAAGCGTTATATAGGTGGCAATTCTATGTATAAAACACTGCCCTTCCAAGTGAGCACTGCAAGGCTGAACAAGTGTTTTACCAAATCACTGTAGGTCAAAAGGAAAATGAAAGTTTGAGTAAGTTTTAACGGCTGAGGAATGGGGAAAACAAAAGTCTTGGGAAAAGACAATTGACAGTCAGGGCGAAGGGGCCTGGGAACAAAACCACTTAAGGGGAGAGAACCATCAAGCACCACCGTTCTGACTCAGAGGCATTAGCCCATGATTTTCTATAAGCAGAAAAGAAAGCAGAACAGAAAAAGAGAGGGGGCCTCAAGATGGAAGCCTTTGGTTTTAAATCACGTTGTAACCTAAGGTTGATTACAGAACATCTTAATCCTCATGGTTTAGTGGTGAAGACTGTGTTCACTGGAGCCATTTTTCCTGGGTTCAAGTCCCCACCCTACTACTTACTAGCTTGCGTGACTGACATGCTCTCTTACAACTGTTTGTTCATCTACAAAATGGGGATAATACTGGTTGGTTGCTGCGGGCTGTTGGCATTCTTCCTCCAAATCATATGTTGAGGCCCTAATCCCCAATGTATTTAGAGATGCAACCTTTGGGAGATAATTAGATAATGAGGTCATTAAGGTGGAGCCCCACTGATAGGATTAGTGGCCTTATAAGAAGAGGAGGGGACCTCTTTCTGCCTTGTGAGAATATAGAGAGAAGGCAGCTGTCTGTGAACCAGGAAGAGGGCTCCCACCAAGAACTCAGTCATCCTGGCACTGTGAACTTAGACTTCCTGCCTCCAGAGCTGTGAAAAAAAAGGCTGCTTAAACCATCTCATCGGTCTACAGGATTCCATTAGAACAGCCTGAGCTAAGACCCTAGTACTTTCTTTCATGGGTTTGTATGAAGATTATTTGAGATAGTATTTGGAAAGCACTGAGTAGAAAGTACGGTGTATTGTAAGTACTCAATAAATGTGAGCTATTGATATCTTTAAAAGCACCAGCTACTGTTTTCGTGTGTATTCCTTTCATGTGAACAGGAGCAAAATGACACATTTTTGATGAAAAACTGACAGTTGGAACATCTTTCCAGATGCTGAGATTTATTCTCTTACATGTTAAATAATAACACTTATATTTTCTATCCATAATGTCTCGTGTGGAACCCATGGACGGACACAGGCAGTGCTGTGTGACATGAAGGACATGACATTTGGAGCCAGAAGACCTGCTTCAATCTCAACTCTGTAAGTGGCTGTGTAGTCTTCGACAAACCAGTTATATCTTTAAGCCTCCACCTTGGTAAAACAGTTCCGAATAATACCCCTGTCAGGTGATGATAGGTTTGAAAGTATTTTGTAAACTGTAAAGCATTGTACAAATATTAGTAATTATGTTCACACTGTGAGAAGGTTTGAAAAAAAGCAAGAAAACAACACATTGCTCGTGAAGTTTCAGGAGCTTTCTAATTTGGGAGTCGTTGCCAACACCATTAGGAACCGAGACACACTGTACTAAATTTAGCTTAAAACAAACAAAAAATGAAATGTGATTCAACCTCGAAAAAGATGTATCTCGTTATGCATGAAGAAGGGACTCTGAAATAGAGTTACAGAAACCTAGACAGTAACATTGTGGATGGGCAACCCAGTGGTTATAGTAAAACAGAAAATAGAGTTGAGCTTTTCCAATGTCATACAGCGGTTAAAAGCGCAGTTCTATTTTAGGCTTTTCTCAAGAGACAGTGGGCTCCTTTCTTCCTTTTAGAGCCTAGACAATGCTGATCTAGTACCCTTCCGGGCACTGCAGGTCAGCTATAAGGCCAGGATGCCTCATTCACCACACACACACACACACACACACACACGCCCTCGGGAGTCTGTCTATGAAGAAGAAATAGGGTCTAATTGGAGACCTGGGGCTGGTGTGGTGTGCGCTTGGCCACAGCCCACAGCTCTGCAGGTCAGTGGAATGCCCCTTAGCTCTTTTCACTCTTTTCATGCTTTTTCTCAAAGGGATTTTGCCCGCTTTACCTCTGTACGTGATTCTTTTGGATTTGCTTGAATCTGATCTGAATCTCAGTATACAGTAAGCAGGTCGGAAGGAGACACCATTGAGAATACGTTAGAGAAGATGGAGGGATATGGTGATTGATGAAAATGAATCATAGTATTCGGTAAGGCAACATGTTGAAAAATAAACCCAGACTTGTGGCTGCCAAGGGGGAGGGTACAGGGGAGGGAAGAACTGAAAGTTTGGGGTTAGTTGATGCAAATTATTATATATAGAATGGATAAACAACAAGGTCCTAGTGTATAGCACAGGGAACTATATTCAATATCCTGTGATAAACCAGAATGGAAGAGAATATGAAAAAGAATGTAAATATACATATAAATGAATCACTTCGCTGTACAGAAGTTAACACAACTCTGAAAATCAACTGTACTTCAAAAAAAAAAAAAACTTAAAAAAGGATTTAAAGAAAAGTCTCAGATACGGGGAGAGGGAAAGATACATGGATCAGACGATTGTTACTCTCAGCAGAAGGTTCCATGTCTGCCGCTGGTGAGGTGTGTCCCTGTACACAATTGCAGGCTGTCACCCTCCTCTTAAACTAATGAATACAATCACTGAGCCGGTGCTTCAGGGGCCCACACACTCCTTCCACTTTCCAGATCTCTTCCCTAACTCTATGGCATCATCCTTGTGCTCACTATTTGCACCTGCCATTTTACAGCAGAGAAAGGGTAGTGGTGAGGTGTCAGATTATGTGTGCTGATCAGCTGAATCCCTAGTATATATTAAGACGCCGTCCTTGAAGCAATTCAACAGTTACTAAGCAGATGACTAAGTTGTGACTTATGTCGCCTGTGTGTGCAAATGCAATACGTATAAAGAGAGGGGTTTCTGTTTATCCGCGTGCCACCTCAGTCGAGCTATTTGTAATGGCACCACCGTATATGTTGAATTTTAACTTAAGTTTGTACTTCTCATTGTCATTTTAGTCGTTATTTCACTTGTCTTAAAATATACTTAGATACAGCTTTGACATGAAAAGTATTGTGTATGAAGAAGATTGTGTCTGCTGCATACCAGACAATGCAATTAAAGGCACTAGAAATAGCTAAATCTCAGGAAGAGACTATAGGATTTTCAAAGCCAGGAGAAGCTAGTGTGGCTGATTCACACATCATGAAGGACTCTCACTCAGGCACTAACTTATCAAAAGCTTCTGGCTAACTTTCAAGAAAAGCTGTTTAACTTTCATCCATTTATAACACAAGTGAGCAAAAAACAAAACTTAATAGAGCCAAAAAAAAAAGCGTATGTGGCTTTTGGGGTCCTGTGATTTGCCTCAAAATTTTAATATCAACCCTAAGACTGGGAAATGTCAAGATGAAGATCCTGTGTTATGAGAAGTGCCATGTCACTGGGAAGCAATGCAGAACTGTTGGTGGCCAGTGTGGCAGACAAACTTATGACCATCAATGATGGAGACCACATTCTTTCATTTCTTTTCCCCATTTGGAATGGGAATGTCTATAAGGGCTATCCTATGCCTGTCCCACCACTGTCTAAAAATTTCACAAGTATGCTTATTCGAGAAGGGCAAAGGGAATTTTGAGATACACACACACACATACAGCGGAGAAGGCATTATGAAGACTGAAATGACGTAGCTACAGTCCAAAGAACACCTGCATCCACCACAAGGTAGAAGAGGCAAGGAACGGTTTCTGCCTAGAACCTCTGGAGAAAGTTCAGTCCCGTCAAAAACCTTGATTTTAGACTTCTGGCCTCCAGAACTGTGAGGTAATACATTTCTGGTGTTTTAAATTATCAAGTTTGTGATAATTTGTTTCAGCAGCCCCAGGAAACTAATGCAGAAGACAGGGACATATAATAGTACAGTATGGCATTATCAGGACTTATGAAGTAAAAAAAAAAAAAATTAAAAATACACTGTAGTATAAATGTTAATTTAAAAGTAGAATGAATGAATGAATGAATGAATAAATAAATAAAAGAAATGCATGTTGGGGGCTTCCCTGGTGGCGCAGTGTTGAGAATCTGCCTGCTAATGCAGGGGACACAGGTTCGAGCCCTGGTCTGGGAAGATCCCACATGCCGCGGAGCAACTGGGCCCATGCGCCACAACTGCTGAGCCTGTGCTCCGCAACAAGAGAGGCCGCGATAGTGAGAGGCCCGCACACTGCGATGAAGGGTGGTCCCCGCTTGCCACAACTAGAGAAAGCCCTCACACAGAAACGAAGACCCAACACAGCAAAAATAAATAAATAAATTAAGAAATGCATGTGGAAGACAATATGTCTTGGTTGCTTGGGTAGCTTAAACAACAGAATTTTTTTCTCATAGCTCTGGAGACATGAAGTTTGAAATCAGGGTAGAGCATGGTTGGTTTCTGGTGAGAGCTCTCCTTCTGACCTGCAGTTTTCTTACTGTGTCCTCACATGGGAAAGAGGGAAAGAGAGAGCCCGGATTTCTTCCTCTTTTTAAAAAGACACTAATCTCATTAGGAGAGCCCCACCCTCATGCCCTCATCTAAACCTAATTACCTCCCAAAGGCCCCACCTCCTAACACCTTCACACTGGGGGTGGGGGATGGCTAGAGCTTCAACACATGAATTTTGGGGAGTGTAAACATTCAGTCTACAATACCATATAACATGGTGTTTCTGAAAACTGACAGTTTAGGTGATATTTAATCACATTTTTCATATTTATATAATGGGATATAAACATTTAATCCTTTGTTGATATGAAAGTAGCTCGTCATAACCTTGAATTGATCATTAGACCCATTCAGAGTGGGGAATACAGTGCTCTCCAGGAAAGAACACAGGCAACTCTCTTACTTCACAGGGATTAAAGGGTATGTTCTAAAGGAAAGAATTTATTGCCCTTGAGGAGAAAACATTTTTTTCTTTTGTTAATGGTGTCAGCTCTGGATTTAGTAGATTTTCAAATATTTCCAGATAACCCAAGAATCACTAATGATAAGGGAATAGGGCTTTGATGGGAAGAGAATAAAGGGATGAAAGTATGAAGAAAAGGGAGGCTGAGGAAGAAGGGTAAAGGGAGAGGGAGTCCCAGCTGGGCAAGTGGTGTGACAATGGCCACTGCTAGGGGACAATGCTGAACCAGTATGCTAAAGGCATGACCAATACTTACAAAGGGGCACTGTTTTAGGGTCCCAGGAACACTTTGGAGCAGGTCTAGAGATCAGGCTACCAGGTCTTTGGGTGGGTACTTGACCACAGGAGTGGAAGCCGTGCCTGGCAGATTCTGAAAGTCCCTGTCCCACCACCATCCAGTGACCTTAGGACATGCCCAGGTACTTTATAAGTAAAAAGAATCTTTGGGTATTGGGGGGGATAGTAAGGACAACCTTTGACTGCTGTACCTCGCAGTTAAAATGAAGTCCTCAACTTGGGATAGAGCAGGATGCATGTTCTCTTTCACATTTTTTTTTTTTAACAGTGGATATATAATACTTTAAAAATAAGAAAAACAGTACAAAAAGAAAAGAAAAGCCTTATAAAATGAGGTAAAAGAGGAATCTATATATCTACCACAGGCCATTTGCTGAATATTTTAAAAGAAGGATGAGGAAAACTCCTCATCAATGGCATCACATCATTGGTAAAAGGCTAGCTGGCTAGTCAAGTAAGTGCTTAGCCCAGAGTCAGTTCTCTGAGCCCTGGGACTTTAAAATTAGAAGAGGTTGAAGATTAAGAGAAACTAGAAAATGAGCTCTAAAAGTGCCAACAAAAGCTGATGGAGATAATCACTGATAGCTCCCAAAGGACAAAGCTTAAATCCATCACTTGTAAAACTTGGCTTCACACTGGCTTTGGGGCTTTGTGTTGTTAATGATATCTCTTAAGCTCAAAAAAAGTATAGATGCCTGTGCTGGGCAATGAGCTTCTGGCCTAGAGCAAATCACTGTGATTTAATTGCCTGTTACCTAGTATAGAGAAAGGGGTTAGATGTTTATGATGACATAGCTGTATACCTGCACTCAATCAGTTGGTTTGTGAAGAACATACACCTTCTCTACCCTCAGTCAAGGGTGAATGAACATGGGACATAGAAATGATAGAGCGCCTATATCAAAGAGATATTAAAGACCAAATTCTGAATGTTGTTTACATGTAGATAGCAATGAATTTAAAGATGCCTGAAATTCTTTGAGACTGCGTTCTGCAAGGCACTAGGTATAGAGTCAGAGAGGTCTAAAGATGAAACTGCCTCTGCCACATACTCATTATGCTAAGTTGGACATGTTATTAACTTCTTGGAGTCTTGGTTCTCTTGACTATAAATTGGAGGATAATGATATCTATCCCATGGGGATGTTGTGAATGTTAATTAGACAAAGTATCTAAAGTATTTAACCCAGGGCACTTCCTAAATCCAGTCACTATTGTTCTTTGATGCTACATCACCAAATGTGAGATTTGTCAAATTGCAAGTCTACAGGGGGAAAATACTATGGGGCAAGGTGGTTTCTCCTGTCATCATTAAATCATGCTTACTATTTACTCTTAAGGTGAATAAGGCTCACTTACTGTTTACTCTTAAGGTGAGTAAGGCTGCTGCTGTCTCAGGCAGGGCAATGTGCCTGGACTAGTGAAGGTCAAGCCAGGAGCAGAGGCGGGTGTGCAGATTCATGAGAAGATAAGGCTGCAAAGAAAGAGAGAAGCAGGTAGGGAGTAGGGCTGGCAATATTAACTTGCACTGGAAGGCTTCTGGGTATGAAAAGCATAAGCACCATGTCAAGAAATAATCACAACAAGACTCACACAGAAGCTTGATATTCTAGAAATACTTGGAAGTAGGGCAGACCTAAGTTCGCAAAGCAGTCTGAAAAATGATGCCCTGAGATGAGCACCATGGATAGCTCCAGGGGAAGCCATTTCTTCCTCCCTGAAAAGGTGGCAACTCAGGATTGTTCAAACCAATTTTATGGAGAAGCCAACAACTCTCTTCCTTAAAGGACCAAGATCTATTAAGGCATATTTGATCCCTAACACCAGATATCTATTCAATATTTCTAAATATGTCAGTAACAGCATAATATGTGAACAGAACGGTTGAGAATTGGTTCTCTCTTGGAGAGAAGTAGATCTACTGTGACCTTAATTGGTTTGATTTAGGGTTGCTCTTAATTCTTGGAGATCCTGAACAATTCAAGGTTTTATCAGGAAGTTCCCCACCTCCCTTAACACTAACACAATGTTGACATTTAGGGTTGGTGGTAGGTCAACTGTAGAATGTTTCAACTCTGTGAGATCATGAGTGTGGGAGAGGGCTCCCATTCTGGGGCCATATTTATTCCAGTCCATTAGAAAGTCTAGCTACACTATTGCTAAGGGTTCATAAAGGGGTGGATATAAATTCTGCTCTACTTTCTGTGTACCCATGGGAAAGTCATTTGGTCCTTCTTACTGTCATCTGAAAGATAAAGGAATTAAACTATAACATCTTTTTTTTTTTTTTTTTTTTTTTTTTTGCAGTACACGGGCCTCTCACTGTTGTGGCCTCTCACATTGTGGAGCACAGGCTCTGGACGCGCAGACTCAGCGGCCATGGCTCACGGGCCCAGCCACTCCGCGGCATGTGGGATCCTCCCAGACTGGGGCACGAACCCGCGTCCCGTGCATCGGCAGGCGGACTCTCAACCACTGCGCCACAAGGGAAGCCCTGAACTATAACATCTTAAGGGAGATAAGAAGTTCCATTATGATGAAGTAATTTAGTTTAAAATTATTCATTCAGAGACTCCAGAGATGCAAAACATATCCCTGAGGAAAAAGACAAGAGCTGCAAAGGTATATATATAGAATCAGAATTCAACCAAGCACGTCCAGGACACAAAAAATTAAAGTATCATTGGCAAGGGGATGAAAGAACCATAATGTGTTTGGCTGCAAAGTACTATGGTGTCTTAGAACTGGGACAAGGTCTTCTCAGATCTTCTACACCAGGAATTGGTAGAAATACCAAGGCTTTACGTTAGAGGTTTGAACTGACTATTGTCCTCCAAGTTTCAAGGCTTCTAGATGACAGAATGTTGGGTTTTATAATGTCCAAAGGGCAGGACATCAGAACATAGGAGCAGGCTGTGGGCTCAAATGACCCTGCTGGGACACACAGGCTTTGAATTACAGGAACCCCTCTGACAAAGCAGTGTCTGGCTGATGGGTTTTTATGATTTCTTGGAGAAAGGATTCTCATTGTGATTTCTGAATAATGAAACTGGGGCTCCTCTGTTGTCAGGTTCTCCAACAATTGGATGAAATAAGGCCTTGTATTTTCTGGAGCAGAGGTTCGCAAAGTGTGGTCCTTGGATCCCTGTGTGTCTCTGACACCATTTTAGGAGGTCAATAAGATCCGTCCTTTTCCAACTACATATTTCTATGCGGCCTGACTTTCTTCTTAAACTTCAACCAAAATAACAGATCACAATAAATTGACTGCAAGAGCAGATATGAGAATCCAGTTGTTTTCTATTGGGCCAGACAGTATTGAGATTTGCTAAAATATTAAGCTGTACCATCTCCTCCCTAATTTGTTTTGAAACATGTAGTTATTTTCTTTTAAAAAGATGCTATTTATTTTTAATATGTAATGACTTTATTGCTCCTTAAAATTAATTAAACAAGAATGTTATATACATCTTTCAATTTTAATATCTAATATGGTAAATGTTGATAAATATAACCTACATAATAAAAAGCCCTTTGGGAGGCTTCAATAGTTTTTAAGAGGGTAAAGAGAGAAAAATGTCTGAAGCCCTGTTTCAGAGGCATCGGAATTCAAGTGTTTCTGAATAGGTAATCAGTCTTTTAATAACAGTAAAAGTGAGCAAAGATTCTTGGTTTCTAAGTTTCTATGAGATGTTAAGTTGTCTGCGAGATATGGGTATTCAGATATTTGGTTTGATGTGGGCTGACCTGAAGGGTCTCCCTTCAGGGTTTGGACTCTCTCCACCATGGACTGGCTTTGAGCTTGGGAGTGAATCCTGAGAGACAGTATTAGTGGGCCTCACACTATTCACCTATATTTCTGCCTCTAGAATAACCCAGTAATGAAAATGTCTTGCAACCAGGCAGGATTGGATTAAATGAAGAAAAACTTAGGATAAATGCAAGGAAAATCTCTCTACTGATGCTAGTGAGAAATATTACATTTTAAAATATTATCTTTAGGTAACTGGTTGATGTTTTATCACTTAAATGTATCAAATGTAAAATTCTCTCTCAATATTTCACTCATGTGTAGTTTACGGGAAACAGTAAACAATATTGTTAAGCTTTATCTTTGGAGCAAAAAGATTTATGACTATGGGCAAATCTCAGTATAAACTGACTAACTGAGATGAAGTCCAAACTAAATATATGAAAATAAATTCAGAATGGAAATACTTTCAAATAAAATGTTAACAGATGAAATTTTAATGCTTTGGAATATACTTCATATTTCCAGCTAATACACAATGGAATTCAAAAAAAAATATATATATATATATTACTGGACTTAACTTAATGAAAGCAAAACTCTTGCTTTGCAATTTTGAACAAGTTACTTGGTTTCCCCGTTATCACATCTACTAAATAAAGAGAATGCACCAACAGTCATCAGCTCTACATTCATTCACATGTAGGACAAGTAGGTTTCTTACGTATATTTTGTTCTCTCAGCTAGTAAAACATGTCACCTGCTGTCTTATAATTTTTTTTTGTTTACCCTTTAAACTATTTTTACTACAAGGTTCAAAGGCAAGATTCATCACAATCTTAGATCAATCATCACAAAATAGTGAATGGTGACATCAGTTCAGTGACATTTTATAGAAGATCTCAAGAATATCTTTACAGAAAATAACAGTATTTCAGGCAAGAGATGAATTTTAACCCTTTAAAGAATTTAGATTTTTTCAATAAAAAATATTTGGACTCACTTGATCATTGAGTATTTTTTCCCCACATTTTGCTGGGCTATCTTGGGGGTGGTGGGAGTGGAGTAGAGATAGAGGTGAGGGAAAGGAATAATTCTTGGGCCAATTCAATTTTTATTTATCTGGTTTACTGAAATTTGTGTCATGTGATTTAGGAATTTCAGTTTTCACTACTTCTGGGTTTCATCCAATTTTAAACAACTCTTTCTTAAATTTTTTTGTTCCCAAAGCAGTGGAATAAAAATCTTATCAAAGACCATGCTAATTCAAAGCCATCAGCTTACAGCTTGTCTACCATGCTACTGCATTTTAAGTAACCAATTATTATTTAAAATTCTGGCTTCAGCAGCATTAAGGAAATGTAGGAGTCATGAACTCTGTATGATTACAAAGAACTTGAATTCTCATTAAAGGACACAGAAAGTTAATTAAAAGCTAATTAAAAGGAATGAAAATTTTCAAATATCTGATATTCTCTACGTATTCAGTACATTTGGAAAGTTGAAAACTGATCAATGTCAAGTAAAAGACACTAAAGTCGTCCTCTTGGGGTAATTTAAGTCTACTGACTTTGAGAAAAAGGGTCAATTGTTTATATAACATAATCCACTCACATCATATCAAAAGGAGGAAGGAATACTCAGTCTGTAATGTATTGTATAGATTCATTAACTTCAAAGTAGCTGTGCAGGGAATTCTCTAATACAAATGGAATTTATATTTACATTATAGTACATCAGTACTGTAGCCTACATCAAAGCCTATAATTATTATGCAAAGATTCCAAGTAAACAAGTATTGGTACTACAATTAACATTTGAGAAGAGTAATTAGTTAACTCCTTTATCCTTTTTACACAAAACAGATTTCTTTTTTTCAACAAAAGCAACATAGAAAGAATACTACATCCAATGGGAATATTTGTGAAGAAAACAATCAAAATAACAAAAAAGAATTTATCCTTAGTGAAAGAATGGGGACACATAAGCCTACCCCAAAAGAGATAAGTTGAAAATAATGCAAATAATATGACAAATGCTATCCCTGCCTTCTCTCAACCTCTATGTTACTACAGGACTGGACTTCATCTGCCTGCAGGACCAGCCCTGCCCAGGTTCAAAGCCACTGCTGCCTGATGGCCACGCTGTATGTGCAGCCCTGGCAGCTATAAGTCTTGAGATGTGTCAGCCACAGGTGGATCCCTGAGAATGTACTGTGATTTCCTCTTCTGTCCTGAGTAGGATCTTTCCTGTCTTGAAACCTTGGCTTGGGCCCCGACACTCTGCAAAGCTTTCCCCAATTTTCTCCTCCCTTCCTCATTTTGAGGTCTGATCTTGTCCTACCAAGTCCCAGCTGCTTCCTGGATTCTAGTTCCTATAGGCTGCCACTCATCCAGAAAACACACACAGTTATACTTCTCTCAAGATGTACCTGCTGTTTTCTGACAAGGGAAAGATTCTAATTTATGCTGTTATTTTCTGCTTCTGCCCTTGTCTGTCCACAAAAGGAATTTCTACAACGGAAAATCATCAAAGGCAGTACAGACAGTGAGAGACACAAAATCTCCCTTTTCTGCAACGCTTCAGTTACCCTTTCCTCTGCTTTAACTGTATGTAAACCTGCTAAATCCTCTCCTGTTCTCCTTAGCTCCTCCAAGTAGGAGCTATGATCAGATACCAAAACTTCCTGGTTGCATGAAATAAATTTTCTGTAACTGTGTATTTGCTCTAGCACATAAACGAAACTGTCTGTAACAGAGTGTGTTGTCAATGATGAATCACACCTGCAGAGCATTTTGTGGCTGAAATGTGAGAGGGAGAAAGAGGGAGAGAAGGGGAAGGAGTGGGAGGGAGAGGAGGGAAGAGAGACAGAGACAGAGAATGCCCAAGAATAATAATAACAGAGTACAAACAGAAAGTTAATCCCACAGCATGCCTCCTGTGATGTCCTCAATACATCCTCCAAGTGACTGGTGCATCCTTCACTTCTCCTCTCTAGGGTAACTTTTAGAATAATGTACTCTTAGTGCATAAAGGGCAGGAACCTGCCAGTCAGAAAGCCCCATATAATATATCCAGTCAAAAATTAACCAAACCAAAAGTTCAAGAATGGTAATAAGGAGGGTAAATGGTCAGCAGAGGAATTTTCTCTAGGAGGAAATTTAAATAATGTCACTCCAATGCATCATTTCCAACACCAAAGTCTGGTTTCAACAGCATTGCATATACTTATTGGGTAAGTGAGCAAGTGAGGGAGGGAGGGAGGGAGTGAATGGGGTGAGAGCCAAGAATTCCCAGGAATTCCAAGTCCTGTCCCTGGAATTCTTCCTTGGTGACTATGCCACTGTGTATAACAGGCTTCTTTTTGTTAAACTCCCCAACTGGGATTCACTTCATGGATGCCTTGCAAGTTGAATGACCCCAGTGTTTTAATGCAAGAGGTGTCTGAGAGCGATTGAGTTTGGTATCATTTATAGTCATCAGAATAGAAACTGAGAATAATTTCCAGGGTCCAGATGTTGGGCATGATGTAGGCGAAACATTCAGACAATTGAATGTTTAACTTCCATCCAGATGTTTTAGCTGGTATTTCCATAATATACCCTCTACCAGCAAAAAACAAATAGTGAGTAAATTAATAAGTAGCCAATATAAAACCACAAAAATAAACAAACAAAAAGTGATTTTACCATAAAAAGCCAATTACTAAATAGCAAATGTTGAGATAAAACAAGCATTATTTTTATCAAAATGGTCTATCCTGCTGTATCTCCAGAGTTGCACTACCAAGAAAACCCATTAAAAAAATCACATTTTAATCATAACCTCAGATGGAGAAGGGAAATAGGTGCTAGAAGTTTAGGCATGGAGTAACATTGTTGGTTTTCGTGCATGAGTTTCAGTAATGCAGTTGTACTGATGGCACAATTCATTGGGCAAAGCAAGAGCAGAAGTACAGCTCACTTTGGTCAAGAACTGTGGCTGCTTCTTTCCATTCACTAAGGAAACTCAGTGAAGTCTGGAAACCAAGCCAGACTTCTTACACTTTCTTACCACCTTTATCACTCACTGTTCTGATAAGAATCAGGCCTCTCAAACAGAGCGGATTTGTACATTGTTCCTCTGTAGGTAAGCGTTAAGGACTAGGATTCTGCTATAATACATGGCAATCACAGAAATGAATCCTATTTTCTTTAGATTTGATAAGTTTATGTTAAATTATGTGATATTAAGTTTGGTGCAAAAACATACTTGTAATCATGTAGAGTTTATTATTACTGCTACAGCACAACAAGAACAAATTCACTGAATCTGCTGGTACATCAAACATTATATTATTTGATAAAATAATAACTAAAGTAGCAAAACATGTCATTTAAAAAATATCTCAAAACCATGCAAATATGGATTATCATGCTAAGTGAAGTAAGTCAGAAAGAGAAAGACAAATACCATATGATATCACTTATATGTGGAATCTAAAATACGACACAAATAAACCCATCAATGAAACAGAAACAGACTCATGGACGTAGAGAACAGACTTGTGGTTGCCAAGGGGGAGGGGGTTAGGGGAGGGATGGAGTGGGAGGTTGGGGTTAGCAGGTGCAAACCACTATATATAGAATAGATAAACAACAAGGTCCTTCTGTATAGCACAGGGAACTATATTCAATATCCTATGATAAACCATAATGGAAAAGAATATAAAAAAAGAATGTGTATATATATATATATATATATGTATAGCTGAATCACTTTGCTGTACAGCAGAAATTAACACAACATTGTAAATCAACTACACTTCAATAAAAAAATGAAGAAAAATCTCAAAACCAACACACACACACTGGACAAAAAACATAGAAAATGAGTAAAATCAAGTTAAATGAAAGTCTTGGAGCCTGGGATAATTTCAGACTTCCTCTGAGTAAGGATGCTTTGGTAGCATCAATATAAAATCTATAAAAAAATATATACATGTGAAAACATGCTTGAAAGACATATAACACAGATAATAGGTTTGTTAGGATGGTGAAATTACCTGTTTTCCAATGTATTTTCCAAACACTCTATACTATTTTTATGTCATTTTACAGTAACAATAATTAATTATAAAATGAATTGGAATTCATTTTTAAATTCCCAGTTCAAATAGCCCCCCTTCCAAGAAAACTTTCATAATACCTTACTTATATCTTATTTTTTGAATTTATATATGTTCTAGCATTACAGTTATCAGTTTGCTTGTAACAAGTTAAATAAGCTGTGCATTAATTTGGTTCCAGATTTTGGGAATGAGCATAAGAATTTGTAAATAGATTCTGGGTGTCATTAATAGTAAGTATTACAACTAAAATTTGGGGATGCATATACTTGTTTTTCTATTCTGCTCAGAAGGGACAACAATCGCCATGTGTACACCTGCAAAAATCATGGGGCTTCCTTCTCCAATCGCTAACTTTTATCTAATATTTCCATATGGACATCCTTTATTCTAAATGGTCACTAATTTCACCCTTTGATGTGGTATTTTTTCTACTGATAGCAGATAAATTATTCATTTGTTATTTAAACAAATTTAACTTTGAGCCTAGTATTTTCCTAAATCTTTGCTACTAGAGATGGGGTCACTCCCAACAGGACATAATACTTTTTTCTAGAGTTTGAAATGGGGACAAGCCCACCCCTCAAAGAAACACATGTGCAAAAGAAACTACAACAAGGACCTGGAAGAAGAATAAAAGGGAAAGGGCTTTGATTCAAGTCCAAGTTTTCCCAAGTAAGCACAGGGTAATCTAATTTGTTAGAGATGAGTTTTACATAGCTAGTGAGCTTGTATTCAGCCACATTCGGAGTACAAGTTGTACACAATGACCAAGTGGTTCAACATGTGAAAATCAGTTAATATAATTCATACCAACAGCCTAAAAAAGAAAATCACATCAGGTCAATAGATACAGAAAAAAATTTGATAAAATCCAGCTCCCCATTCATGATAAAAACTCTTAGGAAACTAGGAATAGAGGGGAACTTCTTCAACTTGATAAACAATAGCCACAAAAAAATCTACAGCTCACATCACATTTAACGGTGAGAAACTTGAAGGTTTCTCACTAAGATCACGTGCAAGACAAGGATGTGCCCTTTCACCTCTCCTTTTCAACACTGTACTGGAAGTTCTAGCTAATGCAATAAGACAAGTAAAGGAAATAAAAGGTATACTTACTTGAACAGAAGAAATAAAACTGTCTTGTTGTCAGATGACATGATCATCTGTACAGAAAAATCTGAAGGAACTGACAAAAAAATCTAGAACTAATAAGTGATTATAGCAAGCTGTAGGCTATGAGGTAATTATATAAAAGTCAATTTCCTTACTATATACCAACAATGAACAAGTGGAATTTGAAATTAAAAACACAATACTATTTACATTAGCAGTACAAAAATGAAATACTTAGGTATAAATTTAACAAAATATATACAAGATCTATACGAGGAAAACTATAATTGATGAACAAAATCAAAGAACTAATGGAGAGATAATACATGTTCATGGATAGGAAGATTAATATCATCAAAATATCAGTTCTTCCCAACTTGATCTATAGATTCAATGCAATCCCAATCAAAATCCCAGCAAATTATTCTGTGGGTATTGACAAACTGATTCTAAAGTTTATATGAGAGCCAGAAGACCTAGAATAGCTAACACAATATCTAAGGGAAGAACTAAGTCAGAGGGCTGACATTACCTGATTTCAAGACTTACTATAAAGCTGCAATAATCAAGACAGTGTGGTGTTAGCAAAAGAATAGACAAATAGATACATGGAACAGAACGGAGAGCCCAGAAATAGACCCATATACATAGTCAGCTGATCTTTGATAAAGGAGCAAAGGTAAAACAATGGTGCTGAGATAGTTCCGTCAACAAAAGCTGATTGAAGAACTGGACATCCACGTGCAAAAATACAAATCTAGACACAGACCTTATACCCTTCACAAATATTAGCTCAAAATGGATCACAGACCTAAATGTAATATGCAAAATTATAAAACTCTTAGAAGGTAACATAGGAGAAAATCTAAATGACCTTGGGTCTACTGATGACTTTTTAGATACAACACCAGAGGTACAATCCATGAAAGAAACAATTGATAAGCTGGGCTTCATGAAAACTAAAAACTTCTGCTCTGCAAAAGACACTGTCAGGAGACTGAGAATACAAGCCACAGACTGTGAGAAAATATTTGCAAAAGACATCAGATGAAATACACAAAGAAGTATTAAAACTCTATAATAAGAATAAACATCCTGACTTAAAAAAAAATGGGCCAAAGACCTTAACAGACACTCACCAGAGAAGAAATACAGATGGAAAATAAGCATATGAAAAGATGCTCCACATCATATGTCATCAGGGGAATGCAAATTAAAACAACAGTCAGATATCATTAAGACCTATTAGAATGGCCAAAATCCAGAACACTGACAACATCTAATACTGGTGAAGATGTGGAGCAACAGTAACTCTCATTAACTGCTGATGGAAATGCAAAATGGTACAGCCACTTTGGAAGACAACCTGGCAATTTCCAAACAAACTCTTACCTTATGGTCCAGCAATCACACTTCTTGGTATTTACGGAAAGGAGCTGTGTGCATGCAAAAACCTGCACAAAGATGTTTACAGCAGCTTTATTCATAGTTGTCCAAACTGGGGAGCAACCAGGATGTCCTTCAGTTAGGTGAATGGATCAATAAACTACGGTACATCCAGACAATAGAAAGCTATTCAGCACTAAAAAAAATTAGCTATCAAGCAATGAAAAGACATAAAGGAACATTTAATGCACATTACTAAGACAAAGAAGCCAATCTGAAAAGGCTACATGCTGTAAGATTCCAACTATATGACATTCTGGAAAAGGCAAAACTATGGAGACAATAAAAAGATCGTTGGTTGGGCTTCTCTGGTGGTGCAGTGGATAAGAATCCGCCTGCCAATGCAGGGGACACGGGTTCGAGCCCTGGTCTGGGAAGATCCCACATGCCGCAGAGCAACTAAGCCCATGCGCCACAACTAGTGAGCCTGCACTCTAGAGCCCGTGAGCCACCACTACTGAAGCCCACATGCCACAACTACTGAGGCCCATGCGCCTAGAGCCCGTGCTCCACAACAAGAGAAAGCCACGGCAATGAGAAGCCGCGCACTGCAACGAAGAGCAGCCCCCGCTCAATGCAACTAGAGAAAGCCCGCGCACAGCAATGAAGACCCAATGCAGCCAAAAATAAATAAATAAAATAAATTTATTAAAAAAAAAAAAAAAGATCAGTGGTTACCAGAAGTGGGGTTAGTGATAGGGATGAACAGGCAGAGCACAGAGGATTTTTAGCGCAGTGAAACTACTCTGTATGATGCTGTCATGGTGGATACATGGCATTATACACTTGTTTAAACCCAAAGAAGGTACAACGACAAGAGTGAACCATAATGTAAACTATGGATTTTGATTATGATGTATCAATCTAGGTTCATCAATTATAACAAATGTATCACTCTGATGGGGGATGTCTGATGGGGCTATGCATGTATGGGGGTGGGGAATATGTGGGAAATCTCTGTACCCTCCTCTCAATTTTGCTGTTCACCTAAAACTGCTCTTAAAAATAAAGTCAATGTTTTTACAAAAAAGCAGAAAGAAAACTCACAAAACTTAAGACTAAGGAAGTATTATTCAAGCACCAGTCAAGTGGAAGTTCAGGCTTCTAAGAGAAAGTGCTTCCAAGGCTGTTGGCTGGCTGTAGTCTACGACAGGGCTGGTTATTGTGAAATTCTGAGTGTGAGGTGCTGTTTGTAGGCAGGCAGGCTCACTGTAGTCCACATTATTTTTATTCTCATTTCTTCATCTCACTTCTTAATCACGTGTTAGTTTGTACTTTGGAAACCATCTGGTAGATATTATTTTATTCTGCAGCATATTTGGAGGCTTAAAATACAAATAATAGACCAAATCAAGGAGGTGAATCCAGGTTTGGGATTCTAACTTCCTTGATCTCTTTCTGTTTTCCCACTGATCGATGATTAAAAGTTTGGATTAAAAGATGGAAATTGACACAATTAAAAGCCATAAATATTTAGAAAGGAACGCTTCTGAAAGGCTTAAAAGAAGTAAGAGATGAAAGGCC
The DNA here is from genome assembly GCF_005190385.1 of Monodon monoceros. Lineage (NCBI taxonomy): Eukaryota > Metazoa > Chordata > Mammalia > Artiodactyla > Monodontidae > Monodon > Monodon monoceros. The sequence continues at coordinate 64,228,615 of NW_021703772.1, forward strand.
AAAACATAAAATAAGCACTGGTTAAAAGTTCTGTATGGACGTGCTAATAAGCTTTCTGTTACATTTCCAAGGAAATGTTGAATGTTTTTTAAAATTATTTTTATTAACAAGGTTTAGGCTGCTTATCTAGAACTGGTGGTGACGAAATTTCTTACCACTTGGAAACTGTCAGTAGGTTTAGGCTTAGGAAGAAAAACTAAGTAATTTTTTTGGCCCTTAAATCAAAATACCATTTAGTACTCCAAGTCTCTTTCTCACACATTCTTGTCAGTCTGCAAACCCCTTCAGTTACTAAGAGGACTTTCCTGTATCACCTTTTCTACTTATACTGCCATTCATTCATTCACTCATTCATTCTCTCATTACAGACATTCACTGAACATCTGCTATTGTCAGACACTGAAGTAGGTGCTGGGATTACAACGGTAATCCAAACAGAAAGAAAACATCAAGATATCAAATGCTACAATGAAAATAAAACAGAGGGATGTGACAGAGTGTGACTAGGGTCTTGTTTGGACTGGATAGTTGGGGAAGGCATCTTTGAGGAGATGACATGTAAGTGGAGATGTGATTGACAAGTATTTAGTTATGGGAGACTCGGGTGAAACAGCATCCCAAAGAGAAGCAACACAGTGCTAGGGCTATAAGGTGGGAATAAACAGGGGATGTTCAAGGAAGAGAACATCTAGCAAGCCTGGCTAGAGTTAGAACCAAGTGGAAGATGGGTAAGAGATGAGTCTGATGATGGAGACAGGGGCCACATCACATAGGGTGTCGTAGGCAGTGTGAGGCATTTGGATATTATTCTAAAGGCTGTGGGAAACCACAGAGGGCTTCATTCAGCAGGACTACTACACTCTGATCTGCACTTAGAAGACCGTTGGCACTGTGGAGATGAAATGCAAGTAAGGAGAGCAGCTGGAGGGCTATTGCCTTAGTCCAGGTGAGGAAGATGATGGTATCTTTGACTTGGGCTGTTGATGCCTGGGGAAATGGGTATGGAGTGGATGGATTTGCTGTGTGTTTTAAAGACAGATTCAGTGGGGCTTGATCGTTGATTTGATGGCATGAGGGGTAAAAGGAAGAGCGGAATCAAGGATAATCATGTTATCCAAAGAAGATATACATATGACCAACAAACAAATGAAAAGATGCTAGACATCACTAATTATTAGAGAAATGCAAATCGAAACTACAATGAGGTATCACACTGGTCAGAAAGGCCATCATCTAAAAATCTACAAACGATGAAAGCTGGAGAGGGTGTGGAGAAAAGGGGACCCTCTCGCGCTGTTGTTGGGAATGTAAATTGATACAGCCACTGTGGAGAACAGTATGGAGGTTCCTTAAAAAACTAAAAATAGAACTACCATATGACCCAGCAATCCCACTACTGGGCATATTCACAGAGAAAACCATAATTCAAAGAGACACATGCGGGGCTTCCCTGCTGGCGCAGTGGTTGGGAGTCTGCCTGCCGATGCAGGGGACATGGGTTTGTGCCCCGGTCTGGGAAGATCCCACATGCCACGGAGCGGCTGGGCCCGTGGGCCATGGCCGCTGAGCCTGCGCGTCTGGAGCCTGTGCTCCATAGCGGGAGAGGCCACAGCGGTGAGAGGCCCGCGTACCGCAAAAAAAAAAAAAAAGAAAAAGAGACACATGCACCCCAATATTCACTGCAGCGCTATTTACAATAGCCAGGACATGGAAGCAACCTAAATGTCCATCAACAGAGGAATGGATAAAGAAGATGTGGTATATATACAATGGAATATTACCCAGCCATAAAAAGGAACAATATTGTGTCATTTGTAGAGACGTGGATGGACCTAGAGTCTGTCATACAGAGTGAAGTAAATCAGAAAGAGAAAAACAAATATCGTAGATTAATGCATACACATGGAATCTAGAAAAATGGTATAGATGATCTTATTGGCAAAGTAGAAATAGAGACACAGACGTAGAGAACAAACATATAGACACCAAGGGGGGAAAGGGGGTAGTGGGATGAATTGGGAGATGGGGATTGACATATATACACTACTGATACTATGTATAAAATAGATAACTAATGAGAGAACCTACTGTATAGCACAGGGAACTCTACTCAATGCTCTGCGGTGACCCAAATGGGAAGGAAATCCAAAAAAACAGGGGATATATGTATACGTATAGCTGATTCACTTTGCTGTACGGTAGAAATTAACACAACATTGTAAAGCAACTATACCCCAAGAAAAATTTTTAAAAAGAGATAATCATGTTAAATAAACATTAAAAAGTCAGCAAAAATATTCCCAACTTTCCAAAACTAATGGGAAACAGAGAGCTGCACCTTCTGGAATTCCAATGAAGTGATATCTGGATTGCACTAGGTACATGCATTTCATTTTGCACATTAATGCCCAGGAGGTTGGTCTGTTGTCCCCTGAGAAGAACCTGCAGACAAAGCTTTGAGCAGCACAGCCAATCCTAAGAGGCAGGCAGGACCACCTACTGCAAACTTCCTCAGCAGCTTTGCCACCCTGTGGGTAGCTCTGGAGCACAGCTAGGAGTTTCAGTGTTGAAGAGCCATGGTATCTCTGTCAGTAAAGTAAGAAGTTTTAAATTAGATGCTCTCTGTGGCCACTTGCAATTTTAAAATTCTCTGTTCTAAAACCCCACTGGGTCTATTCTAGGGATCCTGAATATATAAGTCATACACATAAGTAAGTTACAGTAATAAAGATTCTTCAGGTGTTTTTTACTGTTACATTCCTACACTTAATTCTGGATTTTTAAAAATGTGGTTTTTTTTTGGTTTAGTATTTACAGTTCTTCCGAAGTGAGAGCAAGTAAAGTCCTTTTTCTTGAACATTAAGTCTACCTTTACACCTGGGACAAAACTATTTTCTTTAGAGGTACATAAACCCTAGTTGGAATGTTTCCCTTTATTCTAATAAGCAAATTTTTTTTTTCTTGCAGGATCACCCCCCTTAGTGGAAAATACGTATTATCTATACTTACTCACATAGACATGTAACATATATTGGCCATTACTGAGCATGTGCTGTGGGTCACACATTGCATTATGATAAGTGATCTTCACATATAAATGTATTTAATTCTCAGAACTAGAAGCAGTTGGTATATTTGTCCCACTTCACAAATGAGGTAACTGAACTTTAGAGGGTGACAGAGCTAGGATTTCAGGCCAGTTCAGGCCCCTCCTTGGCCCAGGCTCCCTCCCAACCCCCGAGGCAGACTCCCCCAGCAGCGTCCTGATGTGCAGCTATCACTAAGCTTTTTACGCTATTGGAGGCTGCAGTCTTTCTAAATTTTTCAAATTATTCACAACTCTGCCCCACTAAAATTTGCTATCAAAGCTGAGTACCTCTTCCTAAATAAATATTAACACAATTTTAGCATGCCCAACCCCCAGTGACTTCCTGAGCCCTTGGGCACCAGTTACAAGAGCAGTTTCCACTCTACCCGTGGCCTTTGTGAAAGGTTGGTTTCTTTCCCTAGTCACCCTTCCTTCCCTCTTTGTCTCACCATATCCAAAATTCAGCAGAAGTCCACAGGGCATAGAGTTCAGAATGTATTATCTGGTTATTAGTTTTTAATTTTCCTTGGAAGGTCTGAAGTGCCCCAGCAGACTCTGGGTTACATCTGGGCTTGTTATCCTTCCTGCCGGTAGCACTACGCTGCTCTGGGCTGAGGCCAGCTCCTGGCAAGAATGCCTCCTTTTGTTTCTCAAACACACATTACCAGATACTTTGCTGTGTTGACGAGCAGCCTCCTTGCTTGGTCTGCTTTGTCTGATTTTTGGTCTCCAGGTCACAGAAAGGTATGAGGGTCAGGAGGAAAAAACCCAGAAAAACATTTATCCGGAGGTCCCTAGATCCCTGAATTCATAGGATTTACTAAATATCAGTGTTACATAAATATGTCTTTAAGGTTCATATAACTGAATGGAGGAGAAAATACATGTTAAGGCGAAACAAAGAGTTACCTTTGCGCTGCCTTCTATGGGGGTAGACGGAAGTGGTGATATTGTTTACATTACTCTGGATATAGATCCCTCATTCTCTTTCTTTTTCTCCCAGACACCGATGAGGGAAGGAGAAATGTTGAGTGGGGCACATCAATGAACTTTGTGTATATAATGGAAGGCCTGGAACCTAGCTTGGGGTCAGAGGCTGGAAGGAGTTGCCTTGTTGTGCATGAAGCAATAAGATGATTCCATGTTCTTCTGTTTTCCTCCAGAAGAGAGAGCTATGCCTTGTGGGGAGGCTGACCTGAGTTGGCAGAACTGGCATTTGACCAAAACATCTGAAGTATAACTTTAAAGTTCTCTTGTGATATGCACCCTTTCCATCTCCTCACACTTTTAGTAAAATATTTCTATGTGTTTTCTTTTTTTATTATATTTGGTTTGATTTGATTTGCTCTTTTGTGGCAATCCAGGAAAGGAAGGATATTACATCTAAGTGAGATATGGTACAGAGCGGGGATACCATGTGTGGGATGGTGAGAAAATTCATAAACTTAACAAATTTAGGAGATGTGGGAGTATAAAAATAAAGGTGACTACGAACAATGTAAGCCATTCTCTTCTCCACCAGAGTTCTTGGTATGATTGGAAAGAATATGAAGCCTTCACTAAACATGATGTTTGAATCAACTGCACTTAAATCTCAATGGATGGGGTGCTCAGCTGATACCCAGATGCCATTAACCAATGTAACTACTATTTTAAAACTATAATTCAGATTTCATTGATTCATGTCCATACTTGTTGTGGTAGCAGAGTAATAGCCTCCCGAAGATGCCCACATCCTAAACGCTGGAACCTGTGGATATGTTGGGTTAGATGACAGAGGAGATTTCAAATTGCAGGTGGAATTAAGGTTGCTAATCAGCTGACCTGACTTTAAAATAGGAAAATTATCCTGGATTATTATCTGGGTGGGCCCAGTGTAACCACGAGGATCCTTAAGAGTGGGAGAGAGAGGCAGAAGCAAGGGTCAGAGTGATGCTATGAGAGAAGGACTCCACACTTTTTCTGGTTTCCAAGGTGGAGAAAGGGAAACATGAGCTAAGGGATGCAGGTGGCCTCTAGAAGCTGGAAAAAGCAAGGAAATGGATTCTCCTCTGGAGCTTCCAGAAAGGAAATCAGCTCCGCCAACATCTTGGTTTTAGCCTAACGAGACTCAATGTTGAATTTCTAACCTTACCAAAAGGTAAGATAACAGATCTGTGTTATTTTAAGCCACGCAGTTTGCTATGGCAGCAAAGATATAGCTGTGTCAGTTATCTACTGCCACGTAATAAACCACCTGAAAATGTAGTGATCTAAATAACGATAATCATTTATTTTGCTTGTGAACCTGCAGTTTGGCCAGGACTCAGTAGGGCAGTTTGGCTCAGTTCTACACACCATAAACTTGGTGCTTCTTCTGGGGGGTGGGGAGTCTACTCTCAAGATGGCTCACTCCCATGGCTGAATAAGTATTAGCTGTTAGCTGGGAGCTTGGCTGGGAGCTCAGGTGGGGATGTGGGCTTGGGAACTCATTCCCTTCCTACATGTGTCTCACCACAGGCTGTCCGGGCTTCCTCACAGCATGATGCAAGATGACTGCAAGATCAAGCAGCCCAAGAAAACAAGGGAGAAGAACAAGGTAGAAGAGCATGATATCTTCATGACTGAGCTTGGGAAGTAACGTAACTTTACTTCTGCCATATTCTACTGGCCTGCTCAGGCTCAAGGGGAGGGGACATAGATTCACCTCTTGAGAGGAAGCGGCACATTTCTAGTAGAGCATGGAGATGGTGAGGCCATCATTGAAAGATACAATCTGCAAACCTCACACGTGAAATCTCAACGCTTTGTGCACTACCTTCCAAAATTATTTCTGGAAGCCCACAGTGTGTTTTCTCATGTGTGTTTAAAAATAAGCCACGTATTTACCACCTAATATATGCAGTTTTATTTCTTTTCTCTTGCTTCCAACTGCTGTTTCTGAGTACAGCTGTGTCTTCTGGATAATGGAAGGTTTGTTGTTTTTCCCACTGCACTATCACTCTTAGGAACCAAATGCATACGTTAGGCTGTACAAAAGAGGAATGGCAGCTTTTGCTCCCTCTGCTTTTGGTGTTACACTGTTAAGGAATACCCACATAGGACACTATTTCTTTTTTTTTGGACGCGCAGGCTCATCGGCCATGGCTCACGGGCTCAGCCGCTCCGCGGCATGTGGGATCCTCTCGGACTGGGGCACGAACCCATGTCCCCCGCATCGGCAGGCAGACTCCCAACCACCGCGCCACCAGGGAAACCCAGGACACTGTTTCTTCAAGAAGCTCCTCAGTCCCTTATGCAAACGGAATCTAGCAAGTTAAGATCTAACTGAACTCCGAAGTAAGTATATTAGGTTCAGACTCACAATAACAGAATTGAGATTGCCTTTGAAAATTTTAATTGCTCAAGGTACATAATCCCATGTAATCTTAGTTGATTGGCAGTTACAGTAATTAAGATCTCCTCTGCCTTCTTTGCCACAATATCTTTATTTCTGTCTTTCTTATCCAGAAGAATAGGCTTGGTTGAATGATAAAACAGGTAAAATGACATATGTTAAAATTTCTATCAATTAAAGTAGCTTCCATTTGGAGATCCCATAATTCATAACTGTCCCCTTCTTTTGGGCTTTTTCTTTTTCAAACAAGGGCCTATACAATTTTGGTCCCAATCCCAAATGGCTTGAGCCTCCTGACTGTAGGAGATGACTAACGAAAGGGTCCTCTTGCCTGTAGTCAATACTGTCCAATAGAAACTTTTTTCAATGATGAATGCGCTCCATATCTGAGTTGTCCAATATGGTAGCCACTATCAATGTGTGGCTATTAGGCATTTGGAATGTAGCTAGTGTGACTAATTGAATTTTTTAAAAATTTATTTCATTTATTTATTTTTGGCTGTGTTGGATCTTTGTTGCTGTGCACGGGCTTTCTCTAGTTCGGTGAACGGGGGCTACTCTTCCTTGTGGTGCGCAGACTTCTCATTGTGGTGGCTTCTCTTGTTGTGGAGCACGGGCTCTAGGCACATGGGCTTCAGTAGTTGTGGCCCATGGGCTCAGCAGTTGTTGGCCACGGGCTCAGTAGTTGTGGCTCACGGGCTCCAGAGCACAGGCTCAGTAGCTGTGGCGCATGGGGTTAGCTGCTCTGTGGCATGTGGGATCTTCCTGGACCAGAGATCGAACCTGTGTCCCCTGTATTGGCAGGCGGAATCTTAACCACTGTGCCACCAAGGAAGCCCTGAGTAACTGAATTTTTAAGTCAATTTCATTGAATTTAAAAGTAAATAGCCACATGTCGTAAGTAGCTACCATACTGGAGAGCATGACTCTAAATGATGAAATCTTAGTGTGACTTCTGGGTCCTCAGTTTCTGAAAGCTCCTTCATAGCCAAGGAAGGAGGTCTAAAGCAATCAGAGCTCCATGAGATTGGGAGAATATAAGGCTTTTATATATGGATATAATTCTAGCTGTACCACTGGATTTCAAGGCATGAGGAGTTCAACTGGACTCTGGCTTTACCTTGAACAGTTTTATTTTGTGAGAAAACAAAGACATAACTATGCCAATTATCTTGTATTCATGGATCTCATGGATGTTTTTACTAGAAAGAGCATCTTGATTCCTGTCCTAAGGCTCCCCAAATCTTGCTTTGATATTGGCAAAGTCTGCCTCAGGCCTGAATCACCTTTCTCCCAATTTTTCAAACATGATAAATAGCAGAGTCCAAAAGAAGAGTTCTTCAGGGTTTAAAGCTGAGACAAGTTTTTATTTTGGGTCAGTTACAACTACCAATAAGTCAGTAATTGCAATAACAATGCTGTGTAACAAATCATCCCCAAAAAACTCAGTGGCTTACAACATAAACAAGTACAGGTTGGGTAGGTTCAATTGATCTAGGCTGAGTACAGCTGAGTGTGCCTCCAGGCTACAGGATAGGTTCAGGTCTGCTCTATGTATTTTAGACATGTTCTCATAGAGATGGCAGAAGCTCAGGAGAGAAAACCTAGTCTTGCAAGCACATTTCAAGGCTTTGCTCAAATCACTTAGGCTAACATCCCATTGGCCAAAGCAAGTCACATAGCCAAGCCAAGAGTCAAAGGGTGGGAGATCCACTCTTCCCATTATGAGGCCCTGGAGAAAGTTTGGATGTACAACACTACTGTGAGAGAGTGAAGAATTAGGACCCGCAATTTAATTTACCATACCTACATCAGACTCAATCTTTCTCTCTCCTCACTCTCTGTTTCTGTCTGTCTGCCTCTCTGTCTGTCTGTCTATCTCTCTCTCTCTCTCTCTCTCACACACACACACACACACACACACACACTTTTCTGGTTGTGATAACAACATCAATGCTTTAAAAAAAACCAAAAAAACCTTTCTATACCTGGAAAGACAATGCTTTGACTCCTCTCTTTTTTACTTCCATCTTTGGGGAACTTTTAAAAAATCACATTCTTTTATAGCAAATACATCAGCAAATTTAGTTATCTGGAAACTAGTTTACTAATTGTGATCTTAAATAACTTTTTGATAGTCTAAATGTGATGTGATAGAAAAATTAGTCTTAATGCATCAATTTTTGTGTGTGTGTGTGTTTTTTTGTTTTGTTTTTCTTGGCTGTGTTGGGTCTTTGTTGCTACATGCCGGCTTTCTCTAGTTGTGGCGAGCGGGGGTTACTCTTTGTTGCGGTGCATGGGCTTCTCATTGCAGTGGCTTCTCTTGTTGCAGAGCACGGACTCCAGGCACATGGGCTTCAGTAGTTGTGGCACATGGGCTTAGTAGTTGTGGCTCGCGGGCTCTAGAGTGCAGGCTCAGTAGTTGCGGCGCACTGGCTTAGCTGCTCCGCGGCATGTGGGATCTTCCCGGACCAGGGCCCCAACCCGTGTCCCCTGCACTGGCAGGCGGATTCTTAACCACTGTGCCACCAGGGAAGCCCAATGCATCAATTTTGTTACCTTTTCTCTTTTCCCTAAAGCCTTTGATATTCATTTAGTTAAAAACCAGCCGACTAATTTAGTACCCAGTCTCTCTGGAGCCATCCCATTTGGAGCTCTATGGCATCTGTCTAAAATAATTCCAGCTTAGTCTAAACCATTCAAAATTTTTAGAAGACAACTCCTTAATATTAATGAAATATTGTTATTTTTAAAAGTAGGTTAGAAAATAAGATAGATGATAGATAGAATGTACTATTTATATAAGTAAATGTTTGTGTTTATACCTGCTTAGAAGGGATTAGGAAGGCTAGGTTGCTTCTGGGGAGAGGTATTGATATCTCATTTTCACTGTATCCTTCATATACTATCATACCATTAGATCATTATTCAGTAAGCAAGTATTATTTTTTATGACAAAAAGTTGTTAAAAATAAAAACCATATCATTATACCTCGAATATTTTGACAGGCTGTCATAGTTGGCAGGATAGAAATTAACTTCATATTTCCATGATTTATAAGCTTCTCAGAGGAGAGAAAGAAGTGTGGGTGCTTTTGAGGGGACAGGAGTATTTCAGAGTTCAGTCGGAGTTTTAATTTTGTTTTGCTCTAGTTCCAATTGAGTTTATCTTTAGTCCTTGATTTATAAATATCTCTTCCTCTAAAGTGATCCGTTCTGGCAACCATTTCTAAGCACTCCAGATTGAGATCAGCTTCCCATACAGGAAGTCACTTAGAGGAAAAGTGACCAAGAGTTTCTGTTTTCTTATGAAAGCACCGTGGTCTCTGGTAGCATCATTTTGTGTCATCGTAAAATGAATTGTAGCCAGGCAACAGATGTCGTCTATTCTAACAGCAAAAGCTTCTATCTGCATCACTCAAACGGTCGTGTTTTTACCTTAACACAATCTCAACCTTCAGGACCAACTCTAGAAGAGAAAATATTACAAAACATAAATATCCCAGGACCAGGCTCCTCCTGGGTCACTTTAGGATGTGTCAAGGTTTCAGAAATCAAGTTCATGACCATTCACAGAAGTCGGTCCCCTCATTCTAGCCATTTGCATCCTTTCTGGGCATTTTACATTAAGGAGAGTGGTCCAGAGGTTAGAGCAGGCCCTTTGATTTCTGAATTTGAAACTTGGCTTCTCCATTACGATGTTGTACAACCTCTGGCAAGTAACTAAAGCCTTACTGAGCTTCATTTTCCCTTCTTGCAAAGTGCAGATAAAAATGACACTTAGCTCATTGAGTCCTGTGAGGGTGAAATAAGAGGGCATGTGAAAGCACTTAGAACAATGCCTGGCTGGTAAAGGCCCCCAATAAATATTTACTTTCTAATGCTTCTCCACTAATTAATTGTCCCTCTGATACTCTGAAAGGATTAGTACAAATCTTACCAGGTGAATCTTCACTCTCCAAAAATGGATAGAAGGAAGTATAGTATTTTACTTTGTGAGAAAACCTACGAGTGACTGGGATCTAATCCAGATCCACTTACATAATTTGAGTATTCCACATCCACAGGAGTGAAGCAGGAGCAAACCTGGGGGCACATCTGCTTTATAACGCTTCTTTTGTAGATTTTTCAGACGTCATTATAGAATATATACATGGTTGAGTAACGGGGGGTTAAGGATCACTTTGCTTTTTAAAAAAAATTTATTTATTTATTTATTTATATTTTATTTTTGGCTGCGTTGGGTCTTCGTTGTGAGCGAGCTTTCTTTAGTTGCGGCGAGCAGGGGCTACTCTTCATTGCAGTGTGTGGGCTTCTCATTGTGGTGGCTTCTTTTGTTGTGGAGCACTGGCTCTAGGCACGTGGGCTTCAGTAGTTGTGGCTCGTGGGCTCAGTAGCTGTAGCTTGCGGGCTCTAGAGCGCAGGCTCAGTAGTTGCGGCCCATGGGCTTAGTTGCTTCGCGGCATGTGGGATCTTCCCAGACCAGAGCTTGAACCTGTGTCCCCCGCCTTGGCAGGCAGACTCTGAACCACTGTGCCACCAGAGAAGCCCAATCCCTTTGTTTTTGACATGAAAATCGCCTTTAAAAACCAGATTTAAAAGACTATAAATCATGTAATATTGTTTCAATTTTATTATAATGTACTTCAGGGAATTAATTTGATTTTCTGAAATATTTCGATAGGAATAGCATCATTTTTCACTTTCCAGGGTTCTAGCTATACTGAACTACACATCATCACATAACGCTACCAAATTTTATTTTCATATTATATATTATCCCTCTGAAATCAGTATCTGGAACATTTAATTCCTATAAATGGGAAGTTGCTCATTAAAAATGAATAGAATGTAAAACAAACCAAAGGTGATTTCATCTATATTATGCAATACCTTCCTTTGCCCTTCAATATATATGCACATTATTTTAATCACACTCTCCCGGAAACTGAAGATAGAAGAATATTGGTTCATTGAGTAGAACATTTCTCAGAAAAAGTAATATAATGCAGAGATATAATATACAATATTTGGTGGATACAGGAATGGATCTGACTAAAGCATAACAACTGAAATCTTTTCTCTTCTGCTCTTGTTGCTTTTTCACAGAGTTGCTCATGAATGACCAAAGGAAGATTTTTGGCTTGTGGCATGCTTGGGTAGTAGGTGGCCTAAGAGTTCTCAGGGAGCCACGAAAAGGGAACTTCTGGTAAAGAGAGGACTACATCACATAGTGATTCTTACAAGTCACCGCTACGAGGTTTAGTTCAAAGAATTGCAGGTCCGAATGTTACGAATGTATAATTTTTATTCGGCAAAGGATTTCAAAAAGCCTGAACTCCTTTAAAACTCAATCATAACTCAGGCTGCTAGGTGACATGCCAGATTTCAGTGGGCATAATTTGAAATGGATGAGAAATTATCACAGGTGTTAACAGGTCCAAATGCGATACAATACTAAAGCACCAAAGCTCCCACAAAGGACTCGAAAGAGGCTTGATATGATGTGTTCATGCCTGCCAAATAGCATCTGTCCTCAAATGCCTGGCTGGAAAACTTTTACGTGAAATTAAAAGCATATCTGAATTGAGTCCAAGAAAAAAAGCCTTGTATACTGCCTGATATTTGCAATCATCGAAACTCACAGATTTATATTGTAACTAATTAATTTTTGATCAAGGATACCTGCTGCAGTAAAAACAAAGGAACATAAAGAAGTAAGAAGATCTTAAAACTTTTGTTCAATTTAACAACTCTTAGGGGAAAAAATCAGATTCACGAACTAACTTACGTTTATTGTTATGAAACCCAGCATTCATTACTCTGTCAATGCACTTAGAAACTTTATGACTATCATAGGTATCTTCATAGGAAACTCTTCATTTTCTTAAAATGTTGACTGTTTTGGCTACTACAAGCATGAGTGCCTGTGGTCTCTTCCCCTACAGGCTGCCGCACTGGAAACCTTCAGTTAGTCCCTCTACCACACGCAGTGCCAAGGCTATTCCCGATGAATTCCCTTCCACCCACCATCTCTGGTGGGCCCACTCCTCACCCTCCTACAGCAAGGGTGAGGAATTAGTACTTTAGCATCTGCTACCTCAATGCTCCACCCACCTCAGGGACCTGTGAATCTCCGTCTAGCCTCAGTCCTGGGAGGACTCATTGCATAGGGGGACTTTGCCTAGCTGTGTGACCTTTGCTTGCTCCTCTTACTAATGGTGCTTCCTTGTCTTTTTGGTTTGTTTTCTGTCATCTATAAGATAAAGACAATAATAGTGCTTGTCTCATAAAGTTGTGACTATTAAATTCATACAATCCATAGGCACAATCCATGGTACACAGTAAATATTCAACAAATTATAATGGTGATGAAGGCAGATAATAGGATCTTGATTCTGAGAGAGGACAATCTGTTGAAACATAGTGCTACACAGTGTTTTGCTTCTTTTAGAGTCATTTTCCTGAATTCTTTTTACTACTGTAGTCACTGTAACTTTTAATATTTATCATCATCTCAAAAAAGATTGTTATAATGAGCAGTTAGACAACCATATATGAAGTCAATTGTTTTGCATGATGTACGTAATCAAAAAGTTTTAAGTGTCTGCTTACCAATAAAGAATTTTTACATTGTCAACACAAACGAACAAGCATGGCCTATGTGAGTACAAATGCCATGCTTTCTTAGAGATACTTTCTTCTGAAACGCTCTTCGTTTTTACCCCTACCACTTTGGGATGTCAATGCCAACCTGGACCCAGGCTTGGTTCCTGATTTAGCCCATGGGTCACTGTCCTTTTCTACTCTCTACTGAAAATCCAACATGCTTTTTGAATCCACGTGAGTGATGACAGTAAACAAATGTTCCATTAATTTATTTATTAAGTTATTTCTTCTGTTTCTCTTTGAATAGACACATTTTTATGACCAAAATAAAGTTAAGAAACTCACCTACTGAGAATTAAGCATTAAATCTCAGAAAAAATACATTTTCCCTAGGTATATCAGTTCTCAAAATTATAATTTCAAAAAGATTTTTTTACATGAATTACAATAAAGATAATACTTTTCCTTTTGAATGAAGATGAGTTATTTTTCTAGATTATTTCTATAGTGACGACAAACCTTACAAAAAAACTAGATGATCAAGAAAAGCTAACTTCCCATATTGATTTTTATACTGGCTAATGTTATATTTGATAAAACATTATATGACAAAACTCTATACTAAACTCTAATTAAAATTTTGTCTAAAATATATTGGTTTATAGCTTGCCTTTCTAAATTAAGTATACTGAATGATCCCTAATATTTTATTGATAATCAAGATGTTACAGTGACTAAAAGTAATTTTTTTTTGTGAATTTAAACTTACTTTTAAAGATTTGGGCATAGAAGTTATAGCAGATTAAGTATGTCCTTGTAATGGTATATTTGAGAAATTTACTTCAATTTTTGCAAATGTTGCCTATTCACCTTTTTTGGTCATTTATCCTTTCAACTAAAAGCAGAGTGGATCATATTCTGGTTAATTGTGGTTCTAGTTTCAGTTAAAAGATTTTTTTAAATTAGGAACAATGGCAAAAGAAAATCAACAACAAAATACTTATGTTTTATGTCTATCGGGGCAACAACTTCAGTAAGATGATATTCTATAAATGATGCTTTACAGATCTATCCTTATATAGATCTGCCTCTACTAAACAGTCATTATTTTTTAATTGTGTGAAAAACAAGCAAAAAAATCTTATTACTATTATAAACACAGTGAATGCTTACATCTAAAAGGAAGAAAAAAACAAAACCCAGATCTTGGCAAATTCACAATAACTCTACAGCATATTATTTCCCCTATAGCTAAAAATGCTAGAAATACCATTTGGCTTCTGATGAATACTTAAATACAGAATAAAATAATTTTAAAATTATTTTAAAGCTAAGAAGAATCATGTTTTTAGATCTCTTTAGTCTCTCTTCATTTTCATTCTTAACATTAAAGATGGATTTTCTTTGGTGTTTAAAATTCCACGAACAATATCCTTAGAAGACTTATTGTGTATTCAAAGATAAGGAGAGAAAAATATAGCTATACTGAATAGACCCCAGTTCCTGCCTTAGATCATGTTATGAGCCTACAGGGTCAAAAACACAAATGCTAACCCTCCAAAGGCCAAAGATTTACTGAACATAAGTTCTATTAGTTTTTTTAGGTGGGTGAATAATCATCCTCTAAAATTTGTCTCAATAAGATTTTCTAGGAGTAGTTTACCCTTGAATGAACTTGTCAAAGTCCTGTCCTTCTTATTACTTTCAGAAGCTCTAAAATAAAAGTCAATGAGTTCATTTTACTTTTCTGTCCTCCCTAATACAGAGAGGCGGTGATCTTGGTGGCTCAGCTCCTGCCTGTGCCTGGATTGACTTTGAATTGCTGAGATATTTGTAAAATGAAGGACTTAGAGGGACATAATCTCTAATGCCCCATTTTTAAAATTACTTTATAAAATCTAAATCCATTTACACACTAATGGATTGCAGAATAGGAAGCAGATGACCTGAAGTAAGTGCTTTAAAAATCATTTTCTCTATTTTCCTAATTAAGTTTATTTCTCAGAACTTTCTTGAACCTGAAAGTATGGCTTAATGAGCCATAAATAAAATTCAAACCGAAAAACTTTGTGTTGCTTATAAACAAAACATCCACAATGACCAAGATGGTTCAAAGCATTTTCCTTATTTTCATAAAAAGTACTAATTTACAAAACCACATGATTAAGTAACATCACTAAATCCCTATAAAACTGTGACGCTTTCTAAGACCAGCCCGGGAAAAACAAAGCAGGAATAAACAGAGATTGGTTCAAGATGGCGGAGTAGAAGGACGTGCATGCACTCCCTCTTGCGAGAGCACTGGAATCACAACTAACTGCTGAACAATCATCGACAGGAAGACGCTGGAACTCACCAAAAAAGATACCCCACATCCAAAGACAAAGGAGAAGCCACAATGAGATGGTAGGAGGGGCGCAATCACAATAAAATCAAATCCCATAACTGCTGGGTGGGTGACTCACTAACTGGAGAACACTTATACCACGAAAGTCCACCCACTGGAGTGAAGGTTCTGAGCCCCATGTCAGGCTTCCCAACCTGGGGTTCTGGAAACGGGAGGAGGAATTCCTAGAGAATCAGACTTTGAAGGCTAGTGGGATTTGACTGCAGGACTTCGGCAGGACTGGGGGAAACAGAGATTCCCGAGGGCACACGCAAAGTAGTGTGAGCATCGGGACCCAAGGGAAGGAGCAGTGACGCCATAGGAGACAGAACCAGACATACCTGCTAGTGTTGGAGGGTCTCCTGCAGAGGGGGGGGCAGCCATGGCTCACCAAGGGACAAGGACACTGGCAGCAGAAGTTCTGGGAAGTACACCTTGGCGTGAACCCTTCCAGAGTCTGCCATTACCCCACCAAAGAGCCCAGGTAGGCTCCAGTTTGGGTCGCCTCAGGCCAAACAACCAACAGGGAGGGAACTCAGCCCCACCCATCAGCAGTCAAGCGGATTAAAGTTTTACTGAGCTCTGCCCACCTGAGCAACAGCCAGCTCTACCCACCACCAGTCCCTCCCATCAGGAAACTTCCACAAGCCTCTTAGATAGCCTCATCCAGAGGGCAGAGAGCAGAACAAGAAGAAGTAGAATCCTGCAGCCTGTGGAACAAAAACCACATTCACAGAAAGAAAGAGAACATGAAAAGGCAGAAGGCTATGTACCAGATGAAGGAACAAGATACAACCTCAGAGAAACAACTAAATGAAATAGAGATAGGAAATCTTCCAGAAAAAAAATTCAGAATAATGATAGTGAAGATGATCCAGGACCTCGGAAAAAGAATGGAGGCAAAGATTGAGAAAATGCAAGAACTGTTTAACAAGGATATAGAAGAATTAAGAACAAAAAAACAGAGATGAACAACACAATAATTGAGATGGAAAATAAACTAGAAGGAGTCAATAGCAGAATAACTGAGGCAGAAGAATGGATAAGTGACCTGGAAGACAGAATGGTGGAATTCACTGCTGTGGAACAGAATAAAGAAAAAAAATGAAAAGAAATGAAGACAGTCTAAGACCTCTGGGACAACATTAAAAGCAACAACATTTGCATTATACGGGTCCCAGAAGGAGAAAAGAGAGAGAAAGGACCCGAGAAAATATTTGAAGAGATTATAGTTGAAAACTTCCCTAACGTGGGAAAGGAAATAGCCACCCAAGTCCAGGAAGTGCAGAGAGTACCATACAGGATAAACTCAAGGAGAAACATGCTGAGACACATAGTAATCAAATTGGCAAAAATTAAATAAAAATTATTGAAAGCAGCACCGGAAAAACAACATGTAACATACAAGGGAACTCCCATAAGGTTAACAGCTGATTTCTCAGCAGAAACTCTACAAGCCAGAGGGGAGTGGTATGATATACTTAAAGTGATGAAAGGGAAGAACCTACAACCAAGATTATGCTAGCCAGCAAGGATCACATTCAGATTTGATGGAGAAATCAAAAGCTTTACAGACAAGAGAACGCAAAGAGAATTCAGCACCACCAAACCAGCTCTACAACAAATGCTAAAGGAACTTCTCTAACTGGGAAGCACAAGAGAAGAAAAGGACCTACAAAAACAAACCCAAAACAGTTAAGGAAATGGTAATAGGAACATACATATCGATAATTACCCTAAACATGAATGGATTAAATGCTCCAACCAAAAGACACAGGATCACTGAATGGATAGAAAAACAAGACCCATATATGAGCTGTCTAAAAGAGACCCACTTCAGACCTTGGGACACATTCAGACTGAAGGTGAGGGGATGGAAAAAGATACTCCAGAAAATGGAAATCAAAAGAAGGCTGGAGTAGCAATACTCATATCAGATAAAATAGACTTTAAAATAAACAATGTTACAAGAGACAAGGAAGGACACTACATAATGATCAAGGGATCAATCCAAGAAGAAGATATAATAATTATAAATATATATGCACTCAACATGGGAGCACCTCAATACATAAGGCAACTGCTAACACCTCTAAAAGAGGATATCAACAGTAAAACAATAATAGTGGGGGACTTTAACTCCTCACTTACACCAATGGACAGATCATCCAAACAGAAAATTAAAAAGGAAACACAAGCTTTAAATGACACAATAGACCAAATAGATTTAATTGATATTTATAGGACATTCCATCCATCCGTGTGCGCATGGAACATTCTCCAGGATAGATCACATCTTGGGTCACAAATCAAGCCTCGGTGAATTTAAGAAAATTGAAATCATATCAAGCATCTTTTCTGACCACAACACTATGAGATTAGAAATCAATTACTGGGGAAAAAACGTAAAAAACACAAACACATGGAGGCTAAACAATATGTTACCAAATAACCAAGAGATCACTGAAGAAATCAAAGAGGAAATAAAAAAATACCTAGAGACAAATGACAAAGAAAACATGACGATCCAAAACGTATGGGATGCAGCAAAAGCAGTTCTAAGAGGGAAGTTTATAGCTAAACAAGCCTACCTCAAGAAACAAGAAAAATCTCAAATAAACAATCTAACCTTACACCTAAAGGAAGCAGAGAAAGAAGAACAACGAAAACCCCAAGTTAGCAGAAGGAAAGAAATCATAAAGATCAGAGCAGAAATAAATGAAATAGAAACAAAGAAAACAACAGCAAAGATCAATAAAACTAAAAGCTAGTTCTTTGAGAAGATAAACAAAATTGACAGACCATTAGACAGACTCATTAAGAAAAAAGGGAGAAGACTGAAATCAATAGAATTAGAAATGAAAAAGGAGAAGTAACAACTGACATTGCAGAAATACGAAAGATCACGAGCGATTACTACAAGCAACTGTATGCCAATAAAATGGACAACCTGAAAGAAATGGACAAATTCTTAGAAAAGCACAGCCTTCCGAGACTGAACCAGGAAGAAACAGGAAATATGAACAGACCAATCACAAGCACTGAAATTGAAACTCTGATTAAAAAGCTTCCAACAAACAAAAGCCCAGGACCAGATGGCTTCACAGGCAAATTCTATCAAACATTTAGAGAAGAGCTAACACCTATCCTTCTCAAACTCTTCCAAAATATAGCAGAGGGAGGAACACTCCCAAACTCATTCTACGAGGCCACCATCACCCTGATACCAAAACCAGACAAAGATGCCACAAAAAAAGAAAACTACAGGCCAATATCACTGATGAACACAGATGCAAAAATCCTCAACAAAATATTAGCAAACAGAATCCAACAGCACATTAAAAGGATCATACTCCATGATGAAGTGGGGTTTATCCCAGGAATGCAAGGATTCTTCAATATACACAAATCAATCAATGTGATACAACATGTTAAAAAATTGAAGGATAAAAACCATATGATAATCTCAATAGATGCAGAAAAAGTTTATGACAAAATTCAACACCATTTATGATAAAAACTCTCCAGAAAGTAGGCATAGAGGGAACCTACCTCAACATAATAAAGGCCAGATATGACAAACCCACAGCCAACATCATTCTCAATGGTGAAAAACTGAAATCATTTCCTCTAAGATCAGGAACAAGACAAGGTTGCCCACTCTCACCACTATTATTCAACATAGTTTTGGAAGTTTTAGCCACAGCAATCAGAGAAGAAAAAGAAATAAAAGGACTCCAAATTGGAAAAGAAGAAGTAAAACTGTCACTGTTTGCAGATGACGTGATACTCCTCATAGAGAATCCTAAAGATGCCACCAGAAAACTACTAGAGCTAATCAATGAATTTGGTAAAGTTGCAGGATACAAAATTAATGCACAGAAATCTCTTGCATTCCTATACACTAATGATGAAAAATCTCAAAGAGAAATTAAGGAAACACTCCCATTTACCACTGCAACAAAAGGAATAAAATACCTAGGCGTAAACCTACCTAAGGAAACAGAAGACGTGTATGCAGGAAACTATAAGATACTGATGAAAGAAATTAAAGATGATACAAACAGATGGAGAGATATACCATATTCTTAGATTGGAAGAATCAACATTGTGAAAATGACTATACTACCCAAAGCAATCTACAGATTCAATGGAATCCTTATCAAATACCAATGGCTTTTTTCACAGAACTAGAAAAAAATTTTTCACAATTTGTATGGAAACACAAAAGACCCCAAATAGCCACAGCGATCTTGAGAAAGAAAAACGGAGCTGGAGGAATCAGGCTCCCAGACTTCAGACTATACTACCAAGCTACAGTCATCAAGACAATATGGTACTGGCACAAAAACAGAAATATAGAAAAATGTAACAGGACAGAAAGCCCAGAGATAAACCCACGCGCATATGCTCACCTTATCTTTGATAAAGGAGTCAAGAATATACAATGGAGAAAAGACAGCCTCTTCAATAAGTGGTGCTGGGAAAACTGGACAGCTACATGTAAAAGAATGAAATTAGAATACTCCCTAACACCACACACAAAAATAAACTCAAAATGGATTAAAGACCTAAATGTAAGACTGGACACTATAAAACTCTTAGAGGAAAACACAGGCAGAACACTCCATGACATAAATCAGAGCAATGTCATTTTTGACCCACCTCCTAGAGAAATGGAAATAAAAACAAAAATAAACAAATGGGACCTAACGAAACTTAAAAGCTTCTGCACAGCAAAGAAACCATAAACAAGACGAAAAGGTAACCCTCAGAATGGGAGAAAACATTTGAAAATGAAGTAACTGACAAAGGATTAATCTGCAAAATATACAAGCAGCTTATGCAGCTCAATGTTAAAAAAGAAACAGCGCAATCCAAACATGGGCAGAAAACCTAAATAGACATTTCTCCAAAGAAGATATACAGAATGGTAACAAACACATGAAAGGATGTTCAACATCATTAATCATTAGAGAAATGCAAATCAAAACTACAATGAGGTATCACCTCACACCAGTCAGAATGGCCATCATCTAAAAATCTACACACAGTAAATGCTGGAGAGGGTGTGGAGAAAAGGGAACCCTCGTGCACTGTTGGTAGGAATGTAAATTGATACAGCCACTATGGAGAACAGTATGGAAGTTCCTTATAAAAGTAAAACTAGAGCTACCATGTGACCCAGCAATCCCACTACTGGGCATATACCCTGAGAAAACCATAATTCAAAAAGAGTCATGTACCACAGTGCTCACTGTAGCACTATTTACACTACCCAGGACATGGAAGCAACCTAAGTGTCCATCAACAGATGAATGGATAAAGCAGATGTGGCACATATATAGAATGGAATATTACTCAGCCATAAAAAGAAACGAAATTGAGTTATTTGTAGTGAGGTGGATGGACGTAGATTCCGTTGTAAATAGTGAAGTCAGAAAGAGAATAAAAAATAACATATGCTAACACATATATATGGAATTAAAAAAATAATGGTTCTAAAGAACCTAGGGGCAGGACAGGAATAAAGATGCAGATGTAGAGAATGGACTTGAGGACACAGGGAGGGGTTGTGTAAGCTGGGACGAAGTGAGAGAGTCGCATGGACATATATATACTACCAAATGTAAAATAGATAGCTAGTGGGAAGCAGCAGCACAGCACAGGGCAATCAGTTCGGTGCTCTGTGACCACCTAGAGGGGCGAGATAGGGAGGGTGAGAGGGAGATGCAATATGGATGGGATCTGGTGATATATGTATACGTCTAGCTGATTCACTTTGTTATACAGCAGAATCTAACAACATCGTAAAGCAATTATGCTCCAATAAAGATGTTAAAAAAAAAGAGGGAGAAGCAGTAATAAACATAATTGTGTTTGGTAAAATAAAACTTAAGGCCAAGGTATATTTGATAAACAGCAGGAAATATTCTTAGATATATAGAAAGATCAGGTTGTAAAGGGGTTTCCTTGCTCAGGCTGAGGATGTACCTTTTCATAAACAAGAGCAATTGAAGGTTTTGAGCAAGAGTTTGTAAACTGATTGATTCATTCCCTCCTCCATTCAGCAAATATATGTTGATTATCTACCCTGTGTGATATAATAAGAACTGGGGTTTTTTTGGTTTTTTTGCGGTACGGGGGCCTCTCACTGTTGTGGCCTCTCCCGTTGCGGAGCACAGGCTCTGGACGCGCAGGCTCAGCGGCCATGGCTCACGGGCCCAGCCGCTCCGCGGCATGTGGGATCTTCCCGGACCGCGGCACGAACCCGTGTCCCCTGCATCGGCAGGCGGACTCTCAACCACTGCGCCACCAAGGAGCCCATAAGAACTGTTTTTCAAGATTAACCACTGATTAAAGATAACCAAGAATTAATCATTTGGGGATAACTGGTAAAAAATAGCCAGCAAATAGGAAAGAAGGCTATGAGAATATTTAATAATCTGAATACAAAGGGTATCTACTAGGTAATGCTGGTCTACAAATTAGAAACTTTCACCGCAGAGTGAATTGAATTCAGGAATAAGAAGGAAGATGAAAGTTTGTTGGAGTGCATAGGATACAACTTAACTCTGACTTGGATGATTAGAGAACATATTCTAGAAGTGATGCTTAATTTGAGATCTACAGAGAGATTAGGAGTAAATCAGATGTGGAGAGAAGAGTGATAAGGTAGGGAGTGTTTTGAGCAAAGGTCATGTCAGACAGCATGGCTCATTCTGGGGACGAAAGCAATCAGTAGGGTCAAAATACAGAAAGTGTCAGGGGATATTGAAGAGCTTTCGGATGAAGTTCTCTAAATGAGGAAATTTTAAAGGAGAGAAGTAGAGAGTTAAGGTCCAAATCTTCAGCAACAGAAATACTAACTGGTTGGGAAGACATAGAGGAAAAATGGATGTGCTGTATTAATGAGGGCTTCAAATTCTTTGCCATTCTTCTCATTATATGGTATAGCCTATGGCCCCTTACCCTGCATCTTGGCTGCCCCCCTGACACTGGTGACTTGCTTTTACTGTTAGAACGTAGTAGAAACGACACTGGAGCATTTTCAGACCTAGATCTTGGAAGGTCTTACAGCTTCCATTTAGAGGCTTGCACCAGCATTCCTGATACCCTGATGGAAAGAAAGGCCCAGCCAACCTTAACCAGTTCTTATCACTGTAGATGAGACTGCAATGATGTGAGTGAGGCCAACTTGGAAGTTCCAGTCCCTGCTGAGCTCCTAGTAAATACAGCTGCATAAGGAACCCCAGCCAATATCACATGGAAAAAAAGAATCACCCAGCTTAGACCAGCTGACCAATAGTATTGTGAATAAATTGTTGTTTTAAGCCTCTATGTTTTATGGTGGTTTGTTATACAGCAATAGCTAACTAATACAGTAGAAGAAACAGAAATCTAGGACGGCTGGAAATAGATCGGAAACATGTAGTACTATGAAAGCAGGGGAAAGAGATATTTCAAGTAGAGGACAATCTACAGTATCAAACATTGTAAAGAAATCAGATAGCAGCTTACATTTAGAAAGTATAGGCATTATCTGTAGTGCCAATTAGCACAGTGAAATATCTGAATTTGTCGTGTATTTAGTCTATAAAAGGGGTATTTCTTTTTGTCACCTACTGAATGAAGCATCACTGGGAGAATTCCTTTCCTCCAAATTATGGCACTGCTTTCACAGCAGAATATATGTTGACAGAGCACACTAAAGAAGACAGTCTTTTTCCTTATTTGCCACTTAAAAAAAATTTATTTTACTATTGAAGTATAGTTGATTTACAACATTGTGTTAATTTCTTCTGTAGAGCAAAGTGATTCATTTATATATATATTATTTTTCATATTCTTGGACATTATGGTTTATGACAGGATACTGAATATAGTTCCCTATGCTATACAGTAGGACTTTGTTGTTTATCCATTCTATATATAATAGTTTGCATCGGCTAATCCCAAACTCCCAGTCCCTCCCTCCCTCCCTCTCCCTCACCCTTGGCAACCACATGTCTGTTCTCTATGTCTATGAGTCTGTTTCTGTTTCATAGACAAGTTCATTTGTGTCATATTTCAGATTCCACATATAAGTGATATCATATGGTATTTGTCTTTCTCTTTCTGACATTATTTGCCACTCTTCATAAAGCTGGATGAAGCCTAAAGTCCTATTGATTTCCTTGCCTTTTCAAGGTCACTCATAATTTTCCACTAAGGGGCTTTAAGAAGGGATGAACCCAAGGGTTTGTGCCTTTTAAATGTTACGTTTCTGCTTCCTATGCTTAGAGAGACTACCACACTCGTTAGCATCTGGTTCAACATCTGCTAATATCTTTTTTTGTTTCTATCTTTCACTGATTTTCAAGTTGGTATTCAATTGGGAGTCTGGCTCTTTAAAAATAAAGGCTTTTGAAATGACTGAGATTAGATAACCATTCAGCCAAACTCTCTACAGGGTTTTATACCAGGACCTTGGACATTCTTGGACTGTGAATTCTCATTTAGCTTACCAACATCTCAATGCTCCCACTGATAGCCTCAGATGATTCAATCACAAGTTCAGCAACCCCTTATGTTGCTCTTGCTTCCTTAAGAGCTATAATTTTACTTATCACGCTGTCAGTCTGTACTCTTGCAGGCTTCCTTCCTTTTTATGGCTCATAAAACTTGCTGGAAATTGGCCTGAATGGCATATCTAGGGAACTTGAAAGAAGAGCCCATCTCATCAGTTTTCTCCTGGATTACCCTCGGGCTATAATGTCTCTACTGAGTTAAAATAGCAGTATTCAATGATTTAAAAAAATTAAAATATTATTTTCTTTTAGAATCATTTATTTATAGTTATCAACTAGATGACACTTGGCATTTGATTTTTATGATTTGGGATAATTTTAAAACTCTTGAAAAAGTTCTATTATTTTAAAATTCTTATTAATCAGAAATATATCCAAATCTATTAAAGTGAAAATGTCTGTTTAAGTGCAAAGAAAGACATAAAATTTAAACTATGGGACATTTACAAAGCTTATACCAACTATGTTAATAACAAGTAAACTTTGGTTCTCAAACCAACTCAAAGGGAAGAAAAAGTGGGAATTGTGCTGAGCTCTAAATTTTAAAAAAATGAGTATTCATGCTCTTTTTTTTTTTTACAAAGTAAAACATATTCACATGTATACTGATATTATGAGAGTTATGTCATATGGATATGATGCAAAGTAGACTCTAAGTGCACAATTGAGCAAATTACCCCAAAGGCCAGGGAACAGAAAAGCTCACAGACCAAATCAAGATACTTGAATTACTCGGTTCATTAAATCAATTTAAACACATAGCGAGAAGAAAGAGGCAAAAGATGTGACAGGAAAAGTGCAAGCTGAGAAGCAGTCTTCCACCTGAATTCTGTATTATACAATGTTATATATCCCATCTCCATCTTGCTGCTGATGGTGTGGTTACGAGGACCAAGGGTGATGTTTGAGCAAAGGGGCTTGGCAGATGGAAGGCACTTAGACCAACACACACATACTTTACAAAAGAGGCAAGTATTCCTGGCCACAGTTAAAGATTTAGCTTGATGAGCTGCAATATGTTTCATTTGCCAGGATGTATGTCATTAAAAGGTGGTCAACTTAATAATCTGCATGCGGAACATCCCATATGCCTCACATGTATTTAGCATGTGATGCATAAGAGATGCTCAGTTATACATGCTTTACTTACTTTATCCATGACCAATTTGTCTCATAGGTAACTAACATCTATACCTATATCCATACCTGTAGGTCTTAGAGTTCTGCCTATGTTTCACACACTACTTGCTTATTCATTATCTTTATACCTAACACAGTCTATGAATTTTGCCTACGCCTTATAAGACACTAAGTTACTCATAAATGTACCATTGTCCTCCAGAGCAGAATTAAATATTCTCAAATACATGAAACTCATATTACACATTTATTTAGCAAATGTGTATTGAACATCCGACTATGTACTAGGCAAAATTCAAGTGCTGACGATACAGCAGAGAATGAAATAGTTCTCAAAAGAAGACACACAGATGGCCAAAAAGCACATGAAAAGATGCTCAACATCACCAATTATTAGGGAAATGCAAATCAAAACTACAGTGAGGTATCACCTCACACTGGTCAGAATGGCCATCATCAAAAAACTGCAAACAATAAATGCTGGAGAGAGTGTGGAGAAAAGGGAACCCTTATGCACTGTTGGTAGGAATGTAAATTGGTACAACCATTATGGAAAATAGCATGGAGGTTTCTTAAAAAACGGAACATAGAACTACCATATGACCCAGCAATCCCATTCCTGGGCATATATCTGGAGAAAAGCATAATTTGAAAAGATACATGTACCCTAATGTTCATTGTAGCACTATTTACAATAGCCAAGACATGGAAGCAACCTAAATGTCCATCGAGAGAAGAGTGGATAAAGAAGATGTGGTACATATATACAATGGAACATTACACAGCCATAAAAAAGAATGAAATAATGACATAGCATTATAGATACAGCAACACAGATACACCTAGAGATTGTCATTCTGAGTGAAGTAAGCCAGACAGAGAAAGACAAAAATCATATGATATCACTTATATGTGGAATCTAAAAAAAATGGTACAAATGAACTTATTATAAAACAGAAATAGAGTCACAGATGTAGAAAGCAAACTCATGGTTACCAGGGGAAAAGGAGGCGGAGGGATAAATTGGAAGATTGGGATTGATATATACACACTACTATATATAAAATAGATAACTAATAAGGACCTACTGTATAGCACAGGGAATTCTACTCAGTACTCTCTAATGACCTATATGAAAGGAATCTAAAAAAGAGTGGATATATGTATATGCATAACTGATTCACTTTGCTGTACACCTGAAACTAACACAACATTGTAAATCAACTGTATTCCAATAAAAATTATTTTAAAAATTTACATTTCCCTAAAACAAAAAATTCTGCTTGTTCAACAGAGTACAAAGAAACAAAATCTTCTAAGGAATTCTGAGTGGTTAAACCTTTTTATTTATGGTGATGCTACAATGTGTTTTAAAAAATATTTTCATGTAATGATCTTTATTTTGTTGGTATTAATTTTACTGAATGTGAAAAAATACAAGTTAGCTTATTCTGAGTATGTTTTCATGGCAAAAACAAAGTGGTTGCACAGTTAAAAGAAAATATAACTTTTCAATGGGACCTGTAGGCAATATAGATAAATGTCACACTTGCAGATGGGATGTTTAGCTGTGGTTAGAAGAGTCCCCATCCCATGTGGGAAGGATTAAGTAGGTCAAAGCCAGTTTAAATTCAGTGCACTTTGGAACAAAAGTGATACTGATGCAAATATAAAGATAAGTTCTGACTAGCTCTGAAGAGGGAAAAAATGCAACAGAACAAGACCTTAAACTACTTGTGAGGATTTTAGGTTTTTTAGAATTTAGCTGTAATTACTTAAAAAGACACTAGAACAAAAAGTTATTTATTCGTGAATTCAGATAAAAATTTTTCCATATTCAGCTGTTCTGGCATTTTGTGCCACTCGGAAGAATTAAAATATTGATATTTTGGTTCGTCTTCTTATTGTTATTTCAGACCTTTGAAAAAATCTGAAATTTGAATTATTTTCGTCTTACAATTTAGCCAGTTTTAAAATGATAAAATTTTATATAAACAAAGGTACCTATGCTGAGAAAGCATTCTTCCGTATGTAAACCATTTCCTAAAGGAAGAAAACAATGAAAATCAACAGAGCAAAGCTTCTAGTGCACAAATAATTCTTACTTTAGTTCAAAGCCTTTCCGAAAAGTGAAATCTCCATCTGTAAATGATGGAACTAAACAAAGATAAGGTGGTAATATACTCTTTGAAACACAAATTGCAGCTTTCACTCAATAAAAACATTTCAGCTCTTGCAAATAACAAAAAGTTGTTAAATCTGTAAATGATGGAACTAAACAAAGATAAGGTGGTAATATACTCTTTGAAACACAAATTGCAGCTTTCACTCAATAAAAACATTTCAGCTCTTGCAAATAACAAAAAGTTGTTAAAAAAAAATCTCCAAAGGTATCAAATAATGCACAAAATTGTTTGAAAATGAAAGAGTCAAAGGAAAGTATTTGGACTTGGTTTATAATTATGTTCTCACTCTTCCCCAAACCCTTTTTGACTCAAAGACTTTTATGCAAGAGCTAGAAAATGTGCACCAAAAATATACTTGAAATTCTACAATGACATCATTAATACTCTTTGCTTTTTAAAGATTTCACTTTTTGAAAAATGTTAATTCACTTTCTTTTAAAATATTACGGGTTGAATTTTATTCATTTTTACACTATAAATATTTTGTTACACTTGAACATTTTATTGTAATTAATTTTACCTAGTAATTATTTTCATTGGAATATTAAGGTATGCCTATTCATATTTTATAGTTAATTTTTATTTGGCATTTTATCATGTTTATAAATTTTTATATTTTTGTGTATTAAATATTTACTTTCACTGTTTTTTTAAAATCATGGAGTCTGAACATTCAGTTACAGTTTTTGTCATTTTTCTCTTGTATTGCATCACTGGGTATATATCACTCAAATCTTAGTTAATGGCCTTGAATATTTCCAAATAGCCAAATTTGAGAGTGGCGCTAATATACAAATAGATAAATGTGGCTCTTTGGATGTTTGTATGAGAAGATAATCAGGGAATTCAAATATTCTGAAATTTTAATTCTCATAGGCTTATTTACTAAACTCATGATCTTCTCCCATTGTCTGCTCCACCAGCAGCCTCTTCCATTAGCTGCTAGCAATTCTTCCAGTTGTTGTAAACAAAAATCTTATCGTTGTCCTTGATGAAGCTGCTCCTTTTCTCTTGCTATACGATCATCAACAGCAAATCCTGTTGCGCCCAGAAATAGATTACTTCTTATCACCTTCTCTGCAGACACCCTGGTCTAGGTCTCCATCACTTCACTCTGGATTACTGTGTCCTGGTCTCCCTGCTTTCACTCTGGTGTCCCTACAGCAGCCAGAAAGATCCTCTTAAATGTCAGATCAGATCACATCACTCCTCTGTACCGGACCTCCAATGAGTCTTCATGTGTTTTGGAGTCCAGAAATCCTTATAAGTAGATTAGCCTTCACCCTTTGCTGAAGACTCAGGAAGAAGAGGAAAGTCTACTGTATTTACCCATATTTTTGTTTACTATGTTCTTTCTTACTTCCTGCTGCTCTACAATTTCTCCTTTTATTGTTTCCTTTCTGATTAGAGAACTTTCTGAAGCCATTCTTTTAAGGTAGGTCTGCAGTCACAAGTTTTCTTAGTTTTCCCTCATCTGAGAATGTCTTGATTTCTCCTTCATTCCTGAAGGATATGTTTTGCTGAATGTAGGATTCTGGGTTAATAGCTCTTTTCTTTCTTTCTTTTTTTCCCAGCATTTAAAAATGTTGTGCCACTTACTTCTGGCCTCCATGGTTTCTGATGAGAAATCCATTGTCATTCAAATTGTTTTCCCCTTATAAATGAGGTGTTTCTCCTTACTGCTTTCAAGACTTTTTTTTTTGTCTTTATATTTGAGAAGTTTGACTATAATGTTTCTTGGTGTTGATTTCTTTAGACTTATTCTATTTGGGGTTTGTTCAGCTTCTTGAATCTATAGGTTTACATTTTGGGGGTCAAATTTGGGAAATTTTCAGCCATTATTTCTTTGAATATTTTTTCAGTACTGCCTTCTTTCTCCTCTCCTTTCAGGAATCTGATGATATGGATATTAGACCTTTTGTATTAACTACAGGTCCCTGAGGCTCTGTTGATTTTTTTTTTTTTAAGTCAATTTCTTCTCAATTGTTCAGACGGAGTAATTTCTGTTGTTCTATCTTTCAGTTCATTGATTTCCCCCCCCCCCCCCCAACCCCGTCCCCTCCATTCTATTGTTGGGTCCATCTACTTAGTTTTAACATTTTCAGTTATTGTATGTTTCAGTTCTAAAATTTCCATCAGGTTCTTCTTTACATTTTCTATTTCTTTACTGAGATTCCACTTTTTTCATTTGTTTTAAGTGTGTTCATAATTGCTTGTTGAAGCATTTTTATCATGACTGCATTAAAATCTTTGGCAGAAAATTCTAATATTCTGTCAGATCTGTTATAGCATCTATTGACTGTCTTTTTTTAGATATCTCCTGGTCTGAAAATGGTCCTTTGCTAGAGTTGCTTTTATTCTATTCTTTTTTCACATAAGGGAGTGGAGGCTCCCTTCAAAACACACCTTTGGGAGTGGGAATGAGAGGTGAAACTAGAATCCAAGTGTGTCTGACATAAAAGCCAGGCTCTCAGGCTTTCAAATTATAGACAAAAAGTATAGTGTGGTTCTATTTTTATGAGAAAAAATGTACAGCCAAATATTTCTAGCACAGAAAAAATTTAAGAATAGACCTCAAAATGTTAGCTGGTATTTTTTATGAATATGATATTTGGATGATTCACATTTTTGTCTTTCTGTGCTTTAAATTATCTACAATAATCACTATTTAATCATCTGATTTTGAATAAAGCTCTGAATATCTCATATGTTTGTTTAAACTTAGCTAAAGTTGTGTTTTTGAAGTTTTGTTTCTCATATGAATAGTCACAAATTATGTGCTCTAAAAGCAACTTATTTAAATCTTAAAAATATGAAATTAGTCTTCACTTCTAGAAGCTTACTTGCAGGAAGTAGATTTAACACATTTTTGTCAAGCAGCAAATCTGATATCTGTTTATTTTCTCATATTCTTTATTTTTAATATCAATTTTGTTTGTAGTTAAATTTATTTAGAATTTAGATCACATTATTTTCAAACCAGCATTTTTGTAATAAAAAAATTAGAATATTTCATGGCTCATTCTTTTCTTTTCTCTTCTATAGTCAGTATTTAAAGTAGCAACAGAAACCTTTGGAATGATAATATATTTTTTTCTAATAGACTTGAATGACATGGTATATTTTCATATCATGTTGCCATGACTACCAAACCCTTTAGCTCATCTTCATTTAAATATATTCACTGTTAAATTAGAGATGTAGCTTAAGCAATTCAGGATACTCTATAATTTTTGTTTAAAACACTGGTTATATGATAAGTCTCAAGTTCACTCTTCAAAAGAATAACACAAGAGAGTTGCTGGCTATAGAACATCTATTCTGTTTCCTAATTTTTCTAAAGGCAGTTTGGAAAGAAAAAAAAAAAAAGGCCAACACTCATCTAATAGAGCTTTTCAAGTTCTGTATAGGAATTTGTAACTCAGATACAGAGCAAAATTTATGAATATCATTAAATAAATCGGAAAGCTTTTTCCAAATTATAAGATGTCTGAATTGATATTGAGACCTCTTAAGCACACCCACATCAGAATATTAAAAAATGCTCAAATGGTAACAAACACCTCTTTCTGGCTTATTTAAAAATGTCTGCCTAGACATGGCACCCCTTCAGCTTCTCTCTGTGTGAAGTTGTGATTGTTGCACATTACAGGGAGCCCACACTGACTTGCTCAGAGGTGAACTTTGCAGAGAGGAAGCAGTGGCCCTACATGAAGAAGTCAGCACCCAAAAATTTATACTTGGTCATCACTTTTCTAGGAGCCTCGTATATTAGGGAATGAAGATATTAATTTACTCTGTGTGTGCATGCCTGAGTGCATGCAGCCATGTTGGAACGAGCCGGTATGGGACCAACATATGATTTTGCACACTCCAGATTGCTTAAATACTATTTTTTAAAGACCTGACTAGCTTTGAGGTGTTTAATTTTATTCAAATATTGTTCTTTCCAATTAAAAACAGAAACAAAATCTTTAAATAAGTAACAATCTAGCAAGGAGAAAGAACTGGTTTGATCCTGGTAACTCAGGTTTGACCTTTAAAATCATACTCTTTAAAAATTTTATGGAATTAAAACACAAAAAATGTATATAGATTCTTCTAATGGCTAATCAGATAGAAATACACATGAATTAATAAAGCATCGCTGACTTTTCTAATATTGTGTTTCACTTCTGATTATTTAAATTTAACAAAAAGGTCCTACTGTATAGCACAGGGAACTATATTCAATACCGTGGGATAAATCATAATAGAAAAGAATATTAAAAAATGTATATGTTTGTGTGACTGAGTCACTTTGCTGTACAGCAGAAATTAACACAACATACTATACTTCAATAAAAAATTAATTAAAAAAATTTTTAAAAATTTTAAATTTAAATAGATGAGATTTTTGCTCAGATGAAAACTATAAGATCAGAGTCTAAATAAAATGTAAGACTAGGGCTTCCCTGGTGGCGCAGTGGTTGAGAGTCCGCCTGCCGATGAAGGGGACACGGGTTCGTGCCCCGGTCCGGGAAGATCCCACATGCCGCAGAGCGGCTGGGCCTGTGAGCCATGGCCGCTGAGCCTGCACATCCGGAGCCTGTGCTCCGCAACGGGAGAGGCCACAACAGTGAGAGGCCTGTGTAAAGCAAAAAAAAAAAAAAAAAAAAGTAAGACTAGAAGGCCCAGTAAATAACTGTAGATAAATGTATGAGACTATCAGGATGGCATGCAGCATATGTTTTTATTAGTAAACCTAATTTTGCATAGTCTTAAAAGTTTTTATTAAAATGGGCTGTTCATAAATCCTAATGCACTGTCTAATCTTCCTACCTCAAATTTCTCTCAAAACAGAATATTAAAAATAATTAACAAGTCAAAGCAGGGAAAGAATTCTAATAATCCATCACTTTGAATTCCAGGATCACAAACTGATAGTCACTAGTTATTGCAAATGACTCCTGATCTTATTTTGATTTTCAGGAAAGCAAACGAATAATAAAATAATTGAAAGTGACCTTTTCATTTAAGTGAAGCAGGTAGAATAAAATATTTAATAGCTTTTAGAAAGCAAACAAAACATTGTGTGGTCTTAGTTGGTTTAAATTTGCTGGAGAGACTGCTTGTCTGTCTAGCCCTTTCCTCTGGAGGGAAAAAGTAGCTCAGAGAGCAGTAGTTTGGGGCCACTAGGTGTATGGCCACAGTGCTCTAGATTTTCCAGTGGTGTTCCACTGCATAGAATAAAACCCAAACTCCTTCCCTTGGCCCCTTCCTCTGTCTCTGTCTCATATTCTACCTCTTGTGCATCCTTCTCTATTTTCTAGCCTCAGCAGCCTGTTTCCATTCTTTAAACATGCCAAGCTCATTCCCACCTCAGAGCCTTTGTACCTGCTTAGGATGAACTTCCTCAGATCTAAACAGCTCTCAATTCAAAGGATACCTTTTAGGTCTTTCCTTGAGAGCCTCGCTAAAATAGCCCTCTCAAGATAATTTGTTCATCTGTTTGTCTGCTTATTTATTTTCCTGTGTTTGTTTTCTGTTTACCCTACCTAGAATAATGGACAAGCTTCTTTTAGCACCATGCCTAGAACTGTATCTGACACATATTATGTGCTCAATAAATATTTATAGACTGACTGACTCTCAGGGTGTTTCACGGATGGCTCTGTGACAGTCTGATTTTGGTGTAAGAACTAACATTTGCATAATCATTTTACAACTTACCAAGATTTCCATGTACAACATCTTGTTATATTCTTAGATGCTTATATAAACTGAGAGGAAATGAAGGTAATGTATTGCTGCCCAATTTCTACAGTTTAGATAAGGAAGGGGTCATGTTGTAACTCCTGTCCAGTGGTGTGGTTGATGTCGATTTCATACCTTTCACTGTCATTTGTCCACTTTTCATGAGCCCCAGATGGCGATGATTAACTGACGGGACAGCAACATATGTACCATAGATGGCTGTGTGAACTCTGTTAACAAATCCGCCCACATTTGGCATCAGTGCTACCTGATCTGACCACCAAGCTGCTGCCATCACTACTAGGCACAAAGTCACCTTTACCTTTTCATGTTAATTCTGCTTAGAATACAGAAAAAAAGCTATACGCTTAAAGCTACTGGATATTTGTTAGTGTCACAAAATATCACCAAGAAAACTTCTATCGCATGGCTGGAGAACAATCAAGGCTTAGACTTATCACTGGAGTAGGTATTTTGCCTGAAATATGAAGATTTTCTTTTTTGGACTTATGGAATCTTTGGATTGGAAATCCGCTCTTCTAAGTGAGGAAAATAAACAACAGAAAGGCATAGTGATCTGTAAAAATCACTTAGCTAGTTGGTGGTAGAGCCAGGACTGAAGGCAGATTGTTGCCCTCCTAGACCTTCCAATCTATACAATTTACGCCTCTTTAGAAGTTAAATCAGACACTGGGTAATTTTTTAGGGCCGGAAGTACAAAAACAAGGAGAACAAGATAAAAATTGAAGTAATTTTTAGGCTGTGATGATACTAAGTGATTTGGATCTAATAAATACGCATAAATCATTGATTCACTTGACAAATGTTTATTCTGTCTTATTGTAGGCTTTATTCTAGACACTGTGGGTACAATGGAGAATATGATAGCATTTCTTTCTCATGGTCAAATGGGGAGGCCAACAAGTAAATGTGTAATATCAATGGATGGCACCAGGTGCTGTGACAAAGACCAGAACGAGGGAATGAAGAGAGATGACATTCAGGAAGGGTTATCAACCCCAGTGGTGGTGCCCAGGAAGGGTTCCCGGAAAATACTGA
Organism: Monodon monoceros; assembly: GCF_005190385.1. Taxonomy (NCBI): domain Eukaryota; kingdom Metazoa; phylum Chordata; class Mammalia; order Artiodactyla; family Monodontidae; genus Monodon; species Monodon monoceros. The sequence continues at coordinate 64,262,765 of NW_021703772.1, forward strand.
TTCTAAGATGAGATCTAAAGGATAAGCAAGAAATAGTTGTGAGAAGAGGGAAAATGTTCCAGATAGAGAGACGAATAGGCATGTCAGTGTGGATGCATTAATGTATCTTCCCATTCACTATGGCCAAAACACAAAAATAAAATAACAATAATTTTTATTCTTCTATGATCTTGTGAACCACAGTTTCTTGCATGGAATCACACATGGCAATGGCACTTCAGCACCTGGATCGCCTTAGATGTATTTGTGTCGGCACTATCACTTTATAACAGATTCAACATCCTGGCAAAGTGGGTTACAGCAAGATTCCCCTGGCTGGAACCGTACAGGGGCAGGGCTTTATGAACTTTGAAGAAGGCCAGGTTCACATTCATCTGGATCACCTCCACACCTTCCTCAGAAAGTCTTTGGTGCCTATCACCACTATGTAATTAAAAATAAGCACATTAAGAAGGCACTGTGCCTGATAACCTTAATACCCTGTCACAAATAAGCAACGTAATTTTATTCTTGCTCTAACTGCCTTAAAGCGTTTAGGGAATCTTTGTAAATTAACAACGCTGAAAATGAAAAGCAAGTGAATTGTTTTCCTCAAAACCTATATGTTTATAAATCATCTTCACAATAATCACAATCATCATAAATTAGAATTTTCTTCCCTAAGGCTAATCAGAAATAGATGTGAATCACAACCAAAGCTGAACGCTCCATATGTTTTCTTTCAATCTTCGACCAACTGATGCATTCATTTCAGATATTTGCCAAAATCTCATGTTTCGTTTCTAGTTTTATCAAATCAGCCAGAAAAATTCTGAGTATACACATTGCTTCCTTCTTTCACTTAAAGGTAATTAGGGGGCTTCCCTGGTGGCGCAGTGGTTGGGGGTCCGCCTGCCGACGCAGGGACGCGGGTTCGTGCCCCGGTCCGGGAGGATCCCACATGCCACGGAGCGGCTGGGCCCGTGAGCCATGGCCGCTGGGCCTGCACGTCCGGAGCCTGTGCGCCGCAGCGGGAGAGGCCACAGCAGTGAGAGGCTCGTGTACCGCAAAAAAAAAAAAAAAAAAAAAAGGTAATTATGGAAAGCCATCAATTTCCTGAGCCATCCATTTTTTGCTAGGTACGGGGACATAGTAGGTTCTTATCTGCAAGGAATTTACAGCAAGGGAAGAGTAGAACTGGAGGAGATGCCAGGAAAAAGGGCACCCATGCCAAAGTGGGCTGGATCCTTTAGGCCCTACACCCCAGAACTACTAAATCGGAATCCTGGGAGGGTTTAGCCTTGAGACTCTGCTTTAAAAAACAACAACAAAAAAAAACCGCTTAGATTATTCCCACACATGTTCAAGTTTGAAACCCTTTTCTTCGGCAATATCAGAGGTCATTGAAGAGTTTTAAGCAAACAAGCAGGGTGAGGGGTTAAATGTTTTAGGAGAAGTGCTCTGGTAGCCATGTGAGGAGGGGCAGGAGATTTTAATTTTCCAACGCAAACTGGAATTTTCCAATGCAGTTTTTTGACATGGCATCAATTATAGGATGAAGGATGGGTTGAGATGAAATAACATTTAGGATTCAGATGAAGAATTAGTTTCACACCTTATTTGATATTTTAACTGGTTGAAAGTTTAATATTTTATTTATTTTGTCTTTTTTGAGAAAGCTTATTCCATTGGATCAAAATAGTTTAGTTAAAATATCAGGTCACAGAGGTGATAATGAATTGGAACTAGGCAAGCACAGACAGGGAGGGCACAAGAGTCAAAGCAAGAGACAAAGAGGATGAAATCTAGGGCAACAGGGACAGGATGGGAAGAAGGGAGTCATATAATAACAAGGGAAACATTACAGGACTTGGTCCCCAGTTGGAGGGAAAAGACAGGAAGCAAAATGGCTGTGACTTTTTTTTTACACAAAAATTCATTATTCTGGAATTATTTGAATATGGAACTGATTCAATATGCTTTATCTTAAACGAGATCACTTTACAGAATGGTTCAATGGAAAACAGAACAAAAGGAGGCACAGTTCAGCATCACCCTTCACTGTTCTGAAGACAAACTGCATTGATGACAGAGTCTATGCATCAGCCTTGGATTCAGGGCTGGCTCCTCTGCTTTGGGCCTCATGCAACAATTGTATGCTTGTGCGCCTGCTTCTTGCACTGCGCCATGAGCACCTCAGCAGCAGGACCCAAGCTCGCTCTTCTGTTGCTACTGTGATGCACACAGACAGGCCTTCCAATCTTGGTTTTAGAATACACAAACTGAATAATTCATTGCGGTGCTGATTGGAAGTAGCACTTTCTGGCTTAAAATAACTTCCAGAAAACCCCTACTGCATGCCTCTGCTTGCTCTAAGGCCATCCCTAAATACACTGTCCTCTGGCAGTATCCTTGTCCTGGAAAATCCACATGGAAGGCACTCCAGGCAGTCACACGGTTACTTAGGACACTGAATGTCCTATCGGGGAATAGTCTGAATGTGAGAGGCCCTGTGTGAACTGTAGCAGATGGCTTTCCAGATGTTTTTCGTGGTCAACAGCCACCATCGGTTTGACTTTGGAGATATGACCCGGATTTGCCCACGGTCTTTCAGACTGAATTCTGCAAAGCTCGCATAAATGAGTGAAAGGACTGCTAGTTGCAAAGATTACAGTTATACTTGCTTCATAGGATTTTTTTAAAGCACTGGATTTGCTTTTAAGACGTAAGTTGCTAACATTCTCCAGTTCAAGACAAGTCTAGAATATTAGAACTGAATGGGGCCCGGGAGATGATTTAATTCAGTCCCTGTCTTATAAATGAGGAAACTCAGTCCCACGCAAGCCAGGTGAGGTGTGTAAGGTCTGTGCGTGCAGAGGTTTACAATTTATTTCTTGCAGCAGTTTGTCTAATGCACAAGGATTCTGCTTTAGGCTTATTTTGATTAAGTGCTTATTGTACTTTCTCATTTACACCTATTGTACATTTCTTCTTAAATTCCTTCTATTTCTTTGGTGCTCATGTTTATTTTCTCTGTGATTTGTGGTTAATAAAGTTCAGTCAAATGGGATGACTCTAATATAAACCAGCCAATATCATTATTGGTTATTTGGTGAACACCAAGTCCATTTCTAGGCAAATCAATCATGTCTGTGATGTATAGTGAAATGAGAAAGAAACTTCTATGGTTCAACAAAAATGTCTACTCAGTGGGTCTGATCTTGACTTAGTGGAAAATTTGTAAGTACCACTTATTTAAATGTCAGGACTGTGCTTAAGCCTTTCACATATATCTTCATATTTAATCCTTATGGTGAGCCTATGAGCTAAGATTATCCTCTCTTTACAAAGTAATAAACTAAGGCTCAGAAATTTAACTTGCCAAGGTCACACCATTAAACACTCAAAGAGCTTGGCTGACGATCTGGGACCCAAATCTTTGTGACTTTGTAGACCCCAGCCTTACCCATCGTGGAATCTCCTAAGAAGCCCATGGGCTGCCATGTGAATTTCTTCTCAGAGGGTCAGCAAGATTCATGGAGAATGAGAAGGTTGCGAGGTATTTCACAATGGCAATGGTTTCATAGACTATGGGGTCATTAAAACCAAAAGAGGAAAAAATAATTGGACTCTCTCTTTGCTTGATCCAGCAGAAAATGCTTATGTAAAGCAGATTTGGGGGATGTATGGAAAAATATTGTATCTGGAGGCTGCATCACTCCTTGAAAGCAAAACGCTATGATCTGGTTAATACTTCCACATTACGTGGCCCTCTCCTAAGCTGTGCGCTCACCACAGTGTAGTCCACTGGACCTCCTCCCCTTACTTTCATTCCATTCCACCCCCTACCTTTCTGGTAATACAGGGCTCCTTGCCACAGCCTTTGTTGCCAATAATAGCAACCTTGCAATTATAAATTTTAAAAATTAATGATTTAGCTTCAAAATTTTTAAATGGTTGAACACATTCATAGAAAAATCATAAAAGTACTTTATTTCTATATATTAGATCAAACTTCTGCAACTATGTGCATCTTAGTTTGTATTATATTTCATTTTTATTTTATATATTTTATTTCACCAGAAGTATAATGAGAAAGATTTCTTAATGGTTTCAGTTTTTTGAAAAAAAAGTAAATTCTGCATCAGGAATCAGGTAAGATGTAAGAAATGTCTCCAAGTCCACATTCTACCTCTGCCCCTGGCATTTTCTGCGGCCTTGGCTGAGACAAATCTGAATCTCTTGAGATATATATTTCACTCACTAAAAACCACATGAATCCTAAATACCTAGCTCTTTCAGAATCTGTGAACTTAGAAGATATTGGAAAAACATTTTAACTACATAATAACATAGGACAAATACGGAGGGATAGGTTTAATTCCCCATCCCCTTAAAAAAATCCTCATCCAGGATCTGAATGCTTTGGAAACCCAGTTATTTAGTTATTTAGTCATTAGAAAGGTTGCCTGCCCACCTGCCCCTGTGCCTCGTGCAAACCACTAGCAGATTCTGATGTGTGTGTACGAGGGCAGGCAAAGCATTATCTTCTGTGTGCGTGCACGCGTGTGTGTGTGTGTGTGTGTGTGTGAGAGAGAGAGAGAGAGAGAGAGAGAGAGAGAGGGAGAGAGAGAGAGAGAGAGAGAGAGAGAGAGAGAGAGAGAGAGAGAGAGAGATTAAACCTTTATTCTCATTCTGGATTTTAACACAAAACATCTAAACAGACTGACTTGTGAATGACTTTTTACATATCAGCCTACTGAACTGGAGAAACAAAAACGTCCTCTTCCTGGGTTTTTGACAATATGGCAACTCTAATGTGATGTGTATTTATAAATCTTCCCTACATTCAGAACAAAGGTTTAACTTTGTATGTGATATTTTTCATTCACAAAATATTTATACAGAACTAATCCTTAATCAAAAGTATGTGTTTGGGATGAATTACCAGAGTGAGAAAAGAAAGCAATTAGCATTTAGAAAATGCCAGGCTCCAAGGTTTCACCGAAGAGCAGTTAAAAAAAAAAAAAAGTTATTTAGGCACTAACATGATTTATTAAGTAGAAAGAACTCATATGTTTATGAGTTAGCAAGACCAATATCAGATAACACATTCTATCAATAAAGGGGAGCTAAAAATTAAGTCTATGCTACTTGCCAGAAGGGAAGTAACAATGGGTACTCAGTCTAAGAGAAAGTTGAGACACTTATTTTAAAAAAGCAGCCTCTCCCCCCAAAGATAAACATGAAAGTTACAAATAACTAACATTTACTGAGCACGTAGTATGAGCCACTCATTGAGGTAAGCATTTTAAAGACACAGAGACAGGAACAAGTATAAGCCAGTTTTACAGATGAGTAACTTTGCTCAGTGTCATCCAGCTAGTAAAAGGCAGAGCCAAGGCTGACAGATTCTGAGACCCACAGTCTTAATTACTGGAAGCTCTGAAATCTCAAGATCTGGAAAATTCTTAGAGAGTTCTACAAAAGGCCTGAATTAAGAAGATATGCCGGGGAAAAAGAAATGTAACTGCGTAAGTAGGTGAGTAAAAGAATAGGTATAATAAAGGTTAGAAAGGTTTGAAATTACATATAATTAATAAAAATAAAACTGAGTCTTTGGAAAAGTTGAAACAGAAATATATTCACTCCTATGAATATACTCCTATGAATTATTACGGACTAAGGTGATCAAAAGGTACAAACTTCCAGTTCTAAAATAACTAAGTCCTGGGGATGTGATATACAGCATGGTGACTATAGTTAACAACAAGGTGTTGCACATTTGAAAGTTGCTAAGAGAGGACATCTTAGAAGTTCTCATCACAGGAAAAAAATTGTAACTGTATGTGGTGATGGATGTTCAGTAGACTTATTGTGGCGATCATTTTACAACACATAATATTGAACCATTACGTTGTACATCTGAAACTAATATAATATGTCAATTATATCTCAATTTAAAAAATAAAAAAAAGATATAAAGCCCCCCTGAAAAGAAATATATTTATTCCTTATTTTAGTACAGGAAACAAACCTATTTAATACAGCAACATGAAAACTATGTATTACATGAAACAGATTCCCTATTGAATAAGCACATTTAATATATTAACTGGAAGTTTGTTCAGAAAACAATTATAAATCTATTAATTGAATTTTCTTTTAAATATTTTCAATTTCTATGACCATCTGAGCTGCACACTGCTTGCTGCACTGTGATCTAACATTGTTAGTTTTATCAGCTTTTAATAAAGTAATGAAAGCGGGAAAAGGAGAAATCATTATAAGAAGGCCAGTAAACATTTTATGAATTTTTGAGTTAAACTATCTCACTGGGCTGAGTCTATGAAGGGAGCACTCATTTTGATTCTTTTAATAGCATTTTTTGAGGCTTATTGAGTGCTGGGTACAGGAAGATGAGTAAGATGTGACTGATGCTTCAAGGAATTCCCAGTGTAGAAGAAGACAGTGGGAAAAAAGGCATGATAATCAGATCACATAGGTTACCTAAATTCAGATTGTGGTTCCTGCACTTCCAAGTTACAAACAACCTTGGGAAAGTTGTTTAGCTTTTCTGGGCCTCAGTTTCCTCATCTATAAAATGGGGACACCGTTAGTACCTCTATCATTGGATTATTATGAGGAAGACGTGTTAAAACAAGAAAGAGGTTATAAAATGCCCTGGTACATTGCAAGCAATCAACCAATGCCAGCTGTCATTATTAGACCCACGATGGATGGCAGAACAGATGGAAACACAGAGAATAAAGAGCCTGACTACCCAGCGATGTGAAGGAAAACATCCCAGAGAGCTGATAAAACATGGGTAGGCTTGGTGATTAAGATGAGTTCAGGGGAGAAGAAGCAGTGAAAACAAAGGTAAAGGGCAGCAGACATTTGGAGGTAAATGGCCCCTAGCAGGTATGGTTGGATGCTATAGTGTGAGCGTCAACTGTGAGGGAGGGGTTCTGGGGCTAGAGCCTGGTAGCCTGAATCCTCTAAGCCAGTGCCTTCCAAACAGTGTTCCTTAGAGCCCTAGATGAAAGGTTTCGTGGGATTGCCTCAGACACTGCTAAGGAGAGGCTTGGGTGGGTAAGGTGCCAGGTCCCCTCCCTAGTTCTAAGCAGAGCAGAACTGCTTTTATCTCTTTTATATATTGTGTTTTCATGTAAGATTTTTGTTTGAATAAAAGGATCTGCTCCTTAAAAACTATTTGAATTTAAAAAATGATCAAGGATGGATAAACAAGGTCCTACTCTATAGCACAGGGAACTATATTCAACATCCTGTGATGAACCATAATGGAAAAGAATATGAAAAAGAATATGTATATATATATGTATAACTGAGTCTCTTTGCTGTACCGCAGAAATTAACACAACATTGTAAATCAACTATTAAATAAATAAATATCCACTCAAGTTTTGATCAAGGAAGAAACATGATCAGGCTTGAATTTTAAAATAATTTTGTGATTCCTTATTTTTTTTAGCAAAGGTTATAAAATCCCTTGGTATGAATTTTTCTGATAGATAGGAAGTCAGTGTCGCTATACTTCAGGCTTTAACAGTATTGCTATACTTCAGACTTTAACAGGACTGGGGTAGGGTAGAAGTGATGAGTGATCACGTGCCATGCTGAGAACCAGGCAAAGCTCTCAGTGGCATTGGTACCACCCCTTGCGGGTGCCTTGTGAATCTCTGCAGATGGTTTTGGTTGTCATAAAAATGGAGAGGGTGCTCCGGCATTTAGTAGGTGGAGGCCAGGGACGCTAGACACTCTGCAATGTACAGAGTAGTCCCCATTCTACCTGGTTTTCACACATGCATGAAGGTAAAACACCTGGGTATAATTACAGAAGCCTGTAACCTAACTTTTTTACACAGAGTAAAACACAAAGTATTTTTGGTATGGTTCTAGTGTATACTGAATTTATCAGGAATGGAAGTGCTGTGTGAATGGAGGAAATGCTGTATTTTGTTCAATTTTTTTTTAATTTGCCAGGAGTTGTTCACTATTTTGAAAAGTAACAAACATCACAAGGCATTTGAGTTCCCAATACACTCACCCATATCAGTCAGCCTTTGTAGCTGCCACATTCACTATGAGTCTCCAGTGAGTCTACCTCTGGATAGATGCAGGTGTCTGATTACTTCATTATGTCACCAATGCAGTTGTACTCCAGGGCATTTATGTATATTTCCCTTATATTACAGGCAGAGCATTATATTTATTTCTTTAAATAGTCTGTGCAGGTAGTTTATCTTGGAATTTCTCTGAGGCAAATAAAGATGTCTCATAAAATATTTGCTATAAAAATGGGGCTTGGAGTATGACAGGGTTGAGAGCCAGTGTGTCAAAGTAACACAAAAGTATTTTCAAACCACTCAGTTTCTCTTATACTATGGCGGATTGGGAATCAAGTTCATTTCTCAGTTTGACTTTAACTTTTCCAAACAGAGGCCATTTTTATTCACATGTTGTAGAAAATGATGGAGGGTGATAAAGCACTCCAAAGGCAAGAAGACCATTGTGTGCATTCAACACAAGGGCTGGGCCATTAAGGTGCAGAGGGGTTCACGTGGCAGGTCCAGACCACAGTCCTGGGCAGGATGCTACACGTTATTGTATGTCTACAACTTGGGAAAACGCACTTCCAGCGTCAGGTCCTATTCCAGCTGCTTGTCTTGACACCCAGTCAAAAGTAATTTCAGGAAGTGATATATTACAACTTTCCCTTTTTTGTATTGGGGGCAAACAGTTTTTAATAATTTGTTAATACATATTGTAGACATATAATCACAAATATGCAACTATTCATTACAGGTCAAATTGCCCAGCCTTTAAAAAGAGTCAAAATATAAATTCTTTTTAAAAATTACCATGTTTTAAAAAACAGGCAAATTTTAATGTACTTCTTTGGTCTTTCATCACTTTGGTCTGATATTTTCAACAAATTGTGCCAGTTCATCAATAATGCTTTTGCCAGCATGTTATTTATATATGTCCAAAGCAGGATGTTGTCAACTCCTTTGAGACATCTATAGACCTCTCAACAAATTGACCTCAGGGTGGACTATTTGGTTACTTCATATGTTTGTTATTCTTTGACAAAAGCTCCTCTGGAGGCTGCATCAAAATGCTTTTTAGTCCAGACGTGGCCCCATGCTTACTAACTGGCCATTTTATGTTACAAGTACATTTCTAAGTGTTATCTTCTGCTTACGTAAGATAAACTGGAACACTAAAATTTTTTTCCAAAGAAAATGAAGAAAAGGTGTGGATTTATAATGGGATAGGAAGCAGGGAGAAGGAGAGAGAGAGGCCATGCTTTCTACTCATTAACCTTCCATTAATAAACTAAGATAAATTCTTGCTTTATAACTCTAATGGGTATTTGTGAGCAGCCTGTTGGCAGGCACCATCTTAATAACAAGTAAAAATATTTGATTCACAGTCCTAGAGGCCTTCCTCTTTTAATACCAATGTTAGTTGTAACTAATATATATGCAATCCTAGTAACTGGTAGTTTACGTAGGCCTTGAGACCACTTATTGCTATTTACTGTGGTTGTATCTGTAATTAAAACAATAATTTCCATGGATAAATAAAATAGCAAAGCTTAATTCAGAACTAGTTAATACCCTGCTTCCAATTTATCTAACTATTAGGATTAATGGCAAAAAGTAAATGTTATAATAATCAGTCATTATTTTTTATCTTTCTTTAGCAATGTAATGAGGGGAACAATTTTTCTGATTAATCAGAGGTCCTTGTGCCATGGACATATATACACTACCAAATGTAAAATAGATAGCTAGTGGGAAGCAGCTGCATAGCACAGGGAGATCAGCTCGGTGCTTTGTGACCACCTAGAAGGGTGGGATAGGGAGGGTGGGAGGGAGATGCAAGAGGGAGGAGATATGGGGATATATGTATACATATAGCTGATTCACTTTGTTATACAGCAGGGACTAACACAACATTGTAAAGCAATTATACTCCAATAACGATGTTAAAAAAAATGATTCACCCCAAAGGCTTTTCTAGATAACTAACTAGATCATAATATCTAACTATATTCTAATTACAACCCAAATATCTAATGAAATAACTCTGAAGTAGATAATTCTTGTGACTTTTAAGAATTCTAATTAGGCAATCAGGTATCTTGAAAGAAAGATATTTATTAGACCCTTTTTGAGCTCTCAATATAAGGAGTTTGGTCTTAATCTTAAAATATGTATTTGAAAAATATTTATTCACCCTGAGCAAGGTATTGTGCAAGGTGCTAATCTTGTTCATGTGTATCTCTCAGTGTTGGGCTTACTGGGAGTCAGTGGGAAGAACTAAAGAATGTAATCTGGGGGTGAAGAAGGGGCCGGCCTTTGAGCGACAGCGACGCAAGATGGTAACCACCACGGGCTAGGGAGTAAAAGTCCCTCGCAATTGCCCACTGTTGGAAGAACTCGAAGTAGGCCAGAAAGGAATAGGAGATGGCACAGTTAGCTGGGGTCTAGAAGATGACAAAGACATGACCCTTACAAGATGGACAGGGATGATAATTGGGCCTCCAAGAACAGTTTATGAAAACTGAATACACAGCCTTAAAATAGAATGCGGACTTAAATACCCAGAAGCACCCCCCTTTGTAAGATTTGTAACAAAAATTAATATGAATGGAGTTAATAGTTCTAATGGAGTGGTGGACCCAAGAGCCATATCGGTGCTAGCAGGATGGCAGAACTCATATAGCATCAAAGTTATCCTGCAAGAGCTTCGGTGCCTAATGATGTCTAAAGAAAATATGAAACTCCCTCAGCCTCCTGAAGGACAGTGTTACAGCAATTAATCAAAAAGAAAAACCACAGGCCCGCCCTTAGCCCCCATTCAACTTAAGCAGTCGTCTTCATTTTCCACAGTAGTAAAATTTCTAGATACGTCTTGTAGACCTCAAAGTAATCCCATTCAAAGGCAGTTTATCGTAAGATACGGTAAATGATACTAAGTTTTTGATACTATTTCCATTTGAAATATATAAGTTGTGCAATAACAAATCATCCTGTCAAGTGTGACCACTGTCCACATAGCTGAACTTCTGGGATCAAGAAAGTGTATTTAAATCGATTCCCATCATAACCGGCGGGGCACATCTAACTCAACTGTCAAAAGACACACGGCGCAATCACCTTGCTGCTGATTACGTGGCCTGGGGTCTCTGCCTTCTCCCCCTTCCCCTCCCCCTGCCTCCTCCCTCCCTGCAACAGCCCTCCAGCTGGGGGTGGCTTCTTAGAGTAGATGTGAAGGTTTCAGGTCACAGCCTGTGGGATTACTCCTGGGTGTGTGTGGGGTGCTTTGTCTGCACCCCTGGTTTCTTTCTTTACCTCTTAAATGCTGCCTCCCTTCCAAGCCATCATCCTCTTCCCAGTCTCCACTACCACCCTTGGCCGAAGCATAGATTGTAACCCCCTCGGCTCCCCTCTGAAATTGGCCTTTGGTAAGGAATTCAGGGATTTCCCCATATCTTCTCCCCTCCCCTTAATCGAGGGGTGCTGCTTTTTCCTTCTTCCTACTCAAGTCCCTTTTTGCACCATCACCACCCAACACCTTCCAGGACACTTCCTTGCTGTGGCCAGAAGCCACAAGGTAAGCTTGGAGAGCATCTCTGACCTCCCTCATTTAGTTTTGGAACCACACTTATTTACTCTCCGCCAGCCTGGGAAATGAATGTTGGGTTCTCAGCCCTGCCACCCTCTGCTGTCGTCATCAGCTGATACGTTTTTTTAGCTCAGGTTTTTGGTTTTTTTTGTGCGGTACGCGGGCCTCTCACTGTTGTGGCCTCTCCCGTTGCGGAGCACAGGCTCCGGACGCGCAGGCTCAGCAGCCATGGCTCATGGGCCCAGCCGCTCCGCGGCATGTGGGATCTTCCCGGATCGGGGCACAAACCCACATCCCCTGCATCGGCAGGCGGACTCTCAACCACTGCACCACCAGGGAAGCCCTAGCTCAGGTTTTGATAAGGTGAAAAGAACAGTCACCAAGGTCACTCAGACCTGCCAGCTCTCAAAGTCCTTGGTCGTTAAACTTGGAGAAAGGCCACAGAAGACACTGGTAAGCACACACGATTCCTCTGAATGAATTGTTTTCTTTTCCTGTAATTGCTTTTGCTTTTAAAAATTGAAGACGTTTTAAACAGGGCTCTCATTTGGTCATCCTTGCAATCCATTTGGGTCTAGTTTGGAATCTGACAACTGGAACATAAAGAACCTTGAACTCAGTGCATACTTTGGTTTCAGTGCTGCTGCTTCTCTGAGTCCTCAGGAGGGATAAGAAAGAACTTGGCGTGCACGGCAGATCCCCAGAATTCCTGGCCAGTGGCTGCGTTTTCCACTTTTCTGTTCAGGACCACTAAATGCTGAGATGTTGGACGCATACCGAAATAAGAGCAATTCATTGTGTTCTAAGACTTTTTTTTTTTTTTTAAATTTAGTGTTTGTGGTGTAAAACCACCTTTTAAAGCAGCAACTATCAAGTCTGCAGAGCAACTGATGTTTCCATTAATCTTTTTCTGGGGAAAACCTTAGTTCTAAGGATTTAACATCCTGTAAGTAAAGTTTAACATAACAGTATTCCATAAGTAGACTTTTTATTGTCAGACCATTGCCTGATTTTAATATAATAAAAAGAAGTGTGTGTTAATATTTAAAAAAAGAAAAAAATGTAATCTGATAACATCACTTACTCTTTCAGAAGATGACTGATTCCAACAAGCATCACCTCGATCTTTTATAAGCGTTATCTTCTCTTATATCAATATGTAATTATTTTCTACCTGGGAGAGCACTCTTTCTGTCTTTCAACTTTCTTTATACCCCACATTAACAAGCAAGGTACCTTAGTTTACCATTTATGGCTTACAATGAGATGATCCCAAATCAATCATTCATTTTCCCTGTTCTTCTCTCATATTCTATGCCAACACCTTCTCCATGAAGCCTTCTCTGAGGTGTCTTAGTACAAAGGGATCTTCTCCCCTCAATGCTCTATAACATTCTCCTATGCCTCTTCTTAGGAACCACCGTATTTGATCTAGTTTTCTAATTCTTCATGTATATATATTTCCCACTTCCTAGTTGTTCTGTTTCTGAGGGCTGTGCTTTTTCCGTGTGTACCCTTATTAGACACTCCGCCCCAAACACACACACACACACACACACACACACACACACACACTCTCTCTCTCTCTCTCTCTCTCTCTCTCTCTCTCTCCTGACCTATTCTCAATAAAATCTATTGATGCTTTAATGAAGCTTTCTGAGAAATTTAATTTTCAGATGTATTATTTAGTATGGTATATTTTCATAAAATCCCAATTTCTATGATAACAATGCCAGCATCATACTCAAACTATTACATCCTCAGAAAGCTTTAGGACCTATAAATTAGAGTTTGAAATGCAAAAATGGGACAACATACCAAAGACAGTGTAACATCTGCATAGGCATGATTAAGTTAGTAAACATCATTGGTTTCTTATGTGACAATAGTTTCCAAAATTCCGCTGAGAACTTTAGGCAGGTTCCATTTAGTGACATTTATGTCTTGTGTTCTTATTGATTGGTACTTATGTCTTACCATTTGTTAAGTATTTTGAATACCACTCTATATACGTGAACTCCTCAGTGTCAAGTCATGGGCTCTCTTCTCCCCACTATAATGTTTGTTTGAGTATGTTATTGGGCAATACAGAGAAGAAAATGAGCACCCAGTTTTCTCTGCAAGGTTAACTGAGCTTATAGTGACTCTACGATCAAGGCATTTCATGAAAAAAACCTCTATCAACTGAACAAACAGAATAAACACTGAAGATAATATGCTCATAGATGAAGTTGAGCTTTGTGTAGTTCTGAGAAAATCAAAGTTGTGGGAAAATATTTGTTTTGGGGCCATTGTAATTATTCACATATTTCACTGTCACTACTCTAAAAAAGTAGTTCTGAAGTTTGTTTCATTTTCTTTTGATTATTGTATAAAACATGAAATGAAAGTTAGTAACAAAGAAGCTCCCCCCCATAAGAAATGTTACATTTATACTGCTTTCACAATGAAATAGAAATACACTCTTAAAGTTGTATTTCAGAATTTGCAATCTTCTTTAAATGGAAGCTTTCAATAGAAAAACAGAGATTTTAAAAAATATAAGTTTCTGACATTATCTCAGATAGTTTTTGAAATATTCATCATTTCTCTCACATAATAAACAATATATTAAACTACTACATATAAAATAAATGACAAGGTACTACTGTATAGCACAGGGAACTATATTCAATATCCTGTATAAACCACAGTGGAAAAGAATATGAAAAAGAATATATATATGTATAACTGAATCACTTTGCTGTACAGCAGAAACTAACACAACATTGTAAATCAACTATACTTCAATAAAAAAAACCTATGTATTACCTTTCCTTTTGAAGACAATGAAGATATATAGTTTTATTCTAGAATCATTATTAGAAAAAATCTTTAATACTTAGGAAATTTGGAACACACTGTGATGGTACATTTTATATGTCAAATTGACTGGACTACAGTGTGCTCAGATATTTAGTAAAACATTGTGGGTGTGTCTGTGATGGTGTTTTTGGATGAGAATAACAATGAATCTGCAGACTGAGTAAAGCAGATTGCCCTCCCTAATGTGGGTGGGCCTCATCCAATCAGCTGAAGGCCTGAATGAAACAAAAAGTCTGGCTGTCTCTCAAGTAGCAGGGAATTCCTCCTGCCTGACTATAGCTGATACATTGATCTTTATCTTTTCCTGCTTTTGGATTCGAACTGAAACTGATTTTCTTTTTTCTCCATTTTTAGTACTCTGGTTTGTTTTTCTTTTCTTTTTTAAAAATATTTTATTGGAGTATAGTTGATTTACAATGTTGTGTTAGTTTCAGGTGTACAGCAAAGTGAATCAGTTATACATATATACACTTTTATTTTTATTTTTTTAGATTATTTCCCCATATAGGCCATTACACATTATTGAGTAGAGTTCCGTGTGCTGTACAGTAGGCTCTCATTAGTTATCTATTTTATATATAGTAGTGTGTATATGTCAATCCCAATCTCCCAATTTATCCTTCCTCCCCTTATCCCCTGATAACTGTAAGTTTGTTTTCTATATCCATGACTCTATTTCTGTTTTGCAAATAAGTTCATTTGTACCCTATTTTTAGATTCCACATATAAGCGATATCGTATGATATTTGTCTTTCTGTGTCTGATTTACTTCACTCAGTACGACAATCTCTAGGCCCATCCATGTTGCTGCAATGGCATTATTTTGTTCTTTATTATGGCTGACTAATATTCCATTGTGTGATACTGATTTTTCTTTTGTTTTCAGCCTGCTGGCTTTCTAACTGGAAGATGTACCATTGGTTCTCCTGGGTTTCCAGTTGCTGACTGCAGCTCTTGAGATTTCTCAGCCTCCATAATTGCGTGAGCCAATTCCCTAAGATAAATCTCTTTATAAATGTAAATATAAATATCACTATGGGGGGACATATACATATGTACACGCCCTGTTGGTTCTGTTTCTCTGAAGAACCTTGATTAATACACACAATGTAAATTAAAACTTGGAAACACTGACAGAAAATCCCTTGAGTTACTATCTAACTTGATGTTTAAAAAAATCTTTTGATTATAATATGTATATTTATTTCCTAGACGAAATAAATTGTTGCTTACCCTCATAATGTGTTTTTCAAAAACTAAAATAGTTAAAACAAATTATAGATCCATCCCTTTTTCCTCAACTTGACTCAAGGCAAATTATAATAATCTAATCATTGACAGTTCCCCACAAAATTTATATCCACTTCAAAATCAGGATGATTTAAAAAACAGTTAATAAATTTCATATTTCATAATAAGAAATTCTTTGACTTGTAAATTAATCCTTTCCACAACTAATTGCTTTGTATTTTCAGGCAATAGGGATTTTAAAAAGACCACATCCTATAAGTACATACAATGGAATATTACTCAGCCATAAAAAAAGAACGAAATTCTGCCATTTGCAATAATGTGGATAGACTTAGAGGATAGTATGCTTAGTGAAATAAGTCAGACAGAGAAAGACAAATACTCTATGTAATCACTTATATGTGGAATCTAAAAAATAAAACAAAGGAACGTATATAATAAAACAGAAACAGACTCACAGATACAGAGAACAAACTATTGGTTACTAGTGGGGAGAGGGAAGCAAGGTGGCAAGATAGGGGTATGGAATTAAGAAATACAAACTACTATGTATGAAATAAATAAGCAAAGGGATATATTGTACAGCACAGGGGAATATAGCCATTATTTTAAAGTAATAACTTTAAATGGAGTATAATCCATAAAAATATTGGATCACTATGTTGTATAGCTGAAACTAATATAATCTGTAAATCAACTATACTTCAAAAATATTTTTAAAAAAGAATGGTAAAAAACATAAGACTACATCCAATATAATTTGAAACTTCATTTTTCAAAAAAACTCAGCACCAGGCTAATCTTGAAACTTCATGATCTTTGAATTTATACTTTGAAAATAAATTTTGCTTATGATATCTATTACTTGCTTCCATGATTACAGATCCATTCAATAAACACATATACCACCAGCCCTTATTAGAACCTTGTGACATAACAGAGGGTCAAACAGTAAAAATTCCTTGCCTCATTGAATTTTTGTTCTTTAGAGGAGTGGAGAATACAGACCAAAACAAAAAGGAATTAATATATTAGAAAGATACATGTCATGACAATACATAAAGAGAAGAAGGAGAGAGGCAGTGGAGTGGGGATGGGGGTGAGATAGCAAATTTAGATAGTCCCTCGAGGAGGCCTCATTGAAGAGGTGACATTAAAGCAGACTTAAGGACATGAGGGAGAGATGCATGTATATATCCTTGGAAGAGCATCACAGGCAAAGGAACAGCAGGCACAAAATTTCTGAGATAGAGCTGGTGTGTTCTCAGAGCACTGAGGAGGCCAAGGTAGCTGGGATGGGGTGCACAAGGCGGAGAACAATAGGAGATGAAACCAGAGAGGTGGTGCCTTGCAGACCATTCTACAGTCTTTAGCTTTTACTCTAAGTAATACTGGGAGCCACTGAAGGGCTTTGAGCAAAGGATTTACACCATCTCATGATGTTCAACAGGACTGCTCTGTTTGTTACAGTGGAGAGAAGAGACACTAAGAAGTAAGGTGGAAGCAAGGAGACTAATAAGTGGGCTATTGCAATAAGCTATGTGAGACAGGATGCCTTTCCACATTGGTGCCAATTGAGCCCTAATCTTTGCAGATGACGTACTTGGTTTTTTCTCTTACAGCACTGGGGAGAGCACTGCCTACTTTTCTGAGGCAAACTCTTGGAGATTCTTTTCTGAATGTGCAAAATAAGAGCACAGTTTTTGTTTTGACATACTTTTAAAATAATTGTTTTAAAAGGAAACCACAACCAACCATGGCTATGATACTGAACTGTTGAAATACTAAAGAGTACTAAAAAATAAGCCATTTATATACTCCTGGGCAAGCATCTAGGTGACAAATATTTTCAAGTGGATGGGCCAAGCACTAACGAGGTGGAGGAGTGTTACTATCATAACATTTTCGTTTGAATCATACCACAGAGTTTGTTATTTTTCTTTGTTTTCATTACTTATCTTTATGAAAAACTCAACGTTTCTGACCGTCTCTCCAATCAATATAGGACCAAGTCTACACTGAATAGAGTTGATTTTGTGTGCTTTTGGCAGTTTTCTTACACTTCTGAAAGTCTGAGATTTTCTTTTACAGAAAATGTGTGAGAGGGAGAGAGGTATATGTCGTCCTTGCTGTCTTCAAACTCACCCCCGATACTAAGTTATCTCATAGTGTAGCTGCATGTTCCAATACTGAGTCCATACGTTGAAAGCATCTGCTCTACTGCTTTTATGGCTTTTATATAACCTCTGGCTAATGCATCCTTTGGCTTCACATTTGATCATCATAATAACATGGATGAGAACTAATTCTTGAAGCATGTGATCCCTGTCTTTTCAGGGCCTCTGTGCCTTGAAAGAGAGAATTCGAGAACAATGGTTCTCTACCAGGGAGATTTGGTGCCCCAGGGGACATTTGGCAATGCCTGGAGACATTTTAAATTATCAGTTTGGGGGAGAGGAAGTTTCTGGCACCTGGTGGCTAGGAATTCTGCCAAACATCCTACAGGGCACTGGACAGCTCCCATGGACACAGAATCATCTAATCTCAAATGTCGGTAGTAGTGAGATTGAGAAACCCTGTTCTAGAACAAGAGCTGAGAAGCACTTGAATGAGGTGGATGGCATTCCAAGCAGACAGAACTTTTCATCAGTTTGAAGACATCAAACTGTACAGACTGGTCCTCCTGGGGCTACAGTGAGTTAATGCTCCTCCACAACAGTCTTTTCCATAGAGTAACTCAAGCAGCAGTTCAGGACCTGCCACAGTATATTACAGAAGTTGCTTTGGGCTTTAATGAAATACAAAGGGCTATAAAAGCACCTTCTATAAAATACTAATGAGATTTTGCACACTGTAATTGAGGGACAAGAGGGTGACAACATCGCTTCCCAGATTTAAAGGAATATTTTCCCACTTACTCAATTAATTTCTTTTGTAGCCTCAGTGATGATGGTAAGTGTGCACCCTACATGGAGGATTTAAGCTCCAATGCACGATGAAGAAAACCCAAAGATTATAACATATCCTTCTCTCTTTTCATTCCAGTTGATCAAACATACATCTGAAAACTACAAATTGCATTAACAATGACAAACTATCAGGAACAATTCTTCAAAGGCTATTTATCAAATTTGTAAATGTGATGAGGCAGTCCAGAAAATTCCCCCTTACTACCTATTTCATCAATTCTCAGAAACAGCATATTTTCACCTTTTAACCTTTCTGAAACAAGGTTTATCTTACAACACAACGCCTCATGCAATCACTGTCAGCCAGGGAGCAGTCATGCTGTAGTTATGTGAAAGCCTTCTGATAAGATAAAGAAAATGTCACCATCAGTGTATCCTTCATTTGATAAAACAAAGGTGCTTCCCTAGAAGTTGGTAAACAGAGGCATAAGCCAACATTTTCTGGCCACAGTAAGACAAAAATGGGTACTGAAAGGAGGATCCAGACCCTCACACATTGTGTTTTGAAAGATCCTTTATAGATATTAATTCACACACACCCTTCATGAATTATTCTAGAAATAGTATGCAAGCAATTAGAATATGGAAAGTATTCAGGTCCCTGAGCCCTGAAAATCCAAATCACAATAATAGAATCTTCTCTCAAGATACCTTTGCCATCACAGCAGAGGACAGCAAGCTGTTCTTTCTACTAAGTATCACTTGAACTTATCTGAACTGCACTAATATTCTTCCCTGACCTACCGGGCTGTTTCTGGTCCCTTAAAACACAGACCAGCTACACACCACAGTGCCCATCATTATTCACATTTCCATAAAGGAGAGAACCACACAGTAGGAGGGAAGACAAACAGCTACAGTTAGTTTCTCGTAATAACTTCCGAGGTTTGCATCGTTGACTTAGGAACAGCTATGAGGGGAGAGAGCTCCAAGTGCTCAAGTGACAAAATCCACTTCCCAAATATGCTGCACAAACTTAAAATTTCCCTGCCAAAGAGTATTGCTATGTTTATGAAATGTCAGTTAGTTTACAAAATAAAAAGACCTTCTATCTGGAGCTGGGCAAATGATATGTAGGGCAGCTGTATCCCAAGGGCTTGTTGGGGCCTAGAGCAGGCTTCCCCCAAAATATGCCTCAATGGCATATTGATTATTTTGAATTAAAGTTACTTAAGAAGCGGCTGATGCAAGAGGGACACTTGGACCCCACCCCCACCTCCGCCGTCTCCCTGAAGGCAGGGAATAAATCTCTCATGTGAAAGGTATACCCCCTGCATCTAGAGGTAGAAGGATACCCTTATCACCAGAGACAGGAAATTTGGGGCCAAGAAGCCTGCGTAAACAAACCTTATTACTTCTTTAATTTACTACTCAAAGCCCAAATCCAAGCCCAAACTCTGTTTAGATTCTTCACTAATTAAGCACCCAAAGCCTATTTCTTTGTCTTGTTAATTCCTCAGTTACTTACTGTTTCTTTGTCTAAAAAATATAAAGTCTGCCTGCTTAGGTCACTTCTTAGGTCCCATTTCCATGAGATTTCCTTGCACATGAATTAAAATTTGTTTCTTTTTCTCCAGTTAACCTGTCTTGTGTCAGTTTATTATTAGTCCAACCACAAGAACTCAAGGGGTAGAGGGGGAAATTTCCCCCTCTCTGACAGGCTCTTTCCAGAAAATAACCTTCTTGGGGAAGACCAGACTCAGAGCAAGAGAAACAGGCTTCCTGAAACTGGGATAAAAATTGGAATTAGGTACCACTCACTTCTGGAATTGGGGAACCATCATTACTAGTCATCATTCACAAGCAGGAGCAGTTGAGGCTCTGGTTCCAGGGTAGAAGTGAAGATTTTTCCTCCACTGTAAGAAGAAGGGAGGAGATTTCCTATCTCTGAAATGCCCTAAGACTCAACTATTGCTGATCTGAGAGAGATATCAACTCACTAGTGTCTCCCTGCAAAACAGCCCTCACATAAGTAATCCACATCAGACTACAGAAATATTTCACAACAGAGTAGTTAATATAATCTCTTCAGAAATGTTTCTCTGGCTTTACCGTAGGCTGGTAGTGGGGCAAGAAGAGAGAACCCAACACAGGCAGACTTTCCAGTAACTGGATCACTGCCTACAATCCACTAAAAATAATATTTTACTTTACATTTTTTTTCTCCTGCATCTGTACAATTTATGCAAATGTCTGAGGAACCAAAGACATCTAGAAAGTAATGAAGAAATAATATGTAAAATAAGTATTCCACAATGTAGTAGAACAAAATTTTGAATATACGTAGTGTCAATTTTTAAAGTTTCCCTTATGATTTATTTTGAAGAAATTTCAATGCCTTTATCTAGTAAGATTTCAAAGTTGAAGTTTTCATCTGACTGGTCAATGAAGAAATGGACAAATTTCTAGAAATACAATCTCCCAAGACTGAACCAGGAAGAAATAGAAAATATGAACAGACCAATTACCAGCAATGAAACTGAATCAATAATAAAAAAAAAACTTCCCAACAAAAAAAAGTTCAGGACCAGATGGCTTCCAAGGTAAATTCTATCAAACATTTGGAGAAGAGTTAACATCTGTTCTTCTCAAACTATTCCAAAAAATTAAAGAGGAAGGAATGCTTCTGAATTCATTGTATAAGGCCACCATCACCCTGATTCCAAAACCAGACAAAGATATTACCAATAAAGAAAATTGCAGGTATCACTGATATTGAACATACATGCAAAAATCCTCAAAAAATATTAGCAAACTGAATCCAGCAATACGTTAAAAGGATCATACATCTTGATCAAGTGGGATTTATTGCAGGGATGCAAAGATTTTTAATATCTGGAAATCAATGTGATATACCACATTAACAAATTAAAGAATATAAATCATATGATCATCTCAATAGATGCAGAAAAAGCTTTTGTCAAAATTCAACGTCCATTTATGATAAAAATTTTCCAGAAAGTGGGTATAGAGGGAACATATCTCAACATAATAAAGGCCATATATGATGAGCCCACAATTAACACCATACTCAACAGTGAAAAGTTGAAAGCATTTCCTCTAAGATCAGGAGCAAGACAAGGATGTCCACTCTCACCATTTTTATTCAACATAGTATTGTAAGTCCTAGCCACAGCAATCAGAAAAGACAAAGAAATAAAAGGAATCCAAATAGGAAAGGAAGTAAAACTGTCACTGTTTGCAGGTGACATGATACTATACATAGAAAATCCTAAAGATGCCACGAAAAAATTACTAGAGTTCATTAATGAATTTGGTAAAGTTGCAGCATACAAAATTAATATACAGAAATCTGTACCAATTCTGTATACTAACAATGAACTATCAGAAAGAGTAATTAAGGAAACAATCCCATTTACAATCACACCAAAAAGAATAAAATACCTAGGAATAAACCTACCTAAAGAAGTAAAATCCCAGTACTCTGAAAACTATTAAGACACTGATGAAAGAAATTGAAGAGGACACAAACAGATGGAAACATACCATGTTTATGGATTGGAAGACTTAGTACTTTTAAAATGACCATACTACCCAAGCACTCTACAGATTCAATGCAGTCCCTATCAAATTATCAATGGCAATTTTCACAGAACTGGAACAAAAAAATTTAAAACTTTGTTTGGAAACACAAAGACCCTGAATAGCCAAATCAATCTTGAGAAAGAAAAATGGAGCTGGAGGAATCATGCTCCCTGACTTCAGACTGTATTACAAAGCTACAGTCATCAAAACAGTATGGTACTGGCACACACACACACACACACACACACACACACACACACACACACACACAGATCAATGGAATAGGATAGAAAGCCTGGAAATAAACCCATGCACTTATGTTTAGTTAATCTATGACAAAGGAGGCAAGAATATACACTGGAGAAAAGACAGCCTCTTCAATAAGTGGTGCTGAGAAAACTGGACAGCTACATGTAAAAGAATGAAATTAGAATATTCTCTAATACCATATACAAAAATAAACTAAAAATGGATTAAAGACCTAAATGTAAGAACAGAAAGCATAAAATGCATAGAAGAAAACATAGATGGAACACTGACATAAATTGTAGCAATTTTTTTGGATCTGTCTCTTAAAGCAAAGGAAACAAAAGCAAAAGTAAACAAATGGGACCTAAAGTTAAAAGCTTTTGCACAGCAAAGGAAACTATCAACAAAACAAAAAAACAAACCTACTAAATGGGAGAAAATATTTGCAAATGACATGACCAATAAATGGTTAATATCCAAAATATATAAACAGCTCATATAAGTCAATACCAAAAACAAAAAACAAAAAAACAAACAAATGGGCAGAATACCTGAATAGACATTTTTCCAAATATCTATTGGAAGATATACACATGGTCAATAGGCACAAGAAAAAAATGCTCAACATTTTTAATCATCAGAGAAATGCAAATTAAAACCACAATGAGATATCACCTCACGTCTGTCAGAATGGCTATAATCAAAAAGAATACAAATAACAAATGTTGCCACACACCTATGGTCAATTAATCTTTGACAAAGGAGGCAAGAGTATACATTGGTGAAAAGACAGTCTCTTCAGCAAGTGATGTTGGGAAAGCTGGACAGCTGCATGTAAATCAATGAAGTTAGAACACTCCCTCACACCATACACAACAATAAACTCTATATGGCTTAAAGACTTAAATATAAGACATGACACCATAATACTCCTAGAAGAGAACACAGGCAAAACATTCTCTTGACATAAATCGTACCAGTGTTTTCATAGGTCAGTCTCCCAAGGCAATAGAAATGAAAGCAAAAATAAACAAATGGGGCTTAATCAAACTTATAAGCTTTTGCAGAGCAAAGAAAGCCATAAACAAAATGAAAAGACCACATACGGACCTGGAGAAAATATCTGCAAATGATGTGACTGACAAGGGATTAATTTCTAAAATATACAAATGCTCATACAACTCAATAACAAAAAAACAAAAAACCCAATCAAAAAATGGGCAGAAGACCTAAATAGACATTTTTCCAAAGAAGACATATAGATAGCCAACAGGCACACGAAAAGATGCCCAACATCACTAATTATTAGAGAAATGTAAATCAAAACTACAATGAGGTATCACATCACACCCGTCAGAATGGCCATCATCAAAAAAATCTATAAACAATAAATGCTAGAGAGGGTGTGGAGAAAAGGGAACCCTCTTGCCCTATTGGTGGGAATGTAAACTGATACAGCCACTATGCAGAACAGTATGGGGGTTCCTTAAAAAACTAAAAATAGAACTACCACATGACCCAGCAATCCCACTCCTGGGCATATACCCGGAGAAAACTATAATTCAAGAAGACACATACACCCCAATGTTCATTGCAGCACTATTTATAAGAGCCAGGACTTGGAAGCAACCTATATGTCTATTGACAGATGAATGGATAAAGTACATGTGGTATATATACACAATGGAATACTACTTGGCTATAAAAAAAGAATAATATTTTGCCATTTGCAACAACATGGATGGACTTGGAGGGCATTTTGCTAAGTGAAATAAGTCAGACAGAGACAGACAAACACTGTATGATATCACTTATATGTGGAATCTAAAAAATAAAACAGACTGGTAAATATAACAAAACAGAAATCGAGTCACAGATATAAAGAACAAACTAGTGGTTACCAGGGGGAAGATGGAAAGTGCAAGTAGCAAGATAGGGATAGGGGATCAAGAAGTACAAACTTCTATGTATAAAATAAATAAGCTACAAGGATATATCATACAGCACAGGGAATGTAGCCAATATTTTGTAATAACTATAAATGGAGTATAACTAAAAAATTGTGAATCACTGTGTTGTACACCTGAGACATATAATATTATACATCAACTATACCTCAATAAAAATTAAATTAAAAAGATTTTTTTCAATGCTTTTATCTAGTAAGATTTCAAAGTTGAAGTTTTCATCTGACTGGTCACTTGCCAAAAGGCTTCCGTATAACTACACATATTGAACTACCTTGTAGTACTTGTATTGCAACCTTGAGTCAAAGAAGCATATCAGAACAACTGTTGAGAAAGGCCAAAAATTAAAATACCTTTAAAAATTAGAAACAAATAATACAGGAAATAGCCCAGGATATTTTCTAATTAAAGCTTTTATACCAGTTCCACAATTTCATCCATTCAGATATACCTTTGGTCTCCACCTCTGATTTAGTTCTTTTGTTTTTCCAAAGTGCAATCAATTTCTAAATCACAGAATTATGGACTTTTAAAAGTGAAACATTAACAACTGAATAGTAGTGATAAAAATTAACTCAAAATTAACTCAAAAAGAAAAATGACAAGTGATTCTTATATTTACATCTACAACTCTGGGCAAAAATCTGGGAAAACTAGTTTAAAAAGATAAAAGTAAATTAGAATTTGTTGCTCCTTAGCAATCAGTTTTATAATATTATCATATATTCTTAGCGTTGGGTAGGACTTTTGGGATCATCTAGTTCAAACTCCGATCAGATACCTAAATCTATATAGCATCCTGTGGCAGCAGCCATTCAGATTTTATTTAAATGCCTCAAATCTATATAACATTCAGGTGATGACCTTACTTCATATTTCTTAGGAGTAAATAGCTATCGTCAGCTAGGAAATGCCTTATCTTCCTATCATGAAATACATCAGCCTAGTCATACACTTTGCCAGTGATGTGCTGGTAAATGTTTCCCAAACAGGAGTCCATGAAAAATAAAAGCCTTGATTTGTATCATTTGCTGATTCCCGTGGTGAAAATACCTAGGTCAGGTTCTCTGACAGCGAAGTTCAGAAGAGATGCACATTATCTCTTCTCATGAACAATCCTTCCCTTTTGTTACTGTGATAAGGATGGTCTGTCAAAGGCCAATCCCTCAATTTTAGTTCTCGATCCAACCCCCTCTAATTTTCTCAAAACTTCACTCACAGATAAACTTCCTCTCTCCTAAATCATCAATTTATCTACTTCTGGAGGAATTTTCCTACCATCATCTATCATGATATGTATGATCACAGCATTCTCTTTTAGTCTTTAAATAGCATTCATTAGTACTTGATAGTTCTTGTATGTTTAATTTTTAAAATGTATTCAAATTCTGTCTCCTCAGTTAGAATGTAAGTCTTACATGTTCAGAGACATTCTTTGGCTTGCTCACAGCCTTATCTCCAGAAGCTACAATAGTTCCAGGCACACAGTACGTACCCAATAAATAGTCACCAATTTATGGAAAGAATAGGAAACTTCATAGTACAGCTTTTTTGTTTTGATAGAACTTACTGTTAGAAATTGCTTCTTTATGTTGGTAGGAATGAACCTTCTAATTCTACTGGTTTCAGATATGATAATTAACATAAATGAATAGAGTTCGTGTGCTGATTCTTTAAAGAACAAGGAAAGGATAGGGCATGCATGAATCATCAAATACCTTAACCAATTAGTTGAGGGAATCATACCAGTTTGAAAGTAATCAAATACATGCTTACCTATCCTTATATTACACATTCTTATAAAGTATACCACACTAATTTAATTTGCTGTTCATTGATAAATGCCCTGACCATTAATATTCAGGAAGGATCAAAAAACCTTGTTATTTGTTCCTTGGTTATAACTCCTGGTAAATGAATTATAATGTCATATATTTTCACATTAGAAAATAAAGTTAACTGATAAGATTTTATCTGAATTCCAAGAATATGGTCTTTCTTAAATATTTTGGTAATGGATGACTAAATAACTCATCAAAATGACCCCTGCTCCCTTTTTCTGTGGACACGTACATCTTTCAGCATTGATACTGCCCCCTCTCAGGCTGTTGTGCAGGCTTCTATACCCCAGCCCACTCCTTAAATATTCGTGACCCTTAAGTTTTCTTCCCTGGGCTCTCTGCTTTTTCCTCTCTGCATACTCTCCCTTGTTGATCTCAGCCAGTCCTGATGTTTCAATGATCAAAAGCGGACAATTCCCCAGATTTTATTCTCCAGCCCAAATCTCTCTCTTGAGCTTCAAAATTCACAAACTCAGCTGTCCACCGGATTTCTCCATTCGAATATAACACAAGTATCTCAAAGGACAGGTTCCAAACTGAACATCCTCCAACACCCTCTCAGCCCTCTTCTGTCTTCCAACTTTGCCTGTCTCAGAGAATGGTACCACCTTCCATCCAGTTGAAAAACTATTTTCTCCTCTATCATAAACCTTTATTACACTCATCCTGAGTTGCCTCTTTCCTTATTGTCTCCCTCACTACAGAGCGAGCCCTATCTTCACCAAAGTATCTCCGGCACCCAGCGGCATACTTATCAAACGTAAGTTCTCAGTAAGTATTTATTGAAACTTATTTTTCTCTTAGGTATTAGAGAAAAGACCCATGGGTCCCTTTAGGTTTTCATCCCTCTCTAAAATCCAGACACATCTATTAGGGAAGTGCCAAATTGAGTATTTATTAAGTGAATGAGGTTAAGTTCTGTATAGATAATACACTATAATCAATTTCCCTTTGTGGCACCAACAGTAAGCCTTAAGATGGCTAATCCAGTATAAATCACAACCTTGAAGTATGC
Source organism: Monodon monoceros (assembly GCF_005190385.1). NCBI lineage: Eukaryota > Metazoa > Chordata > Mammalia > Artiodactyla > Monodontidae > Monodon > Monodon monoceros. Next base: position 64,290,108 of record NW_021703772.1, read on the forward strand.
CAATTCAATGCCTCAATGCCTCGTCCTTATTCTCATTTCGATGCCTTTTTCTTTCCAATTACATGCTTGAAGCACAACACACTGAAGTATAATTCTTCTTCCTTAATACCATAGTAGTTTAAATTTAGATTCTTTAGAATTTTAAGGGAAATGCGTACAAAAGAGGATTGAAAAAGTTGTTAATACTTCACACGAAAAATGCAATTCTAAACGAAAAAAGTCAGACCCTGGAAATTTCTCTATTCAACAATGAGCTTTATACTTAAATTTGTTGTGGTTACTTTGCTTGTTTTTGCTCTTTGTCATAAAGCCTCCGTGGATCCATTGTTGGATTAGACCCAAGCACTGAACCATGGGGAAGACCTCTGAATGATTAACTTCTCAGATTGAAACTGGGCTCTATTCTAACCTGGAGAGGGTGAGAAGACACCATTTGAATGCGGAAATTATGGGCAGGAGGAAGAGTATGAAGTGGTTTTCAGTCTGGATACCTTTACTGTCCTGGAGAGCCTAACATTCTTCCCTCACATAAATCTATACGGTGTCCATGGAATGAGAAGTGAAGACAAAAGTAGGGTTATTTGAGTCCACTAGACTGTCTAACATATAAACTAATGGTGAGACCATTGTGTTATCAGGGGAAGAGGAGCTCCAGTGTGGCTGGCCCAACAGAGAGAATATTTTGACTCTTTTAAGTTGAGTACTGTATTTATATGAAAGAAAATGTTCATGAAGTGTGGGCATGGATATTTATGCACTCACATATTTTTATTAGCTTGCTAGCATTTGCTCAGATATTTAAAAGTCTTTTGGAGTGACTAACAAACTACATTGTCAATTTTCATAAGTACTAGACAATATAAAATCAGTCCTAATAACAGCTTTGACAGGATTTAATAAAGCACACGCACAAAAATGTGTAATTTGCACAGGCTAATTTACACATATGTATAACTGAGAAAAGAATTTGGAAGATGTTAGTTTCCCATCTGTACCACACAGAGAAAAATGGGAAAAAAAATGATTTACCAACTGTCAATAAACAATTTTAAGTGTATTCTCCTGTTCTCATCCCAAAATAAAATTTCCAGTATCCAAAATATATTTTCTAAGCTCCCTTGCTAAGGTGATATTTTATTTCCATGTGATTCCATAATTTCTATATATGTCACAATATGTTGATTTTCAAGACCTAAGTTATTGTTTTTTAAGACTGCATAATCAAATTTAGTCAGTGTTGTTTGTGGTTAAGAAACAAAAGACAGTGATTTGGTCAGGTCACATGCATGGAATATTTCTTTATTTTTATTTTTTTTCTGAATTCTTGAACGCTCACCTTCTTTCATTGAGTTTATAATTTCTACTCTCCTCAGTTATATTATGGATCACAATATGCACCAGCTTGCCTTAGGCTTGAATGTTAAGTTGAGAGTCTAGATTACAGAGCTAAGACGTCTTATTAACCTTCTTGCTCTAACTTAAAAACATGTATGGCCAATCATTTTTGCCAGCATTCAAATGGGATTTGTGTATCTCTTTGAGTGATAAAAATTGTTTAGTATGAAGTAGGCTTGAACACAATATTAGCATAAATCTCTGGGTAAGAAGTATAGTTCCAGATTTACATGACAGAATATTGTTTCCAAGCATATTAATCAATTCCCTTTGACTCCCTTTACTCACGGAATTTGTTCACTAATTCTATTACAGAGGCCTTCTCTATCTTGCCCAATTAGACAGAGGCGCTGATTGCTAATTTAGTAGGTAGTTACTTGGGGTAGGAAGAATATTAAACGGGTCATTACAGAACCTGAGAGTCAAAATGACAAAGTCACAAGTTTAAAAAAAAAAAAAGGAGTTGGTCTAGGGTCTAGATAGAAGAGAGAAAATTCTGATGCGGCCTTGCAGAGTTAAGTTTTTAGCTCCCACTTTTAACTCATTCCTGGGCTGGGAGAGGTGGGAAACAGAAAGACTGGAAAAGATTTCACAGGGTCTGATCTCAGAGTTCAGCTTGACCAGCCAGCATCAGAGCTGATCAGCAGAGCAGAAGTTGGTAATAAGGAGCTATAAAGTTTGTTCTGTTCGGTTCCATTTGATGAGGTTAATACAGCCAATACTCTTATTAAGTATCCCCTGAATGTCATTCAGTCTAAGTGCGTGATGAGTATGCATTCACTTAATCCTCACAGGAATCCTATAATAAGTACTATTATTATTATTATTTCTATTTTATGAAAGGGGAAACAGAGGGACAAAAAGTGACAGGTCCAAGATCACACAACTAAAAAGTGCTGAAGCCAGGATGTCAACCAGCCAACCTGACTTCAGAGGCCACACTCTTGACCAACACTCTACTGCCCTTTCAGGAGGGCATTCAAGTAACCAGCCCATGTGTCACCTGTTTACCATCCAGCAGGAGTGATACCCAAGACTTTGCCCATCAGTCCCACAGATGTCCTGGGTGCAGATAGCACCCATTTTAGTGACCCAGGGTAATCACGCATTAGCCCCCAAGAATGCATGTTGGGACTTTGGATAGCTGCGAGTGGTCATTACCCAGTTCATTACCTGGATAAGGAGGGACTAGATGGAACCAACCGATGAACTCCCACCAGGGCAATGGCAGCAGTGGCACACATAGCTTTTGGTTACTAAAATAGTGTTGATACTTTAATTCTTATGGTTTCAAGGAGACTCAAGCATAGACCCCCGACACTGGACACAGGCTCAGCTCAGCAAATGGGAATATCAATAAGGAGGTTGGGCCTGCAGCATCTCCTGTAAATAACCTGGTAGGATGTTGGAGCATGGGGAGGGAAGCTGAGCCTGCAGACTTCTAAAGCTCTTTCATTTCAGAGGCTTGACGATTCTGTGATTCCAGGGAGATGTTGTTGCTCTTTCCACAGTTTCTATCTTTTAATGTTGGCCAGCTCAAACAGGTTCTAGGATGCTGGAATGAAGCTACTTATTAAAAAATAATTAACAGTGAGATCATATGGGCGAGGCTGGGTTTTAACAAAAGAGCTCATGGAATTTTCAGGGTTTAAAAACTGCTATATGTGAACCTGAAGACTAAAATTAGCAACAATGAATAGCAAATGAGGCACTTTGGTTAATGTCCACACTGGCCACAATTGGACAACTGGACACACAACTGCCTGCTGTTTTGAATCCTCATGTTTTAAGACCTTCTTGTATTAAATACTTTTCAAGACATAAATACGCAAATAGTTACACAGATCAAATTGACTGGATTTTATTTTTGAAGCCCAGCAGGGGAGTCTTCTTCATATAATTTTACTATTGCTCACATTTATATATATAAACATTTTTAAAAGTCCCATTTGTAAGTATTCCCTTCAATAAATAGGCAAGGCATTTTCCACAAATCCTTGGCATGTATAGACATCTAGCTATGAATGAAGGTGAGGTGGTATCTCATTTTCTACACACAGACACAGACATATGCATAGAAATATCCATATTCATGCACCTCTACAATACTTCACTTTTCTTATGATCTGACTTTTCAAGCCAAAAATGCATGAAAATGTGGTACGAAGTGATGAAAAGGAGGCATACATAGGGTTAAATTTTACTGCGTACCTACCATGTATAAAAACTATGACAGTCACTAGGGACAAATAGGAACGAGGCATGGGTCTGACTCCAAACAGTGTCTAGTATGGAGAGGACAGAAGGCAAGAGATGTGAGGGAGACAGAGAAATATGTAAGTACTATGGACTAAGGGCATCATCAGGCGTACCACATTTAGGACAGATAAGCCGCTTAAGAGTCATCTCTAAGGCAGGAATCCTCCTCTGACACCAAACTTTTAACAGCAAAGGACATGTTGGAACTTTAAGAAGACTATCAAGGGATTCATGTGTAATGACTGAATACACACTTCAAAATAAAAGTAGCTGCCATTTACTGAATGCCTACTTTACATTCAGTTTCTCTAATTCTTGCAATCTTGGAAACTTGTTTTCCAGGCAAAAAAGCTAAGCTTCAGAGAGGTTCAGGGACTCACACAATGTCACAGCAGGGTAGCAACAGAGCTGGAATTCAATCCCAGGTCTAGCCACAATTCCACACGGCTAAAGTAAGAACAGGCTTGTCCGGCCCTGGCTCTGCTGAGCCTCTTTTCTGGAGCCAGGGCCACTTTTTTTCCCCCAGGCTGTCTGTCCTGAGATTGGCTGCTTCCTCATTTCTGAACTCTGAGGTGTTGGTAGATTATCTCACTCTTGGCTGTTGCGACTGTGCTGGATACATCTTCGATCAATGGCTTCAAGGTTTTGCTCCCCCCCAATATGCTCAGCAAAGTGTTGGCTTCCTGCTTTCCTCGTTAACCCCTGTTGTGGCTCTTGTTGGTTTGGTTGACCCTGCAGCCTTCTGTCTATTGTGAGCATTCGGCGTTCTCTGCCGGATCAGTGGTGTGGGGCACGCTGGGGCAAAAGGAAGGGAATTTATTCTACTCCCTTTGGCAAGAAGAATTGCTTCTTTGTCGAGGTTAGAGTTGCAAACAGATGCCCCTTTGTATGGTGTCATGATACTTCCTGGGTAACGCCATTAACTGTTTCCTGGGCAGCAGAAGCTTGGGGGTCATTTCTGAATTACCATTTAACTTCCACTGGTACGTGAGCCCTCAACTGTTTTGTTCAACTGCACTATTGAACTCTGCACATGATAAAAGCAGGACTCTTATGAACTGGATCTTTAACAAAAGGAATCATGACCTGAATCTTTGACAAACATATCTGTTTCGTTCATACTATGTTTTCGAAGTCCAACGTGATACATACATGACACATAGTAGGTGTTCAATCAATATTTCCTGAATAAATAAACTTGGAGAAGCAGCTGGTGTATATTTATGTGTGTGTGTGTCTCGGCAGATATCTCCTTTTTCCTCTGAATGAATAAGCATAATTATTTATGCTGACTGCATAGACTAAAAGATAATTTAAGTGAGTCAGATTAAAAGAGGTATTCAATGCATAGGGAAAGTAATGAAGATGTAGGTTAAATCAGAAGACATTTTGTGGTGTGGGTAACACTATCTTGACTAAAGTCTACCTCCTTTCAGAGCGACTAATAATCATGAAGTGGCTACTTTACCCTCTTTTTTACACACACACACACACACACACACACACACACACGCACACACCTTTCCTGCTCCTCCAGGAATATGTTTGGATATGCATATAAAGCTGACATGCAATTTGCAGGAGAAGCAACACAACAAGAGAAAGACTTGGAGAATTGTATTGTGAGTTCCCTCGCAAAAGTTCACTGCATAAAATACTAGACTACTGCTCTCACTTAGAATCTCAGAACAATTCCGCTTTCTAGAAAAAATTTAGGTCTAAAAAAGGCTTTGAGAGGTCAAGCCTACCACCTGTTTTCCTTAGAAATTTTGTTTCAAAACATGGAAAACATAATGAGACATTTTCTTGTCTCATTTAGTTAGTTTGGTAGGAAACTGGCTTAACTCTAGTTAACATATTTTCATTTAGAGTTACTTTCAGAGGAAGAACATCTTTCTACTGGCTTAAGCTTGAATGGAGAGAAAAATAAAATGTGCTTAAGGAAAGTAAGAGATCCAAGAAACATGGGAACTACCAAATGGGCTTAAGGAGAAATAAAACATCTGAGAAGACCCATCACAAGTAAACAGATTGAATCAGTTTTCAAAAACTTCCCACCAAAGAAAAGTCCAGGACCAGATGTCTTCATTGGTGAATAGAAGAGGGATGTATAGATTAGTGTGGAATAAAGATAGGTGAGAATATTTCATATGATAAATAGGATTTATATTGTACCCTAAAGAATGGGTAGGAATTGGTCACAGAGGGAAGGGGTAGAGACATTTCTTGTAAGTAAGGATCAGAATGAGATGGACATGGCAGGGAAGATATATGAGACAGTGAGGACTTTGTTAAGTGTAATACTGTACAGGGAAAGAAATTAAGATTGGATATTTATTGTAAGACCAGACAAATGAAGTCCTTAAATGCTGATGTGAAGAGTTTGGCATTATCCTACATGCAGATGGGGTCTATTAGAGGATTTTGAGCAAGGCTATGGTATTATAAAAGCAGAATTTTAGAAGGTAAATTTAATTGTATTCAGGATGAATTGAAAATATGGGAGATCACAAGAGGGAGATGACTGGTTAGGAGGTTTTGATGGTAACCCAGGCAGGATTCTCATGGAGCTACGTTGATTACACCGAGATTGAAAGAAAGGATTATATGGACATGAAATTTAGCGACCAATAACTGTAAGAGATGAATTACACTTAAAAATTCTTAGATGATTCCGAGGTTTGTAAGATGAAAAACTAGAAGGACAGTGGAAACACTATCAAGAATGGAGTGATTGGAAAGAAGAGCTAGATCTGGGGGCATGAACAATGAGTCCAAACGGACACTGAGAGTTTGAAATCCCAGGAACATTCCAGGGTGGAGAGTCCTGTAGGGCAAACATTCCGGACAGGAAGTAAAGAGAGAATCCAGGTCAGGAGATAGAGAGTTGAAAGCCATTGTTTGGACACTTCTAGTACTCTCTCAAGGGTTCTCAAATTTTAGAGTTACTCTGGATAAATGATTTAAATAGCATATTGCATCATTATTTAATGAAGGGACTCTTTGCCTTGCCTCTTGCTTTTGTGTATTCCATCTAGAATGAGGAAGAAAAAGAGATGTGTTATGAGATGAAGAGAAGTGTGGCCATTGAGTATAACCACGTGAGTAAACTGCTTCTCTCCTGAAGGATTATTTTCGTGGGCTTCCTTTCTTTGCTCTTCGTGCTTGGCTCGGTTTGAAGACCTGGGAGAAGGCTTTTGTGTGAGATGGTGCCTGGTAGTGTAAGAAAAGCAAACTAAGTAGCAAATATAAATGAAAATGTGTAGCAATCTACTTGGATTTTCAGGAAAATTTGTGAGGGTGTTTGGGGTCCCACTTGGCCCAGCATGCCAGCTGTGTGGGATGCATTCATGGGGAACGTTGCCACTTCCTCTCTGAGATACACACTGCATGTAGCTGAGAAGGTTCACATCTAGTTGTAAGCTGGCTTATCTGGAAGGAGTCTTGAGAAAAATCTGTTCTAATAAAAGCAGTTTTCTGCTTTAGAAGGTAAGTGAAGACACTGAGTGTCAAAAGCAAAAACAATAAGGCAAACACTAAACTAGGATAAATAAACTTTACACTTATGCTTTCAAACAAGAGATCCCTAGAATACTTTTGAAGATCCAATGACACAACAACGTCTATTGAGTGAATGAGAAGACAAAAACTCAAACTTTTAGATTAAGATCTTAGAAATGATGCAAAACAAACCCACACAAATCTGTTAATAAAATCCCCTGGCTTTCAAAAGTCATTGCCAGAAAAACGTTATATACATTTAGCTAACAAATGATTGTTGACCAGTCTAAAGCTATTCCCTTCTTTCCTTGCCATTTTTATTTCTTTTTTCTTCTCACAAGGCTGAGTGGGTCCTCACTCACCCTCAGTGAATGGATGGCTTCAGAGCTGTGCCAATTCAGATTTGTTTGCTGAATGCATTTTTATAAGTATCTGATTTCCCACTGCTGTGGCTACAGGTTTCAGTGGATCACGTAATGATGGATGAGGTCAAGGTGGAAAACAAAGCAAAAAACAGCAACCAGAAACTCACAAAAAGGTAGCTTCAGCTGTGTCAGCAGCTACACTGGGGGCGTTAGACAAACAGAGTGCCAGGTAGGAGGGAACTAGGAGAAGGCAGGAGACAGGGAGGAACAGAGTGATAAAAAAAAAATAGTTCCCCTTTGCTCCCTTCATCCCAGGGAAGACCTCCTTTCTGATCAGGAAGACTTAGGTCCTGCCCATGAGAGACCAAAGAGTCTAAAGCAAGGAGGCCTTCTATTTCTTTACCCAACCTGCCTGGTCTACTTAAAACTGCACCCAGATCTTTATTAGGCCTGGGGTGACTCTCATTTAGGTTGTGGTAACCTTTCACAATATATCTTTGAGAAATTTAATTCACTTTTTGTATCAAACCATTTCTTTTCACCAAGCCTCAGGTGCCTTTCTATAAAAATAAAGGATCAAAAGAGAAAACCTCTAAGCTTTCTTCCAACTACAACCTTCCATGGTTTCAGAAAAGATACAGAAAACTGTTCACGAAGAAAACCAGGTGTAATTTACCTATAAATCACTTCTACAGTTTCATTCATAGTTTCTGAAGCCATTCTCCTGATGGTGAGCTCACATAGATATTCCACAACTGCTACAAGCCCCCAGTTATACATTTTTATTGGTAGTGGCCAAGGATAGAACAAGTACAAACTCTTCTAAAACCACAGAAGCATCATGAAACCTGTTAACAACTTAGTTCTCAGTGAAGCAGTGTCTCTTATTTCTGATAATGTCCATGGTTTTTTCCTGAATTCATCATTGGATCTTTAAATTTTGTGTCTTGTTTGCACCACCCTGCTTCTCCAAAGAGCTGTTAGTGACTTTTTGGAGAAGCATTTAAGCAAAATATTACCAAGAATTTTCAACATTATGTTTCATTATAGTAATTCCTTAAAAAAAATTATTGTTAGAAAAGATCTGGAAGAGCTTTGAAAAATAAATCAGAGTGATGAGCATATGGTGGCCAGTTCAGCCGGCAGCCTTTCTTAAATAACCGTGGATGGCTGAGTCCCATTCAAGTCAGCCCCTTAAGTCTTGCCTGCTTCAATAGGAGTCTTGCTTAAAGATAACAAGAGGAGAGGATTATGGTGGAAGATAAAGAAAGCTCTAGGCCTAGTACTCTCTGTAGTGCTGTATTCAGAATAAACGGGAAACATATTAGAAAATATTCTGAAAGTGAAGTTTCAACCTTTCTCCAGTAAATATTCAGCTGCAATTAGGCACTTCAGGTAAACATGGCTCTGAGTCTGAATGGTGCTAAAGCTTAGATAACAAAATCGATATGGTACCTTCGGGAAAGAAGACTCCTGTTTGGAAGTGCAAAAGAAAATCTATTAAGAATATATTACTCAGAATAAAAGCTGGTAAAATGTTTTTAAGATCAGTTCAATAGGTGATCTTGAAAGATATTTCTTTTAGTTATGCTGTGTACAGGGTTTTCAGGGCTTTTTATTGGAGATTGATGTAAATGAAATCAATGAAGGCACTCCTCTTCAAGTCCTCTAGAAAACAGCCTTCCCCCCTGTTTAAACCAGATAATAAGGGGTTTTGTTTGCTTGTATTCTACCAGTAAAAACTTGTTCTCTCTCATCCGAAACATCTCAATTAAATTCATTCATAAACATTTTTACTTTAGATCCAACTAGTATCTGACTTTTGACCAATCAAAAATTGACGTGCCAATGACTGCCCACTTCTGCCAGTATCAAAACAAATAATCAACATGATATAAAATAATTATTGTTATCTGTTTTAAACACCACCTTCAGAACTGTGAACACTGGACTCTAGCGGTTATTTTCTGTGCTTTTATCTTACTTTACACGTTGCCTTTACCTTGTATTTTGCTCCTTTCTTCTCTTCTTTCTGAATAGATAATCCCACCCAATTTACAGACATTGACAATGTCTATGCATAAAAGAGACATGGAGTTAATGGCAAAACAGTTCAAAACAACTGCTTCAGTCCTCTAATTCACTTTGCACAAAGAACTACAACCATAAATAATTTCTATGAAAAAACAGAGAAGTCTGCATATGGCACCTGAGGTTCTCAGACCTATGTTAATCGTATCGCCAGATACCTGCACCTTATACATTTGTAAACAAAGTTCAATTCAAATGAACCTCATGGAAGGGAAAACGTGTTATATTTGGAAGAATTAGGTATGTGTGGGTAATCTCTTCCATTTAGCGTGATAACTGTAGGGAAAGGGGTTACGGCATGTTTGTTTAAGTCTTGAGAAATCCGGCATTATTGCCTTTTTCTTCCTCTCTCTGTTTCTGCCATCAGGTGCCTGGGTCAGCAATCCAAATTTGGGTTTTGGTATGATCACCACAATTCTCCACAGACAACTTTAATATCGTGCCTTTTCTTCTCTTGGGCATGAAGTTGCAAGTCATGCCAGTGCATCTCCACGGCCAGCAATGCCAATAAATGGTCAATGATGTAAACCATGGATGTCATAAATTTTGATCCAATCCCAATCTGTATTACATACCACTAACAAGTGTGATTAGTGGCAGCAGAGATAAAATACCAATAATATTTGAGTCATTAACAAGGAAGTAAAGGTGAGGCTTTGAATTTCTCATTCTTAATGTAGCTAAATCATTTCCCCCTAAATCTCAAAGAAAGATTTAACATACATTAGTGCATATATATGTGTGTGTGTGTGTATGTTTGTAACTGAGGATTTTAGAAAAGGTATGTGCACAAAGCTTACTATATGAAGAATTATCTTCATGTAACCTAACCCATTCTATAAGATATGCCTTAAAAATGCTGTAAAGTAAACAGCCAAGACATGGAAACAACCTAAATGTCCATCAACAGATGAATGGATAAAGAAGATGTGGTATATATGTACAACGGAATACTACTCGGCCATAAAAAGCCATCTGGAGCAACATGGATATACCTAGAGGCTATCATACTAAGTGAAGTAAGTCAGACAGAGAAAGACAAATATCATATGATATCACTTATACGTGGAATCTAAAAAAATGATACAAATGAACTTATTTACAAAACAGAAATAGACTCACAGACATAGAAAAAAAATTTATGGTTACCAAGGGGGGAAGTGGGTAGGGATAAATTAGGAGTTTGGGATTAGCAGATACAAACTACTATATATAAAATTGATAATAACAAGGACTTACTTACAGCACAGGGATCTATACTCAATATCTTGTAGTCTATAGTGGAAAAGAATCTGAAAAAGGTGTACATATATATATATAAAACTATGTGTGTATAGATAAAGTTTTATATATAAAGTATATATATATATTAAAAAAACTGAATCATTTTGCTGTATACTTGAAACTAATACAGCATTGTAAATTAACTATATTTCAGTAAAAAAAATACTGTAAAGTAAACTGCAACTCCAACCAACTCTATAATGGGTAGGTTCCTTACATCCTTACACATAACTATAGCGTTAAATTCTTATGTGGTGAAATGATACAGGATGAGCCCTCTGAGAGCATGCATTTGGTTATACATTTTGCACATTACTAGTAATCATTCATTTGTACATTTCATACCTATTTATTGCATGCCTAGTATGAGCCAATATTTTAGGTACTGGGAATACAATAGGAACATAAAATATGAAGCCCTTCCTCTTGTGGAGCTTCTGTTCTTGAGGAAAGAGACAGATAACAACAACAACCACAGCAGTGACAAACCACTCAACAAGTAAATATATAATATACTAGAAGACAAATAAAATAGGGAGAGTGAGCACAGAGAGATGGGTGCCATTTCTGATCAGGCTGTCAGGGACAGCTTACCTAATAGGGTGATGTTTGAGTAGAGACTTGTATGAAGCTCTCAGGAAGGAAACGTTTGATAATCAGGGGAAGAAGGTTTATCTTCTGATGGGTTGTATTTACACAACACTAATCCAACAACAAGGCGATCAGAAAATACGATTAAATCAACTGTTTGGTCTAATAAACATGGACAAAACAAGTGGTTTGTGGTCTGAATTTTTCACTCTTTGCACCAGCTATTTTTGTGGTACATGAATACAAAGTACGATACAGCTTTAGATTCACTGGCTCTCAGGGAAAAATAAAATTCCTGGCTGGAACCACTAACGGTAAATCATCTTTAGTGATTATCACCCTTCTTTATTCTAGAATTCTGGCAGCAAGTGATAAGCGCAGGGTGTAGCTGGAAACAGTGACTGCTGCTGAATTCTATCTCCCCAAGTCTGCAGTGAGAAGAAGTAGCTGTCACACACCAGCAGGGATGTCAGCAAACCAGATATTGCTCACAGCACTCATCAATCCACAGAGATGCACTGAGTGATTCAAAACTTAAAAATAAATCATTCTGCTGCTTTATGCAGAATGGACCCTCTGGAGAAAGAGTAAAAACAGGATGACCAGATGTATGAAGGGAGTCAGGAGTTCAAGCTGCAGATGCCTGAAAAATATGTTGAGAAGGCACTTGGATATGCAAGACTAAAGTTTATGGAAAATGTCAGATTGGAAATAAAAATATTATAGTCATGAGAGCATAAATGGCCCCGCTTAGATATGATTACTATGGGTAGAGAGTGGATAGAAAAGGGAGGCCCACTACCACGCTCTGGAGTACTCCAATATTTGCAGGTTTGACAAGGAGAAGGAGGTTGCAAAGAAAACCAAGGCCAGTCACATTACAGGGAAACCAGGAGAGTGTGACGCCAGGAAAGGCAAACCGAGGGAAGAGAATGTTACAAGAAGAGAATGCCCATTTGTGTCAAAGTACTGCTGCAAAAATCAGTAGTCATAATAGTAGTGTACTAATGATGCTAACATAATAATAGTTAACATGTATTATACCCTTATTATCTGCCAAACATTGTTTTGAAGGTTTACATGGATTATCCCATATAATCCTCACAATAGTCGTGTGTAGTAGGTACTGTTATTGTCATAATTTTACAGATGAGGAGACTATGGAATAGATTATTAATAACTTGGTCATGCAGTCTCAGTAATGGATTTAGGAAGATGGAGACAGTTGATGACCTTAAACAGAGCTGTTCCGTAAAGCAGTACAGAACGTGGAGTGGTTTGCAGGATAAATGGGAAATGAGACAGTAAAGATCGTGGGTATAGACATGCACACAGTTACTAGGCCTGGCACCTAGAATATTCAATAATTGATGGCTATTATTAAAACAGCCCTGATAATATTTTATTACAATTATTCTTTCAGATAACTGTCTTTGCTGCTGAACTAAGCACTCTTTATATTTTTTATCTCTGTTATTTCAGCTTTTACCGCGATTTCTCTCATCTGTTCAGTGTTCAATTAGTGTTGATCAGGGTTAGGATAAGGAAGAGGTTAATGGAAGAAATTCATTTTGTGATGGACTTACAGATACGCAAAGTTTGAAAAGGTCAAGTATAATATCATCAAAGAAGCTCAGACCACTGCGGAGCTCAATATGTAAAATTTTATGAAATGTTAAGTCAATAATTTGCCCAAAATGTTCACTTATGGGATGATAGGTCTGTCTGTCTAGATCAGAGTTCCAAAGCTAAAAGGCCTACATAGACCAGGCTGCAATGGAAATGAGCCAGTTGTAAGTTTTAGAATAAGACAATGGGGGCATACTGGAGAGAAGCCAGAAATCAGGAATTCTTAAATGAAATATCCCCTAGTTTTAAAAGCTAGCATTTAATTCAAGTTTTTGATAATACTGTTCAGTGTAAATAGAACACACTTGTGGAATATACTGGCCCAAGGGGCACTAATTTATGGCTTCTGGTCTGTCCACCCTGCTAATGAAGACAGTTCATTCTAGGCGAAAATCAGTCAAACTTACAGTAAAACAAGTAAATTGAACTTTTTGACATTTACCATAATTTTAGATAGCAGGACGGCTGAATGTTTAAAAATAAAAGCCATAGGGGAGAATATATATTTCAAGGCCTTCAATGAGAATAAAAAAGAAAAGCATAGGTCATAATTACTATCTAAAACAGATCTGTCTGAAAAGCCATGTAACCCAAGGAAAACCCAATGCATGGGCATGGCTCTGAGGATCAGTGTGTGGTGTACAATGTATTATACCTCTCTCCAGTTGAGGTGACAGCCTTAGGCAGCATTGACAGAAGTGGAGGGTGTGAGGTCAACTTTTTGTAAGGGAAAAAAATCTTCTACAGTCAGGTAAATATTTTATAACTGCTTGGCACCTCTCACAGCATAATGCCTAGATCAAAAGAATATATCTTCAGATATTCATTTGGGACATCATATTACACAAAACTATTGTCTGTTGCAACGCTGACAAATAATATTCTAATCTATCATTTAGTCTTAAATGAATTTTTTTAGCATCTTATTATAAATTACAATGTCTCCCAGGTAGCCTCAAAAAAAAGTTTTCTTTCATCCACTTTCACGTGTCACTCCATTTTTCCTGTGGGGTCTTTGGCGTTTGACATCAAGGAAGTATGGAACTGAAGTGTTATATGCAGGGACCAGCTAATTCTTCAATGATTTGGATGTCAGCTAAATTATTTCTTTTGATCGATAAGGTAGTAGAGTGCTTTGTTATCTGGATCCATAGAATTATATGTCATTTATACACAGACCAAAGAAAGATTATATATCCTTAAAAAAAAATAGCAGTATTGAATTTTTAAAGTGTATTGGTGCTACAAGGTTACTTCATTAGCACGAGAGTAAGCTTGTAAGAAGCTGATTAACCATACTATTATCTATTTATCCCTCTGTCTGTCTATCTACGTCTATAGTAACCGCTTAATATACAGTTCTTGGATTAAATTGAGCCAATAACAGTACATGAACAAATACACACAGAATCTCAACTTGCTTACAACTTTATTATGAACAAGCAATGTGAAGAAGATCCCAAAAGAACAGGCTTTCTTTCTTTAATGTGTTTCTGTTTTGACTGAGTAATGTTTATAGGTTTGTTACTTGATATTTAAAAGTAATTTCAATAAGCCTCAAAATTCAAAGTAAGAATGCAAACTGATTGCTAAAATGCAGATTAATTCTCAAATCATAGATAAACCAAGTATTAGACATCTAGTATAGCACTGTGAAAACAAATTTGCAACATGACATTTCTTGGGCCTAATATTATATACAATGACCCATCAAGGTTTACAATGCGTAACTTTCTATCTTTATCTCTCCCATAGACAATATATGCCCTGGAAGGAGATAATACATGCAGACTTCTTATTTGGGTTCCTGTGGATACTTCTTACCTGAAATCATTTTTAAGCATGTGTAGAACTTATGTCTTATTAAGAAGTTTAGACTTGTGAGAATATTAACTAAGCATAGCTTCTTGCTCTCACTACAGGCAGGTGGATGGAATTAAAAAATATTACCATAGAATGTTAGAACAGAATTATTAGACCAGGAAATCAAGAAACTACATACCAAGGGAAATTTCAAAAATTACATTTTAACAGTGAAAATAATCATTCAAAACAATCTGTGTTTTTTAAAGGCAAATTGTAGAAAATAAAGAGCAAGTATCTGGATATTTCTTCTATCCACATAAATGACAAGTGTTGCGGTACCAACAACTCCTCTTCTTTGGGTATTTGTATCCTGAATAAACCTCCATTTTTTTTTTTATAGTCAAATCAGTACCTCAGATGATACTTTGCATAAAAGTGCTGGTTTCAGAATATGGTGCCCTGATATACTCTAGAGAATATTCAAGTTCAGAGAAACACTAATAATTTTGGTTAAATAGTGAATGATAATTAACATAAACTTTTGGCTATGACTTTATTTTATTTAAATATTTTAAATAGTTACTATAAGAATATACTAAAAATTCAAATAATACCGAAAGAAATAAAATAAAAAGTAAAATCTCCTTTCCCCAATTCCAGTTCTCTTCTGAAAAAATATATCATGATTTAAAGTTTCTTGTTTATTCTTCCAGCATAAGGAATTAAAAATGGAAAGAAGGAAGGAAGGAAAGAAGAAAGATTGTGTAAAATCGAATTATTCTGTACAATCCTTAGCTTTTGGCTTTATTTGCTCTATAGTATATCTTGGAACCCTTACTCTATTTAGATAATTTTTTCAAAGTTTTTATTATGAGAATTCTCAAATATGCAGTAAGATTGGTACAATAAGCACCCATACATGGTGTTGGCCAAAACGTTCGTTTGTTTTTTCTGTAAGGTGGCTCTAGTAGCACTTGTGTTTAACTTCATTCAAAACAATTTTGTTAGAATGTATGTGACAGCTGTCATATCAGTGTGCATTTAAAAAAAAAACTTATCAAAATTGGTGAATTTTTGTGTAGCCATTTTAATACTGAAGATAGAAGAAAAAAGCAACATTTTCGGCATATTATGCTTTATTATTCCAAGAGAGGTAAAAACGCAACTGAAACGCAAAAAAAGATTTGTGCAGTGTATGGAGAAGGTGCTGTGACTGTTTGAACGTGTCAAAAGTGGTTTGCAAAGTTTTATGCTGGAGATTTCTCACTGGACAATGCTCCACGGTTGGGTAGACCAGCTGAAGTTGATAGCGATCAAATCGAAACAATAATTGAGAACAACCAATGTTATACCACACAGGAGATAACTGACATACTCAAAATATCCAAATCAAGCAATGAAAATCATTTGCACCAGCTTGGTTATGTGAATCGCTTTGACGTTTGGGTTCCACATAAGTTAGGTGAAAAAAACCTTCTTGACCATATTTCTGCATGCAATTCTCTATTTGGACGTAATGAAAACGTTCCATTTTTTAAAACAAAATTGTGACGGGCAATGAAAAGTACTGAACAATAATGTGGGATGGAAGAGATCGTGGGGCAAGCGAAATGAACCTCCACCCACCACATCAAAGGTTGGGCTTCATCCAAAGAAGGTGATGTTGTGTATACGGTGGGATTGGAAGGGAGTCCTCTATTATGAGCTCCTCTGGAAAACCAAACAATTAATTCCAACAAGTACTGCTCCCAATTAGACCAACTGAAAGCAGCACTTGACGAAAAGCATCCAGAATGAGTCAACAGAAAACACATAATCATCCATCAGGGTAACGCAAGACCGCATGTTTCTTTGATGACCAGGCAAAAACTGTTACAGCTTGGCTGGGAAGTTCTGATTCATCTGCCATGTTCACCAGATATTGCACCTTTGGATTTCCATTTATTTTGGTCTTTACAAATTCTCTTAATGGAAAAAATTTCAATTCCCTGGAAGACTGTAAAAGGCACCTGGAACAGTTCTTAGCTCAAAAAGAAAACAAGTTTTGGGAAGATGGAACTATGAAGTTGCCTGAAAAATGGCAGAAGGTAGTGGAACAAAAGGGTGAATAAGTCGTTCAATAAAGTTCTTGGTGAAAATGAAAAATGTGTCTTTTATTGATATTTTTACTTAAAAACCGAAGGAACTTTTTGGCCAATCCAATATCTCCATCTTGATTAAGATTGCTAATTCTTTGCCTAATTCACTTACTATACCTTTCAATTATCTATCTCGTATTTTTTTTTTTTTTTTTTTTACTGAATCATTTCAAAGTAAACTCCAGGTATCATGACACTTCATTCCTGAATGCTTACAGGCTAAGAACATTATCCGGGATAGCCATTTTTGTATTTAACAAATTCAATAATAATTCTTAAATATATTCTAATATCCACAACTATTAAATGCCTCCAATTATTTTCCAAATATCATTATTAGATTTTTTGGTGAGGGGACTTGTATTCAATTAAGAATCACACCTTGAATTTGGATGTAAACTCTTTTAAATTGCTTATAATCTAGAACAGTGCTCCCTTCTACCCTTTAAAAAAAAAAAATTACACTGACATCATGAAGAGATCAAATTGGTTGTTTCCTCAGGGTGATATTTACCTTGTTTCTCTATTCACTCATTTTCTTCATGACCAAGGTGCCTGCATTACAAGAAATGCTGCAAGTGCATTTCATGCTTTTCATCTTATGTGATTCTTACAACAACCCTAAGACATTAATAATACTAATGTATCTATTTTACCGATAAGAAAATGGAAGGGAGAGAGGTAAACTCAATTCTCTATGGTCACAAGTCTGTGTTTTCTTCCCTGTTCTGCATAGGTGTCTCATGTATGTCTCACATAATTTCGTCGAATACTGTAACATTAAGGGTTGGAAAAGTATTATTTTTACATAGAAGAAAAAGAGGCCCAGATATACCAGTTGCGTGATATGACTAGTCACGTAATTATTAAGTACATCATTTTCAAGTGTAAAAAGCACTTAATGAGCTGGTGTCACTGGGGAAGGTCAGCTGGCTTCTCACAGGGTGGCATTCACATTTGTAAATCTGCCAAGGTACAGATCAGTGTGATGTGCAAGGTAATTTTAGGTTCATGTACAAACAATTTTTATTTTTTGTAGTTACTTATTTTAATTTGTCTTAGAGAAATAATATAGCTAACCCCAGATATTTTTCTTTAGCCTGAGGCTCAGTTAAAAACAAAGATGAGTTACCTGAAAGTTAAAGAGAAATGTTAAGAAAATAATGGGCCAGAGGGCATATAGTTAGAGCAAAAAAAAAATCATGATGATGGAAGGAAATGCCTCCATAGAGGAGCTCTGTCTTCTAGGGTGAGCTCATATTAACCTAATTCATGTAAGAAACCAGAGTGTATATTTATTAATTCACGATGAGAAATAAAACTGTTGTGCACACTGTAACTCTCATCTATGCGACGTGCCTGTAGGCAGACCTCAAAATAAAAACAAGAAAAGCTATTTAAGTGATCCTTAGGTTTAATAACTTCAGGTCAAGTATGCCCAGTTCACCCATCTTCAGAACACTGCTGGCCTTGCCAATGGGACCTTTACATCAAAGCCTCACTGTCCAAAATTTCCTATCACTTAGACATTACAAGATGACCAAGTCTCTCTTCTGGTGGATTAGATATGCTCACATCCAATATGATTACTGGAAAGTAGTGCCTGGGAAGACAGTTTGCCTTTTTACGGAATCATAACATATCTCTGCTCCAATGCACCATCTGTTGTATATGTGATATAACTCAGAGAGGTTGTTTTTACTTCTTTTATGTCAATTCATGGTAGTCTCCAAACACTAGCAATCGTTACTACTGATCTTGGCTTCGTTTGTTGGCTTCTTGTCTCCTTACCCTGTGCATTTTCTTCTATATCACTTAGCACCATCCAAGTAATTTTCTCAGAATAAATAAAATTTCCCACACTAAGGGATTTGAAGCCTATAAAATCCCTGATATGATAGATTACACTTCATTCCTTTGAACATGTTTATAACAAAAAAATATATAATAAGTAAAATATAGGCCTTTACTACTTATAGTTAACACAATGAAATGAAAACGTGGTAATTTGCTACCGAAGTCCCACAAAGTTCAAATAACTTTTCCCCAGTACTCTTTCCTTCTTCCACTTTTTTTGTTGCATTTACCTGGTTCAGTGATATTAGAGATACAAGAGGATTTTGAGTGAATTCTTACAACTATTTATACTCATTCAATGGATCTAAAAGTGAGGATTGTTAAATCCACTAGCTAGCTTGTCTTTTATTTGTACCATTCTAGATATATCCTGCTGGTAGCTGTGTCTCCAGATGAACCCTGGAGGCCAGGTATGTCCATCTTCAAATTTGGCCACACATCCACCTATGTTTAGGGTAGGGCTTAAAGATACAATCTGAGATTTGACTGAATGGTATAGCAAGCCAAATTTCCAAATAAGGGGAATGACTGTAAAAGCAACTGTCTCAACTCTGTCCCCCAAAAGTTTGCTCTCACAGACTTAAATGGAGTTAAAGTGGAATCGATATGAGTACTGATGTACAAAGGGCCACCTCCACTAAAAGAGTTTTTGTTTATCATCTCCAATTCACAACAGAATAGCATGTTAGAAAAATCATTTGAGGTCAAACACAATGTATACTGTTAAGAGAATGAAAAGACAACCCACAGACTGGGAGAAAATATTTGGAAATTGCATATATGATAAAGGACTGCTCACCAGAATATGTAAAGGACTCTCAAATCTCAGTAATAAGAAAACAACCATCCCAATTTTTAGAAAATGGGCAAAACAGTTAAAAAGAAACTTCACTAAAGAAAAGATGCAGGTGGGACTTCCCTGGTGGTGCAGTGGTTAAGAATCTGCCTGCCAACACAGGGGACACGGGTTCGATCCCTGGTCCGGGAAGATCCCACATGCTGCGGAGCAACTAAGCCCATGTGCCATAAATACTGAGCCTGCACTCTATAGCTGGTGAGCCACAACTACTGAAGCCCACGCACCCTAGAGCCCATGCTCTGCAACAAGAGAAGCCACCGCAATGAGAAGCCTGCGCACTGCAACGAAGAGTAGGCCCTGCTGGCCACAGCTAGAGAAAGCCTGTGCGCAGCAACGAAGATCCAGCGTGACGGATGAATGGATAAAGGAGATGTGGTATATATATACAATGGAATACTACTCAGCCATAAAAAGGAACGAAACTGGGTCGTTTGTAGAGATGTGTATGGACCTAGAGTCTGTCAAACAGAGTGAAGTAAGCCAGAAAGAGAAAAGCAAACATCATATATTAATTCATATATGTGAAATCTAGAAAAATGGTGCAGATGAACCTACTTGTAGGGCAGGAATAGAGACGTAGATGTAGAGAACGGGCATGTGGATATGGGGGGAAGGGGAGGGTGGGACGAATTGGGAGATTAGGTTTGATATAAATACACTACAATGTGTAAAATAGCTAGTAGGAAGCTGCTATATAGCACAGGGAGCTCAGCTTGGTGCTCTGTGATGACCTAGATGTGGGGGGGAAAGGGGGGAGGGAGGTCCAAGAGGGAGGAGATATAAGTATGCATATAGCTGATGCACTTCGTTGTACGGCAGAAACTAACACAACATCGTAAAGCAATTTTACTCCAAAAGAAAAAAAAAAAAAGACCCAATGCAGCCAGAAAAAAAGAAAAAAAAAAGAATAGGTGAAGATGGAAAATAAGCACATGAAAGGTTACTCAAAATTATCAGTCACTAGAGGAATGTAAATTCAAATCACAAAGTAATACCATACACCTATTAGAAAGTCTCAAGTTAAAAATTCTGACAATACGAAATGCTGACAAGGATGCAGAACAACTCGAACTTTGCATTTCTAGTGGTGGGAATACAAAGTGGAACAGTCATACTGGAAAATGGTTTGGTAGTTTATTTTAAAAGCTAAGCACACACTTATTATAAGACCCAACCATTCCCTCTCAGGTTTTTATGCAAGAGAAACCAAGATATACATCCTCAAAAACCTGTACAAAAATGTTTACAGTAGCTTTAATCATAATTGCCCCAAACTGGAAACAGTTCAAATGCCATCAGCTGGTGAAGGGATAAACAACTTGTGGTATATTCATATGATGGTATACTGCTCAGTGACAAAAAGGATAAAATGCTGATACGCGCAGTCACATGAATCAATCTCAAGAGCATCATGCTAGGGACTTCCCTGGTGGTCCAATGGGTAAGACTCTGTGCTCCCATTGCAGGGGGGGGGCCGGGTTCAATCCCTGGCCGGGGAACTAGATCCCGCATGTATGCCGCAACTAAAGAGTTCATGTGCTGCAACTAATGAACCTGCATGCCGCAACTAAAGATCCCACATGCTGCAACTAAGAGCTAGCACAGCCCAAATAAATATTAAAAAAAAAAAAAAGAACCTGAAAATGGTTTATAATTTAAAAAAGAAAAAAGAACATCATGCTAGAAGAAAGAAGCTAAACTCAAAAGGCTACATACTGCATGACTCCATTTAGATGGTCATTTTGGAAAAGACAAAACATAGGGGTACCTCTCCTCACCCTCAGTATACAGGCGGTCAGTTTCAACTTTCAGCCAGGGGAACTCCTGAAGCTTCCAACCAACACCAGTGCATTCCACAGGCTTCTTTTATCAGGTGCATCATCATTAAGTATTTGTTAAACGAATGAATAAATAATTAAATGGGGCAGAAAATAATTTGGGAATGCTTTGATCTTGTTGCCTGCTATGTATCCATAAGTTCTAGCTGTTTTCCTCTCCTGGAACAAACCACACACACACTTATTTTGAAAACCCATGAAAAATGACCTTTCTTATTACCACTAAAAAAATATAAGTCCGGGGGCTTCCCTGGTGGTGCAGTGGTTGAGAGTCCGCCTGCCGATGCAGGGGACGCGGGTTCGTGGCCCGGTCCGGGAAGATCCCACATGCCGTGGAGCGGCTGGGCCCGTGAGCCATGGCCGCTGAGCCTGCGCTTCCGGAGCCTGTGCTCCGCAACGGAAGAGGCCACAGCAGTGAGAGGCCCGCATACTGCAAAAAAAAGAAAAAGAAAAAGAAAAAATATCAGTCCAGACAGGGGAGGAAGTGCACCAGCCACGAGTGATAGGTGGAGCCCCAACGATGTTGGAACAGCCCTGGGGCTGAGTGGAGGTGAGAAACAGGCTCAGGGAGCTTTGGGC
The DNA here is from genome assembly GCF_005190385.1 of Monodon monoceros. Classification (NCBI taxonomy): domain Eukaryota; kingdom Metazoa; phylum Chordata; class Mammalia; order Artiodactyla; family Monodontidae; genus Monodon; species Monodon monoceros. Next base: position 64,312,300 of record NW_021703772.1, read on the forward strand.
TGTGCCTAGGTTCCACAAACAGCAAGTGACTGAGGCATCACTTCATCCAGGTCTTCTGACTTTAAACCCTCTGCTCTCTCAAGTGTCAGATGCCTGACACAGCCAGGTGGTTGACACACTGTTGGTGCTCTGACCGGGGTCAGGCCTGAGCCTCTGAGGTGGGAGAGCTCAGCTGAGGACACTGGTCCACCAGAGACCTCCTGGCTCCATGTAGTATCAAATGGCGAGAACTCTCTCAGAGATCATCTCAACGTTAAGACACAGCTCCACTCAATGACCAGAAAGCTACAGTGCTGGACACACGATGCTAAACAACTAGCAAGACAGGAACACAACCCCACCCATTAGCAGAGAGGCTGCCTAAAATCATAATAAGTTCACAGACACCCCAAAACACAACACCGGACGTGGTCCTGCCCACCAGAAAGATAAGACCCAGCCTCATCCACCAGAACACAAGCACCAGTCCCCTCCACCAGGAAGCCTACACAAGCCACTAAACCAATGTTACCCACTGGGGGCAGACACCAAAAACAACAGGAACTACAAACATGCAGTCTGCAGAAAGGAGACCCCAAACACAGTAAGGTAAGCAAAATGAGAAGACAGAGAAATACACAGCAAATGAAGGAGCAAGGTAAAAACCCACCAGACGAAATAAATGAAGAGGAAATAGGCAGTCTACCTGAAAAAGAATTCAGCGTAATGATAGTAAAGATGATCCAAAATCTTGGAAATACAATGGAGAAAATACAAGAAACGCTTAACAAGGACCTAGAAGAACTAAAGATAAACAAACAATGATGAACAACACAATAAATGAAATTAAAAATTCTCTAGAAGGAATCAATAGCAGAATAACTGAGGCAGAAGAATGGATAAGTGACCTGGAAGATAAAATAGTGGAAATAACTACTACAGAACAGGATAAAGAAAAAAGAATGAAAAGAATTGAGGACAGTCTCATAGACCTCTGGGACAACATTAAATGTACCAACATTCGAATTATAGGGATCCCAGAAGAAGAGAAAAAGAAAGGGACTGAGAAAATACTTGAAGAGATTATAGTTCAAAACTTCCCTAACATGGGAAAGGAAATACTCAATCAAGTCCAGGAAGCACAGAGGGTCCCATACAGGATAAATCCAAGGAGAAACACACCAAGACACATATTAATCAAACTATCAAAAATTAAATGCAAAGAAAATATAAAAGCAGCAAGGGAAAAGAAACAAATAACATACAAGAGAATCCCCATAAGATTAACAGCTGATGTTTCAGCAGAAACTCTGCAAGCCAGAAGGGACTGGCAGGACATATTTAAAGTGATGAAAGAGAACCTACAACCAAGATTACTCTATGCGGCAAGGATCTCATTCAGATTCGATGGAGAAATTAAACCTTTACAGACAAGCAAAGGTAAGAGAATTCAGGACCACCAAACCAGCTATACAACAAATGCTAAAGGAACTTCTCTAGGCAAGAAACACAAGAGAAGAAAAAGACCTACAATAACAAACCCAAAACAATTAAGAAAATGGTAACAGGAACACACATATAGAGAAAATGGTAATAGGAATAAACATATAGATAACTACCTTAAATGTAAATGGATTAAAGGCTCGAACCAAAAGACACAGACTGGCTGAATGGATACAAAAATAAGACCCGTATATATGTTGTCTACAAGAGACCCACTTCACACCTAGGGACACATACAGACAGAAAGTGAGGGGATGGAAAAAGATATTCCATGCAAATGTAAATCAAAAGAAAGCTGCAGTAGCAATTCTCATATCAGACAAAATAGACTTTAAAATAAAGACTATTACAAGAGACAAAGAAGGACACTACATAATGATCAAGGGATCAATCTAAGAGGAAGATATAACAATTGTAAATATTTATGCACCCAACATAGGAGCACCTCAGTACATAAGGCAAATGCTAACAGCCATAAAAGGGGAAATCGACAGTAACACAATCATAGTAGGGGACTTTAACCCCCCACTTTCACCAATGGACAGATCACCCAAAATGAAAATAAATAAGGAAACACAAGCTTTAAATGATACATTAAACAAAATGGACTTAATTGATATTTATAGGACATTCCATCCAAAAACAACAGAATACACTTTCTTCTTAAGTGCTCATGGAACATTCTCCAGGACAGATCATATCTTGGGTCACAAATCAAGCCTTGATAAATTGAAGAAAACTGAAATCGTATCAAGTATCTTTTCTGACCACAATGCTATGAGCCTAGATATCAATTACAGGAAAAAAACTGTGAAAAGTAGACACACATGGAGGCTAAACAATACACTACCAAATAACCAAGAGATCACTGCAGAAATGAAAGAGGAAATCAAAAAATACCTAGTAACAAATGACAATGAAAACACGACGACTCCAAACCTATGGGATGCAGCAAAAGCAGTTCTAATAGAAAAGTTTATAGCAATACGATCCTACCTCAAGAAACAAGAAACATGTCAAATAAACAACCTAACCTTACACCTAAAGCAATTAGAGAAAGAGGAACAAAACAACCTCGAAGTTAGCAGAAGGAAAGAAATCATAAAGATCAGATCACAAATAAATGAGAAAGCAATGAAGGAAACAATAGCAAAGATCAATACAACTAAAAGCTGGTTCTCTGAGAAGATAAACAAAATTGATAAACCATTAACCAGACTCATCAAGGAAAAAAGGGAGAGGACTCAAATCAATAGAATTAGAAATGAAAAAGGAGAAGTAACAACTGACACTGCAGAAATACAAAGGATCATGAGAGATTACTACAAGCAACTCTATGCCAATAAAATGGACAACCTGGAAGAAACGGACAAATTCTTAGAAATGCACAACCTTCCGAGACTGAACCAGGAAGAAATAGAATAGGTTCTGATGAACCTAGGGGCAGGACCGGAATAAAGACGCAGATGTAGGGAATGGTCTTGAGGACACAGGGAGGGGCAAGGGTAAGCTGGGACTAAGTGAGAGAGTGGCATGGACATATACACTACCAAATGGATAGCTAGTGGGAAGCAGCCGCATAGCATAGGGAGATCAGCTCGGTGCTTTATGTCTACCTAGAGGGGTGGGATAGCGAGGGTGGGAGGGAGATGCAAGAGGGAGGAGATATGGGGATATATGTTTATCTATAGCTGATTCACTTTGTTATGCAGTAGAAACTAACACAGCATTGTAAAGCAATTATACTCCAATAAAGATGTTAAAAAAACACACACCAAAAAACAAAAAAATAACACATAGGGGCAGAAATCAATTAGTGGTTGTTTGTCTGCAAGAGACATTGGAGAGGGGAGGAAGAGACTGATGATAAAGGAGCATGAGGGAACTTTTGTGGGTGAAGGCAATGGCCCATAGCTTGATTGTGGTGACAACTATATACCTGTATAGGTTTGTCAAAACTCGGAGAAGTATACATTACAAGAAGGCAACTGTAGGTGAACCTTGAACAATGAAGGGATTAGGGGCACCAAAACTCCACGCTGTCAAAAATGTACATCTAACTTTAGAGGCAGCCCTCCATATCTGCAGTTCCTCCATATCGGGGGATTCAACCAACTTTGGATTGTATAGTACAATCAGATGTATTTAGTGAAAAAAATTCTGTGTATAAGGGGACCCATGAAGTTCAAACCCATGTTGTTCAAGTGTGAACTGTAGCATCATAGATAAATTATACCTCAAAACCCTGACAAACACACACACAAAAAATGTGTGTGACAAATACACACACATTACAGACAAATATACTTGCATTATTGAGGTCTTAGCCTTATTGACCCCAAACTAAACCAACAGCATCTACATAATTTGTTTTGCATGAGATTGGAATGATTTCTGATCGATGGAAGAGCTATGGTTTAATGTTAGGAAAGGAACTGAAATAAAATTACTAACTTTTAAGGTTCTTTTTTTGGCCAGATGGATGAAAACTGAAGGTGTACTATTAAATAAATATTTACTGAAGACCTAATAGGTGCCAGGCTCTGATTTAATGCTAGTTGACAGAAGGAACTCTGCAGACAAAAACCTCTGCTCTCATGGGCACAGATTTTAGTTAGAGAACATGAAAATGAATAATGACCCAGATAAGATGTATTTTATGTCAAATGGTCTTAAGTGCAATGGAGGAAACAGAAAAAGCAGAGAATAGGGGTAAGGCGAGCCAGTGGTGTGGAGCTGGGTGGTAATTATAAAGCTCTATCATTAAGTCATCAAAAGTATATGTGAGAGAAAATGGCAAGGAACTGGAGAGAAAATGGCAAGGAACAACAGACATGGTTCTGGCCCTCCTGGATCATTCACCCAGTGGAGGGGAGATATTAATTAAATAACTGTATAAATGTGAAACCACAAACTGTAATAACTGCTTTGTTGCTTTGTAGTTTAAAGAAAATTGTATGAGGAAAAGGTCCTATGATCAGATAAGTCTGGGGGACCTTGTACACTATATGCCCACCTTTCTGCTCCCCCTTATTAATACATGAACACATTAAGAACCCCAAGAGTCTCTACAGTGACTATAAATACATTTACTTGAATATTTACTGAATGTATTTGGCTGTGGAATAATTTGTCTATTAGCCTCTCACAGAATATTATATGTAAGGAGATGCACATATTTTTTCCAATTATTCTAATTTTCATTACTAAATTAACAGAAAGATAACAGGCAAGCCAAAACTACTAGGGAAGAAAAAATACAGTTTTGTTCAATGTTTCTATTTTTTGGTCTTTGAATAAGAGAATGAATCAGGAACTTAAAAGAACTGTGTGCTTTCTCTGGATCTATTTTTGATGAAATCTGCCAAACGTCTGCCAACATTTTCAGCTTCAAAATTAATTTCCAGACACCAAACTTCTTGACACAGAACCGTAAAGAAATCTTGACTTGTACTTAATATAGGGTTGTTGTTATGGTATATTGAAGGATGGAAAAAAATGAGTTAACATGTTGATATTGTTGAATGCAAAGGTTATTACTGTGGGATAAAGAAGATACAAATACTTAATGGAGGAAGGCAGAAAAGATCCATGAGGGGGGCTGGATTCAAATTAGAGCTATAATTATGAATTTAAAAAAAATTTATATTGGAGTATAGTTGATTAACAATGTTGTGTTAGTTTCAGGTGTACAGCAAAGTGATTCAGTTGTACATATACATGTATTTATTCTTTTTCAAATTCTTTTCCCATTTAGGTTATTACAGAATATTGAGCAGAGTTCCTGGTGCTATACAGTAGGAACTTGCTGGTTATCCATTTTAAATATAGCAGTGTATACATGTCATTATGAATTTATAATTTAAAAAAATTTCGATATGGCTATAGGCCACTCACTGTCACTTTAAAAAATGAGGAAAAATACGGTATTTAGTAAAATATTTTTTATTCTACTCATGACCAACTTTATGCTTCTTTTCTTTTTCCCTTTCCCAGCCCCACTGCTGTAGTCTTGGTTGAGCTGAAAATTGTTCCCTTCAGAGGGAAATTGTTTGGAGTTTTCAGCAACCACTGCTGTGGCTTCGATTTTGAAATTCCTGATATGAAAAAAAAAAAAGTATAAAGAGCCTAGAAGTTGACTTTTCTGTCATCTGGGTGGTTTCTAATTTTTTTTTTTTTTTTCGGTACGCGGGCCTCTCACTGCCGCGTCCTCTCCCGCCGCAGAGCACAGGCTCCGGACGCACAGGCCCAGCCGCTCCGCGGCATGCGGGATCCTCCCGTACCTGGGCATGAGTCCGCGTCCCCTGCACCGGCAGGCAGACCCTCAACCACTGCGCCACCAGGGAAGCCCTGGGTGGTTTCTAATTATATGACCTGGCTTCAAGCAGAAAGCAAACATTACAAATATCTCTATACTCACTGATTTCTACAGCCTCACCTTAATTTGTCACACCCAGAGATAATTTTGAAGTCAACAGGCAGTCTTTATGTAAGACAGAGAAATTAAATGGGGGAAGGAAACAAAGCCAGTTTCCAAAGATTAAAAAGAGGAAAATTAATTACAAGCAAAGTGCAGAGAAACTATAGTTTGGAATGAATCATGCCATACAGTTAATTATAACACTAATCTAAAGCTCTCCTTTGACATGGAAAATAGATGGGCGTTAGTGGATTTTTCCTTCTGAATGTGAAAATATAAATCAGTGTGTGCGTTGAGGGGTGGCTTAATGTTTAATATCCAATTTCTTTGTCTGAGATTTAGCCTTTTTATATCTTTATCTTACTGATCAAATAATCATATTATATAAGCACAGATATCTGCTTTGTACTGCCCTGTTAAATACTGATGTTTGGTTAAAACAAATGTTTTAGCGTATTATGTATATGTATAGCTGACTCACTTTGTTATACAGCAGAAACTAATACACCATTGTAAAGCAATTATACTCCAATAAAGATGTTTAAAAAAAAAAATCTCACACACACACACACACACCCAAAAGAACAAAACACTTCAAACAAAGGAGTTACAAAGCTGTTATAAAAGGATTAAACTGGTCAAAGTCAGAATGATTGTGGCCAGGTTGGCACTGCCTCAAAGGTTAGCCATCCATTTTTATTTCTATGGCATTTTGTGGCCTTTGGAGTTCCAGACTGGTGTATACTTAAAGCACATGCCTTGGACTTTAAATTGATTAAAATAAAAAGATGGAAGGGTTCATAGTTTTCTATTTTATTTGTACTTTAGTCTGCAGAACTCCAAAATATTTCTGAAGTTCAAGGCACCTCCAAGACAAGTTATTTGTAGAAAAGAAAATAAAATCTATATTCCTCATGATGTATGTCTGAGATTTATTCTCCAATTAGGCTTGGCTCTCTGTTCCTTATGGAAGGAAATTTGGCCCAAGGGAATGGTAAATACTTTATGCTGATAGAAAATCATTAGCTGGTTGATCAGTTGGGATTGACCAATCGAAAGCTATTCAGTAATTTTTTAATGAAATAGGTAATTATAGGTTATTTCCTAGTAAAAAATACTAGATGTTCTTCATGAACATTCTTCATACAGTTTAATGCAAATAGAAAACAAAAGCAAATAGGACTCTGCAAGAAGAACAAATAAACTAAAAGAAATAGAAAAATACCTCCAAACACCTAACTAAAAGAGAAAAATTCTTCCAAATCCCTTTTTAAACATGGCAAACCAAAGAGTGAAGCCCACTTATTTAAAGCCATGCTTAAAAAAGAGATTAGAAGACAGTATAATATATGGAAATAGTAAATGTAAATTCATTTTTATTTTTAGTTTTTTAAAAATTTTTATTGGAGTATAATTGATTTACAATGTTGTGCTAGTTTCAGGTGTATAGCAAAGTGAATCAGTTACACATATACATATATCCACACTTTTTTTAGATTCTTTCTCCATATAGGCCATTACAGTATTGAGTAGAGTTCCCTGAGCTATACAGTACATTCTTATTATTCTTATTAGTTATCTACTTTACACATATTAACAGTAGTGTGTATAAGTCAATCCCAATCTCCCAATTTATCCCTACCCCCAGTTAATGTAAATTTAAATTTTAGGGTTAGACTGACCCACAGTCAAATTCCAGCTCTTATTTAATAGTTGTTTGACCTTGGCAAGGTACTGAAACTCAATTTTCTCACAAATAAAATGAAGATCATATCTAAGTCATAAGGTTGTTTTGGACATTTTAAATAAAATTATATGTAAAATGTTAGCACAGTGCTGCCACAGAACACAAGAGAACTGTTGCTCTGACTTTCATTTTACTTATAATTACTATGAATGTTTAGTTGCAGTTTCCTTTCTAGCTCTGCACTGTCCTGTCCTGTTTCTTGTGAAAACCGTAAGGAAGCATGTTAAAGAAAGCTGAAGGTCCAGTTTTTGCTTGGGGAAGGTAGCAATGGTCAGGGGTCAAAGATTAGAACTTCATTACTACATACTACACAGGACTACATCTTTTTAGCAGACCTAGGAGAAATAACGTGGTGGTGAGCATACAATTATCCTCAGCCTACCCTGTTGCCGATTATTCTATCCATTTTAACATTTTAGTGTTAGGCCTCACTTTTCCTGGAAAAACTAGCAATTACAGGTTTTATGATTTTGTTTGGACAGGTCTCTCTGGCGTAATGCTTACCCTACTGCATCTTGACATGTTTGAAGCATACTTCAGAGTGAAGCTCAAATGATTCTTCTGCATGAATACCTCCCAATATCCTTGTAGAGTAGCCATTTTTACATCACAGGTGTTCTGACAGTAGTTAATATCATCACTGAAACACTGCTGTGTGTTACAGCTAACTTTTGTGCATGTCTTATCTTCCCTAAAATGTTGTGAGTTAGATTTCATCCCCTGTGCTAGGTAAAAACTTCTTGTCACGCAATAGTCATAGTTGGCATTTATTAATTTATGATCAATTAATCAGAAATGACTTTGTATTTTCAAACCAAATAGCTATATATTTTTTCAGTAAAAGCAGTATTACTTAAATATAAAACATATATTTGGGAAGAATCAAAAGATGTTATAGTCTTGACTGTTTTATCTTCAGTCCACTATTATAGTTCATGCTCTATAGTCATATTTTGTAACTAATGTAATGGGTGATGTGTTATTTCATTTTGGATCAGGTTAATATTGACTGCCCTAGGTTCTATCAATGCCTAGATAACTTAAAATGTCACCAGGGCACTTTTCCTTAACATAGTGCTGTTGTATATTTTCATGTTGAATATTAAATTTAGCAAAAAAATTCCTTTAGTTCACTGAATTTAGGATACTATCAGCTGTAAGATACAATCTCTTTTCAGAGATACTGAAGTATGCAAATATGTACATCTTCCAATCTATGAAGTATGAAACAATAAACTCCTTAATGGTGGTCCATATTAGGATGCTTTTGGTTGCAAGTTATAGAAGATTCAAATCATAATGCCTTAAACACTGATAATAATAAAGCACAGATAACAAAATTTCCAAAATTTCCTGTAGGTTTGGTTAATTAAAAGGCTCAGCCGTGACATCACATACCCAGGTTTTTAATATATTTCCCCAGGGCCTTAGCTTTTGTCCTCATGCTTGAGCTGCTATCCTTTCTCAGAAGTTACCCCAGCACACTTCTCATAGTTCTTTGGGCAGAGTTGAATCACATGATTTTCCCCAAGTCAGTCGCTGGAAGAGGGGATGATACTGTCACCATAGGCTGAAGAGGTTCAAGTTCTAAATCTCTGGGGCTGATGATAAGACCCTCTTTTTCAAGAACATGGACCTGATGAGAAGACCATGTGCATAATATCGAGGTGTTGCTAACAAGAATGGAGGGAATATTTATTTGAATAGATACCAACGTGTTCACTGCAATTTGTTTATTTATATCTCTGCTTATGTATCTATTTCTAAAGCCAATTGTTTGCTAAAGTATTGATAATGTGTTTGCTTGAGTTGTTTACCTTTATAACTGGAAGCTCTTGGATTTTATTTGAAATAAAAAGAGAAGTCTCATGCGAGGAAGGACAAATTAGGAGTATGGGATTAACAGATACAAACTACAATACTATATACATAAAACAGACAAGCAACAAGAATTTACTGCATAGCACAGGGAATTATATTTAATGTCTTGTAATAACCTATATTGGAATTCAATCAGAAAAAAGTAACTGAATCACCATGCACAGCTGAAACTAATACAATATTGTAAATCAACTATACTTCAATTAAAAAAAAAGAAGTCTCATGATTTGTAAGCAGAAAGCCTCATCCATGACTGCTTTCTTCCTAGAAACTCCTCTGGTCATGTAAATTAAATTTAAAAGTTAAGAAAACTGATTGATATTTTATAAAAATGTAAAAGACACTTCATAAATGTCACAGTTGCAGCCAGCATTAACCAGTTTGCTTAATATGCCGATCCACTCACTATGGAAAGAAAATTCCCTTCAACTTGATGGTGAGGGCTCTCTAGATGATAAGGTAACAAATCTGTTTTCACAGGCTGATTAGTATCAGTATTACAAGCTGGTGAAGAAGACAGTTCCTCACAGAGAATGAGTTGATAGCCCTTGAGAGCCTATTAAATATATGTCAAAAGGATACATTAATTAAGTCCACACTAATTAAAAGATAATATCAATCATAGTCTGTAAGATATGGTCAACATCAGTATCATTCTTTGAAAGATTTTTTAAAGAATCATATTTAAATACTAAGTTAAATACTGAATCCAATTATAAGCATCAGTCTCCTTAGCTTATAACATAACAGATGCTATTATATAATGGAGAACTTCCTTGAGAGAATGGGCTGGTAGAATCATAAGTACTCTGCGTGTCTGCAGCAGAGAAACGGATAAGGTCAGAAAGGGCGCCAAAGAGACCTTACGCTGGATCTTCACCTGCGGTCAATCCTAGTCTCTCAAATGTGTTTCCTCATAGCCATATCCTCCATATTCCCAGTATAGGCTGCTAGATCTCTCACATTTCCACTGAAATATTTCTATAGGGCTTCCTACTTCCACTCCTGTCTATTCTATACCCTCTTTACTGCAGAGTGTAATCTTCTAAACTGATATAGTAGATTCATGATATTCATAGTAGTTAAAGTCTCTAAAGTTGCTGCAAACATGGAATTAACAAATACTGAACAATTGCTCTTAGAGGACACAGAGGTTAGGTTCCTGTGAGCCTCCGGTCAACTGATCAGTACATAACCTTGTTTTCTGTGTGTTTATGTTTAAAGACCCCTTATATAATATATGCTGTTGGTTCACTCATGTTGAACTCATGGCTACAGCACTATAACTTACGCCTGAATGAAGCTTATTTAACATATTTATTTTCTCCGTAAGGCGCATCACAGCCTTCTTGCACTTGGAAACACTAGACAGCAGTTCAGCACTTTGCTTAGAAGCCATTTTAAACAGCAAAATCACCAAGGAAGAGAACAAAAATGAACAAAATGTGGTTCTAAATACACTGTGAAAAAGATACTTGTTATAGTATGAGAGCTGCAATGAGAAGGCAGTGTCAACTTGTTTGACCTCAGCTGAGAACCTGTGTGCAGAGTGAGCTGAATTTTTCACCACTCTGCACATTCCTGCTAAAAACCATGAAAGCTCCTCATATATTGATTTTGTGGTACAAATGTTATTAGCAAGTAAGTGAATTTGCAAATACAGAGCCTGTGAGTGATGAGGATTGACTGTACTTTGAATCAGGTGATGCCCTACTTGAAACCTTTAATAACTTCTCATTTGACTCAGGAAAAAAAAAAAAATACAATCCCAAATCCTTGCCACTGCCTACAAGGACCTGATAGCTTGACTCCAGCCTCTCTGTCCAATTTCTCCAGCCACCTTCCTTCTTGTGTACTGGAGTTCAGCCACAGGGTTATTTATCAGTTCTTTGGACATCCCAATATTTCCCCAGCTGAGTCTCACACATACTTCTACATTTTCACCTCCTCACTGGAATGCTCTCCTTTTCTTCCTCTCCTTCTCCTACACACACACACACACACACACACACACACACACACCTTTCCTTCCACATTTGTTTTTTTCCTGTCCATCAGATCTCAGCTAACATAGCTTCTCCTCAGAAAGGATTTTCTTAACCATCCAATTTAAAGTAGGTCCCTCCTGTTACTGTTCCTTATAACATTCTTTTTGTGCTTTTTATTAGCTCAGTACAATTAGTAGTTAGGAATCTACTTGCTTAATGCCTATCATTCTTATTGGACTGCAAGCTCCTTAAAGGCAGCCTATTTGATGACTGGTATATAACTATGCCTAACATTGTGTCTGGCCGCTGAAATCCCTGAATAAATATTAGCTACCAACTGACTGACTCATTGAATGAATAGCACTTTAAAGGATCAACAACTTTTCACTACACAAAAATCTGGCAACTGACAACTAGTGGCTGGGCCAAACTCACTTTCGTAAGACTTAAACCATTCATCAATCCTACACTTACTCCAGAATTTTGAGCTGGTGACATTTGTCTGCAACTTATAACAGTATGACACAAGTACTGTTGGCAGAAGGATGCCACCATACAGGCAGCTAGTTTGCACTCCACTGCGGTTACAAATGGTAAAGACCATCACTGCTACAAGCTGGGGAATAAGGTGTACAGACATAACATGACAGATGAAAATTACCTGATACCAAATACTTATTTTAAAGGAAGACACACATATTTGCCTGCCCTTGCCATTTATCCAAAATGTTTTTCAGCTTCATGTGCAAACTGAGTCATTTAACAAATATTTACTGAGCACAGTCCATCTCTAGACCCTGAGCTAAGCACTGAGGATAGAACACAATATAAATAATTCACTAATATCATGGTGCAATATCACAAGAAACAATGTTGTTATTTCTTTATATTGGGATCTCCACACATAAACATACCTGGCAGAACTGCCACAAAGTATCTGGAAGATTCCACCTTTTCACGACGATGGAGCCAGTTAATTAATATTACCTCTTAATTTGTTTCTTTATCCTTCAAGTTATATTTTCTCAATGTTCATGTCAGGAAAAAAAAGGCACAGTGCAATTGTACATGTGGGTTTAACTCCTTAAAATAGTTTCAAGGACAGAAATGTCCTAAAATACAACTATGATGATTAGGCACTCCACTGGATGTTCCATGGTTGAAATAGATCTGGTTCCTGCCCTCATGCAACTTAGTATCTAGTGTAAGGATGGGTGCAGCTATTAAACAAATGTTTATATATAAATTTATAATTACAAACTGTGATAAGTGCTAGGGAGTGAAGTCAAAGTTCTAAGAGTCAGTGGGAAGGGAGCAGAGGAAACCAAAAATATTTCTGAGTCAGAGTGGTACTTGTAAGAATCATCAGAATCCATGTGCATTTTAAAGCCATAGGGGAGGGTAGGTTCTCAATAAATATAGGTAGGACAAAACAGAACTCAGGCAAAAAATTTGCACAAGTACTCAGACATCCAGAACTGTAACAGTATTCCAATATTATCTTGTTGTAAAACTCTGAAAACATACAGCACCTGAAGAGGAAGAACAAAAATCAGACTGCTCACCTTTAAGCTGAATTTTCATTAATCTTTCTAGAGAAATATCCTTAGTAAATACTAACAATGGAGATTGTTGAACATTTGCAATCAATCAGGTTTAGCACCAACCCTTCATATGCATTATCTCATGTGGTTGTACTATTTTGGTGAGATATTTTGAGATAGTGTTAGGCGGTATCCACATTTGAATCATTTTTACCATTTGGATAAGGACTCTGAAGTTTAGAAAAGTAAAGTAATTTACCCCCAGGTCACACAGCCAGTAAAGGGTAGAGCTGGGATGAGAATCTAACTCCTGCAGATTCCACAACCCATAATCTTCAGTACTTGCAATAAATCATAAATCACCTGAAAACTGAGATTTTTCTGCTATTTTCTTGTTGGTGTGTGTGTGTGTGTGTGTGTGTGTGTGTGTGTGTGTGAGAGAGAGAGAGAGAGAGAGAGAGACAGTACATATGTGCTGAATTACATCTGTCAACATGTCATCAAGTGTTATGAAATTGAGGTTTTAATATAAAGCATTATAAAGGAATCACACTTACAAAGCTACAGTTCAGTAGCTCTAAGGTATAGGATTTAAACAAAATTGCAATGTTGAGAATCCCAAAATTAGATCTAAAAGATACTGTAAAATTATTTCTAGAGAGAGGGCATCTATATAAGGTTTTTTCCTGACACATATACAAGTATTTTAACTATTCAAAAATTTTTATTTTCCCTGACATTAAACAATAAATACCTAATTAAAATACAGATGCATTTCTACTAGCTTCGAATTTAGAGCCTACTATATTTGAAATAATTGCTGGATCATTTATCATAATGCAAAGCACAGAGAGATTTTTCATCTGAATCACTGATGCATTTTAACATTAAAGCTTTAAAAACAACTTTCCTTATTCAATTTTTAGTAGTGAAAAGAAGCAATGAATTCTAAACCAACACTGGGGGAGTAGGAAAAAAAAATGAGGGATATTAGGACAGAAAGTTTTATGAGTTTTGTCCTCACATGCTGTTGAAGAACTGAAAAGTATTAATAATGGTATTAATAATTAATGGTTTAGTGCTTGAGACTGAAGTGGTAATAAAGTTTCAAAACTATACTCTGTAAAACATGTCTATCATCCATCCTTCCGTCCATCCATCCATCCATCCATCCACCCATTTATCCTTCAATCCTCCCATCCTCTATCCCATGATTTGATTCTACAGAATTTGTGGAATTCTAATTGTCATGCCATAAAAATTTGTATGAATAAATCTCTGAACATTACTTTCATCAATTAATTCAGTAAGGATTTTTTCTTGTGCACTTTAATCCAAGCATGTATACTATTTTAAGAACCCCAGTTGGTTTTCCATTGGTATATTATACTTTAAAATTATACCATGAGCAATAACACCCAAGTAACAATGAACACACCTAGTCCCCGGATATTGGTCTAAATACTATTCTCTACTGAAAAGGATGAGGAACCTTGAAAAATGGCTGATTTCAGAGCTGGGGCTTGGGAGGTAAAGTGCTCAAAGAATGATTAAGACATATAGAAAGGATATATGAAGCCAGCTTGAAGGGGTTTCAACTGGTAAAACCCGGGACAATTTGAGTATCAAATAACGACAATATAAACTATAAAAACAAAAATCCATGAATCCATAGTGATATAAATAAGTAAGTAAATAAATAAATAAATGGGAGAGAAGGGAAAACTGTTTCTTCCAGTGGAATGCCAACTAATAAGTGTACTAGGAAGAATGGAGTTAGAAAAACATTTGACAACCACTCTTGTAAGTAATAAATGCTTCAGGCAAAAGTAGTGGGTGTAGTAGATGAGAAAGAGAATATTTACATAGTCTCAAAGTACCTCCCCAGAAGATATTAATTACAAAGAAAAAAGAAAGTAACTTTAGTCTGGCATGACACCTCCTTAATCAAAGATCAACATTATCATCTATAAAGGAAAAAGCTGACATAATTTGCTTCCTGAAGCACTCAGAATGCTCACCTTGAATCTAATCATGAGTAACATAAGCAAAGCAAATTGAGAGAGATTCTACAAAACAAAGGACCTATATGCTTCAAAACAAAGCCATAAGGAATTGCTTTGGAGAAAAGAAGATTAAAAAGACATGACAACCCGTGATTCTGCAGTGATCTAGAGTAGGAAAATTTCTTTTCTTTTGTTATGAAGAACATTTGTGGAAGAATTGGTGAAATTTTAAAAAGATCTGTAGGTTAGATAATGACATTGTACCACTGTTATTTTCCTGATATTGATTATTTTTTTGTTTGTGTTTATGTAAGACAATGTCCTTGTTTTAGGAAACACATACTGGAGTATTTTGGAATAAAGGGGTATCATGTCTATAACTTACTCTCAAAAGGCTCAGAAAAGTTTACATATACACACACATACATACATATAGCAAAGGTGTTTAAATGTTAATATTTTGGTAATACGGATGTAGTATACATGGGAATTCCTTGTGCTACTTTTGCAATCTTTCTGCAAGTTTGAATTTAATAAAAACTTTAAAAAAATGTGCTGTAATCCAATATGTTTTTGGACATTTTGTGTTGGAGAAAATTATGGAAGTGTCAACTATTAGGAATCTGAAACTGAGGAAATATTTCAAGCAAAAAGGTGGAAAAGGGGTTCAAAGAGGAGGTTTTCATGGTGGGACAGGTAACAAGAAGAAAAAGGAAGTTCCAAAGTATTTTATACCTTTGTTTCAGTTTGTTTTTGTTCGTTTTTTGCCATGGTAAAATGTGACAGGTTTTCATTTGGATTTAGTAAGGACTAAATAAGAGAAAGCCATGAAATAGTAAATAAAAAAATCTTAATCCAACAGCAGAAAATCAGACAAAACACAATAAATGAAGAGAAGTCCATTATAACATTGCTTTGTATTATCCAGATTCAAGCATGCTAGGGGCAAACACACGGATGGTCCTGTGTTGAGGAGGAAATCAACAGGCTGGGCTGGCTCCTTAATTACAAAGCCAAGTGATGTGGAGTAGATTATAACCTGCTGGACCCCACTTCCCTTATTAATTAAGCAAATTAGGCTGGGTAATTTTTATGTTCCCTTCTAGTTCTAAATTTCTATGATTTGTATCCCTCAAATTATAAATGATAAAAGAATGGTTAATTTGAAATGTGGGCTAGCCTATTTTTCCAATAAAAGTCTGACAAAGGTTTTGCTGTGTTTTGTTTTACTGTGTCAACAAGAAGATTCAGTTTTTATGGCAGACACTACTTGTGGCCTACCTAGCAGCCTTCACCCCTTTTTTTTACTACTAACAGAACCCTAATTCTGTATAACTGAGGGTGGAGTAAAGGGCTATCCCTTTCTTACAGTGAGAGTGGATTCTCATCCAGCCCCAGGGGTGACTCATAATTGTTCTAAGCAAACAATGGGAATCCCATGCCTGTCTCCCAATGATAGGTTTAAGGGTGGACATGCCAGTTTTCCCAAGACAATAAAGGAAGTTTGCTGAGACAGGGAGACACTGAGAAATATTTTCTTTCCAGATAAAAAGAGGGAAACACAAAAGGTGGAAACGTTCATGTCCCCTCCCCATTATTTCTCCTGCCTTTGATGTGGTTGTGTGATGAATGTGATGGTTAGAGCTGAGGCAACCATCTTATGACCATGAGGCGTTAAGTTTAAAATGGAAACGCCAACATGCTGAGAGTGAGCGATAGAAAATGCCTGGTATTATGGGTTGAATCTTTGTGTCCTCACAAGATTTGTATGTTGAAATTCTAACTCCCAATATGATGGTATTAGGAGGTGATTAGATTATGAGGGTGGGACCGTAATGAATGGAATTCGTGTATTTATTAAAGGAACCGCAGAGAGCTCTCTTCCTCTTCTGCTGTGTAATGACTTAGCAAGAAGACAGCCACCTATGAAGCAAGAAGAAAGCTCTCACCAGACACCAAATCTGCCAGTGCCTTGGTCTTGGACTTCCCAGCCTCCAGCACTAGGAGAAATGAATTTCTTATGGTTACAAGCCACTCAGCCTAGATAATTCCAACTCATTTTGTTGATGTACATACACACACACACACAAGCAAACAGTTGCTTAATAGTTCCCTTAGGACAATAATTACTGGGTCAAAGTATGTGATCAAAATTTTTTTTGATACAGATTGCAAAATTGCCCTTTAGAAATGTCACACATAAGAGGTCCTGTTTCCCCACACACGTAACTCCTCAGGATATTTAATCAACATTGTAAATCATTACTAGTATGAAAAACTAAATAATCAGTCCCCTTTTATTTTTCATTCTTTGGTTATCATTATTGTCTACTACTTCCAAGTGTTTATTGACTATAGTGTTTCTTTCTTTGGTAAATAATCTTTCTGTCCATTATTCCATTTGAATGTTTACCTTACTAATTGTTAGTAAGTCAAGTGTTTAGTGGCATACATCAGAGCAGGAAGAGCACAGTCTCGATATCCAGGTGACCTGGCTTCAAATTCTGGTTCTACTATTTACTAATTGTCTAACTTTGGGCTACTAAAAATCTTTCTATACTTCAGTTTTATTGCTTCAGTTTCATTGCTTATAAAAGGATAATAAAGTACCTTTCTCATGGAGCTCTTAGAATTACTAGTTAATACATTTAAAGCACTTAGAATAGGGCCTGACATGATAAGCACTACAAGTGCTAGGTATTATTATAATTATTAAAGATATTAGTATTCTGTCCTAAATCTTACTTTTATTGTTTTTTCAACTCTTTAAATGGTGTCATATGTGACTCACAAAATTTTACAGTTTTGGGTGGGTAAATCAACAATCTTTTCATTTATCATCTCTGGCTTTGATACAATGCTTAGGAAGTTCATTCTTAGTCCAATGCTTATTTTAAAACTCTTATGTTTTCTTTAGTATATATATATATATATATATATATATATATATATGTATGTATGTATGTATATGTTCTTACTTTTCATATTCAACTTAATCTGGAACTTATTTAGAAGTAATTTGTGGGTAAAACTATATCTATAACTATCTATCTATCCATCCATCCATCCATCACCTACCTACCTATCAATTGTTGGCCAATTGTATCAGTTTGATATACTAAATATTTCATCCTTTTCTGATACATTTAAAATATGTTTATCACATTGTCAGTCTGCATTTGAACTTCATTCAGCTTTTGGACATTGCATTATGCCCCAATGAACCATATGAATTCCCTGAATACTTATCATTTCCACACCGCTTTAATGATTAGAGTTCTAGAACACATTTTAACAAGCCCATATGCATTAATCTTTTTAAAATTTTAAACTATTTTAATATTTATTTTGCTGGATAGATTTTAGATTCACATTTTTTTCTAAGAACTCTGCATATCCCCGCAATCCTACTAGATGTCCATGAAGACTTTTACATTCACAAATAGATTCAGGGAGAATTGATAACTCTTACATATTTAGATTTTCCATCCAGTTTTGTTTTTTAATGTCTGCCCTCCAGATTTTGTCATTTTCTTCACAGAGGCTTTGCCTCTTTCAATTCTAGAGTTTTCATATGTATAGTAGTTATTTTAAATGTGAGATCTTTTTTTCACTCTCTCTCTCTCTTTTTTTTTTTTAGCTGCCCTGTTCGGCATGTGGGATGCACAGCTGCGGGATCTTAGTTCCCCGATCAGGGATCGAACCCACACCCCCTGCACTGGAAGTGCACAGTCTTAACCACTGGACTGCCAGGGAAGTCCCTATTCTCTTTTATACTGATATTATGAATGACACATACAGAGAGGCACTGAATTTTTGTGTTATCAAGGATAGCCACTTACTAAATTATTTTATAAAGTATCTGCTGATTTTCTTAGGTTTTCCTTAGTGGATAATTGTATCATCTATAAATAATAATAATTTTCACAATCTTGTCTCTTCTTTTCCAACACATACATTTATCTATTGCTGTTTTATTTCATTTGCTAGAACTTGTAGGAAAATATAGAATGATAATAGTGTTAGTGGCAGTTTGGTCTTATCCTTGCCTTTAGTGAACATGGTTTCAACATTTCCTTGGTTCTCAGTTTCTGAGAGATTACAATTTCAAGAAAAAGCACATTATTTTTAGCTTACTAAGAAATGTCTTGGAAATGGATATTGATGTTCTCATAATTAATTAAAAATATCCTTGATGTTTAATTATCTTTTGAATTCTTAGAAGATCTTTTGTATATATTAAATATTTCTGAAAATAAAAATTATATTGAAGCTTTGCAATATTTTAACCTATGTTGATTGTGTCTCCCAAAAGATAAAGTACTTAAAGAAATAAGTTAATTGCCAATTACCAGTTCTGTCAAAATCTGGGCTCCCCTTCTAACATATCTAGACAGATATCCTCAGAGGAAAACTGCTTAAGAATATTTTTTAAACATTTTTTTTCTCTACAGAAGTAACATGTATCTACTATTTTTAAAAGTTAGAAATATAAACAAGATAAAAAGAAAAACAAAAACTCATACGCTAATAAACAGGAGATAGTTATCGATGTCAATATGAGACAGGAAGGAAGGGGGCAGGACACAACCATTAAAAGAATGACACAACCATTACGAAGAACAGGACATGACAAAACCCAGTTAGAACCTACTAGGCCCAGGATGGCAGAAGATTCGACTTCCAGTAGACCTTGATCCTCATTATATGCTCATTGTAATACATTAGCATATGCTAAATGACACTCTCACAGGCACCATGACAGTTCTGAGGCTGACCATAAAAGGTCAAGAACTGGGCAGTGGGCCAGTTCCTGGAAATCCCTGCCCCTTCCCGGAAATAGCGAGGACAATCTTCCCGCTCCTTAGCCTTCGACATTAGCCAGCCTATAAAAACTAACCACCCCCACGCCTTGGAGCTGCTCTTGACTTCTGAGATGGTCCACATTCTATGCAAAGTGTGTCTCTCTGAATAAATCTGCTTTCTTTTTTCTTTGGCTTGCTCGTGAATTCTTTCCTGCATGAAGCCAAGAGCCATCACTTGGCGGCCTATCCCAGGCACTCGCCCAATTCCTGGGACGTGACCATCCTCTCGCACCCCGTTTTATCCCACAACAAATATTGGGTATTTGTTTTTCATACATTTTCTTTCCACTTTCTAATATATGTGTATAAAGTACATTAAAAATAGAATTTTATCTTCTATATCTTGCTTTCTAAATGGGATAAAAAAATAGGAATTATTGTAGAAAGTACAAAAAGAAGGTTAAGAATTGCTCAAGTTGGTAAATCTTCATAAATTTTCCCATGACCTCCTGTTAGAGTCTGACATTATTTTCAATACCAACATGATATTCTTCAAGGAAAAAAGGATTTTAAAAAATTTCACAGTATAAAATTCACACATAAATACTACAGAATATCTGAAAAAATTATTTAATATTTTTGAAAAGCAAATAAAAAGGGTGTAGGTTGTTTGAATATTAGCCTTCAAGACACCTGATTACTTAACCTATCAAAACAAGTGTAGAGCCCAGTAGATTCAATGTTTCAATGAGAATTAGAACATAGAGGATTATTAGAGAACTGGTTAGTTTGCATTATGGAATTCTGGGCTGACTCATAATGTAGAAGCACAGTGATCAAGCTGTAGCAGAAGAAAAAAAAGGCCCCAATAACGTCTGTTAAAAACCATTTGACTCCTGGTTTCAGGCAAAGATTTTAAAAGGTTAATGTCTCATTTACTGCAAACATGTTACCACAGGGAAGAAAATATTGAATTTTTTAGGTCCACTATTCATAAATTAACTATCTACTGATAAAAGCTACAAACTAGATCATTCATAGAAATAGGTAATTTTCTTAAGATCCCTTTAACAATGAAAGATAGATTTGCATTCTGCCTTAGAATGAGGTAAGTTAGTTCTTTTGTTTATCCACAGGCTATCACCAGCCCCCTAGAAAAGTCCTACTGTTAATGATTATATATAAAGACATTTTTATCAGCCTTCTGCCTGTAATGTTTGGAACTAAAGCAACACATCAACATGCCACTTGTTCGCTTTTCTGAATTAAACAATCTGTTATTCTTTTCCATCAGAGAAGAAATATGATGGATTCTATTTCCCAGACTGTAAATGAGTTTTTGAGCCTCCATGTCTGAAATGTTTCTGCTTAAACTTGACAAGAGGAAAAAAAAAAACTTTCATAAGGCAATGCCATCCTTAAGGTTATAACAGATGTGCTGCAGGGGCAATAGCCCAATTTACCCACTGCAGCAGTGGAATATGAGAGAACCAAGAGGTGGATATTAGATGCTCATTTTAGAAACCACAGGTTTCAAACATTAAAAGATTAGGCTTTACTAGGGAAAGAAAATTGCACTATGGTGAATTGCAGATCTGTGAGCTTGTTTGGCCAAGATGGAACTATGTGACCCCAGGGCACTCCTCTACCTCAAAATTTGCTTGATACACTGAAATTCTCACAGATATCCCTCTTACTGAGCACTGCAGGCCACCCCATTTCTTAACTGCAACTCCCTGGCAATGTCTATTTACACCATAAATAATCTTTGTGTGTGTGTGTGTATATATATATATATATATATATATATATATATATACACACACACACACACACAAAA
>NW_021703772.1:64334412-64390726 GCF_005190385.1 Monodon monoceros
TATGTGACTTTTCAACACTTTCATAAGTGAAACTCCAAGGTGCACCCTGGATTTGGCCAGAAGGTGAATTTGAGAAAATGAAAGAAAATGATGAAGTGCTCTAGGTAACCTCCAGAAAGGACAGCTTACCATATTTTAACAATGTTATATCATAAAAAGCCCGTTTATTTATTTATTTATCTATCTATCTATCTATCTATCTATCTATCTATCTATCTATCGGTACGCGGGCCTCTCACTGTTGTGGCCTCTCCCGTTGCGGAGCACAGGCTCCGGACGCACAGGCTCAGCGGCCCTGGCTTACAGGCCCAGCCGCTCCGCGGCATGTGGGATCTTCCCGGACTGGGGCACGAACCCGTGTCCCCTGCACGGGCAGGCGGACTCTCAACCACTGCGCCACCAGGGAAGCCCAAAAAAGCCCATTTTTAAAAAACAAACATATTTTGAGAAACTGTACATATGCCCAGGATTATTCTACACAGGCAACATGACAGGTGAAGCACTTATATAGCTAACCCAATTAACATACAAATTAATCAGATGATTGAAGTCTCAAGAGTAGGTTTTCTCTTTTTTGTCCAAATAAACCAGGAAGAAAATTTCCTAAAACCAACCTTTGCCCTAAGGTTGGCTCTATGACCCCTGGCATCTCACAATTGGCTTGGCTTGTGACACAGATTTTGGTCCCTAGATTTTATCTTGGATGAAGATGTGGTTTCCACTTTGGTCCTATCACTAGCCACAGACACTTGTTCTAAACACAGAGATCTGTCCCATTCCCTAGATTTTGAGGTCTGGGTTGGTTCAGGATTAAAATTATTAAAGAGCTAGACATTTTGGAATGATTACTACTACCAGGTTATGTTCTTATTTCTCACTTGAAATGCTATTAGAGGAAACCTTGTGGTTATCGATACTTAACTATGGCCTGCCTTAGTGACAGTTCATCCTTGGAGTAGGTGAATTTGTCAGTCCCCTAGAGCTATGTATTGACACTTTGGATAGTGATAGTGAACCTTTTAGAGCTGGTACCTGCACATAATTTTGATTATGAAATGGTAAATCTCTGTCTAGAAGCTGAAATCCAGGAAAGGTTGTAGAGATAGGTTTTCTACAAAGAACATGCATTTTCCAATATACATAGGAGCAGACTCATTACAGCTCATCACAAAGACAAGCTCATTGATTTTAAGTACAGTTGAACTTCTCATTATCTATACTCTGCCCACTTATAACAAACCACCCAATATGTCAACATTTACATGGTTAAATCTTTCTATACAAAGGAAATAGATCAAGAGGGTAGTCTTTCTCATACGCAACCCTTTTCCCAAATCATGAGTTAACATTAACTAAAAGACAGCACTATCTGTCTCCTTGCTTTTCTCTTATCCTTTTAAAGTACATCCTCATCTTCTCAGAAAAATAGAATATCTCTATGAATAAACATAAAATTTTGGCAAAAGTCTGGCACTCCACTTTAAAAAAAAATGAAATAGTTCTTATCTATTTTTGATTTGTCATTTCTTCTCCGCTTTTATCTTCACTGTTTTGTTTGGCTTGTATCGTCTCTATCTCTGGCAGAAGGGTAGTCTCACTGGGCCCCCAATGCCTTCATTCCACATCTGTTTCTCCATCATCTCCCTCCTCATTTTCCATGCCTTTATCCCATTATGGTAAACACTGTGGTTGGTCACTCAACATCCATTCCATTCCCTTTCCATGGAGAAGCAAAATGGCAACTGGGGGGACTGACCTTATTGTGATTGGCCTTCAGGCATTCTATCCTCTTTGCTAGTAATAAGTTCAAGAAAAGCATGCAACACAATAACAGACAATGAGATCTAAAGAAGTACATGCTGGTGACCTCTGAAAACATTCTCCCTATCTCTTGCTAGAGAACAGTTCAAGTTAATCTCTCTTTTTCCTCCTTGACTTGAACAAGGGGGTATACAGCAGCCACTGAAAGTCATTCTAAATCAAAGGGGAACCAGCTTCAGGATGAAGACAACATTCTGGATGGAGAGCAGAGAGAGATACAAACTCTAGAACCTGAAAACATCACTGAGCCACTGGACCCACCCTATTTTATGCTCTGCTTTCTTACTGCTAAAATCTGCTTGGATTGGCCTGTTATTGGTAGTCCAAAGGACCCAAACTAACACACTAACCCAGACAGTAGCCATGAGGTTATAAAGATAGTATAGTAAGTCATGGGTCCTGTTTTCAATAAGCACAGTTAGGATGGGAATGGGCAACAGATACATCAGTAAGTATAATATCTGTCCTCTAACGATAAACTACTCTAGGATCCTTAGAAGCCAATCCCATCACTAAGTCGATGAAGGCCATTTGCCTGCCACATGAGACAAAATCTATCTAGAGGATATAGTATTACTTATATTAATGTGAGGGAGGGATTCTGTGATAATGATATTAGGGGGCAGTTCTTAATCTCAAGATTATTGTCCTTTAAATCTACTTCTATCATAGATATGGGCTGTCTTCAGAATGGTTAACATCTTATCAAGGCTATTTCAATTCTAATAGTGTCATTTCTTGTCTATGGATCTGAGCACTGTCTAAAACTCGTAAAGGCTTGAAATTCAAAGATAGTAATTTTTAGACCATTTGATTAAGATATGCTATCATTTAGCTAGTTATCTTTCCTATTTATCTACTTATATGCATGCATAATTAAACACATACAAATACTAACTATATAAGTAATATAAAACTCTGAAGGAGATCAGAACGTGCCATCCCAAAATATGCCATATTGATCATTTTGAGCTGAAGGTGACTGAGATTCAAGAAGGGCTCTCTGACCTCTCCCCTTCTACCTGTAAGTAGGGCACAGATTTCCCATAAGAAAGATGCGCTCCCTGTACAGGAAGAGGAGAATATTCTTACCACTGCAGACAGAGTTGATGCTGAGATGAATCTGTACAGACAAACCTACTAAAACAACCCTTATTTTCCATTAGTTTCCCCCATATATTTCCTAGTCACTTTCCCACAGTTTGCTACCCCTAGACGAAACCGCCTTTTCCTTTGCTTTGTCACATCTCTGTAACTTATCATTTTTTTATTAAAATGGTATATAAGTTCTCAAGCCTACCTGCTTCTCTGAGCCTTCATTTCTTATATATGAAGGACTCTGTGTACATGTAATAATATTAACATCAAGTAAAATTTGTACACTTTTTGCCTGTTAATCTGTCTTTTGTCAGTTTAATTCTCAGGCTCAGTTATAGAACCTAAGAGGGCAGAGGAAAAAAATTTTTCTCCCCAGACCTCTCAGTGTACAAAAAAAATGGCTCTTTGTGACTCTAGCATTTTCTCTTGAAAACTATGATTCTGATTTAAAACCAAAAACAACTGAAAAATTTATTTATTTAAATTAAAAATTCATTCTGGTCATTTGAAGTCTAAGGTAACCCTGTAAATGTCTGATTTGATGATTTATTTTCTATCACACTAGATATTTTCCATCATGTCAACGGTGTAAAGATCAAAAATAAAAGCAAATATGTACCTTGACAAATATTTAATCAGCACCTCTTAGACTTTCTTCTTTATTACTTAATGCCAAATGAATAGTTTAATTGTAAAAGTCAGAGCAAATTCAGAATCAGAGTTAGACATTCTAACCCTCTGGAAGGAAATTATACAATCACTGGCAGATTAAGCACACACACATAAAAGTAAAATTTAGACATTTAAGGTGTCAAACCACCTTAATTTAAAAGATCAAGAATTCAACCTCAGATACAAGAGTTTCAACTCTCTAAGGTAATCAAGGCATCTTATAACTCTACAGTCAAAGTAATTTAAATCTCAACAAATATTAAGGTATGCTGGAGGGCAAATATGCCAGATGGATATACATTATGAAAAAAGCTTTAAATGCCTCCCATGGGGAAAAATAACTTCCTGAATCCCTTTTACTCAGCAACTTCTCCTATGACTTATCCATTTATATTTGTTTAATTTTTATTAATTAAAAGCCAGTGTTGTTAATTTCTCTTTCTTTTATCTCAGGTACCAGGTAATTATAATATTAACAATTTATATATTTTGCTACACCTTATTTATGTGGGCAGTTAGGCACATCAGCATGTTGGAATGCCTTCTTTTCGTAATTTTGCCTATGGGAACACTGTTGCATATATAATCTGCGCTAGAGGTAGCCATGGGTGAAATGGCCTTTCTTATTAAATGTCACAAGATTTAATGTCACAGTATAATTGGGATGGAAGGATACTTGCACTAAGCTCAAAATGTCTTTTTCTGCTAACACATTATTAATCTACAGGAGTGTTAAAATATGTTCAATAAAGGCCCCATTCACATGGAAATGGTTGGCACTTACTAAAAATTACACTATTTCATTGCTCAGTCCTAGGAATTTCTAGTGGAATTCACAATAAGTTTGATTTTCAAGTGAAATTCTAATAGAAGTCCACACTAAAAAATTCAACATTTGTTCTTAAACTGTATCTTTAAAAGAAGGAAAAATGGTCTTGTGCTTGAAGCACTAATGCATTCTAGTATTATACTGGCAGTGTCAAAGTTCATGCTTAACAAGTATTAGTACTTTGAAACAAAGTCTTTTGGGCTCTGTTCTTGGCTTTGTTACTCTTTCTCCTACCTGCCCACACATATACACAGTGCTGTGCACACAGCTAAGCTCACGTGTTCTAGCCTCCCTTGCAATAAGGTAGGATCATATGACTGAGTATGGACTAATGAATGTGGGCAGATGTCAGGATGCATAAAAACCTGCTCCACAATTCCATATGCTCTCCATTCTCTTTGCATGAAACAGAAGACTCAGGAGAGGACTCCAAAGCCTGATGCTTGCTGAATAACCGCAACGAACTATTAGTGAGCAAAAACAGGAAAACTATACTGCTAGATTTCTGAGGATGTAGGAGTGACTACATTTAATGCAGTGAGATCATTCTCACTTTCTCTTCTTTCTTGTTTTTTCCTTCCTTCTTTAATTTTTTTCTTTTATCATCCTACACAGGGTAGAATCTACCAACTGAAGAAAGAAGGGAGAAAACCATCTTCTGATTCTGTTTTGTTATCATTGATTCAGCCAATGACCTTGAGGAAGCTAGTTAATTTTGTTGGGCTTCAAATTCCCAATCATTAACCCAAGGATACATACTCAAGCATTTCATAAAATCATAACCCACAGGACCTTTTGCAGGCAAATGCCTCTAGTTCCATGCCTTCAGGTAGAATCTGTCCCCTCCACGCTACAATCTATATGAGAATCTTCACTGTTTATAAAGGAGCTAGTGGTAAGAGTCTACACCCTTATTTCAAAGTCCAAGCCGGCACTTTACAATACTGTTCCTGGTGAAATTTACCTGTAACAATGTCCAACCACCCCACTGTCATTTCAACACATTCACATTTGTCCTACTTTAAATAGAGTGTACAAGTTCCTATCAGTGAGAGTACTTTAAGTTTTTCCCATTCTTTTCTTCTCAAGGCTAAACTACATCACACCAGTCTTTTAATCTTTCCTTGCAAGATGAGTTCCAAAACTTCAAACAGGTCCATCTTTTCTATATCTCTCTTTCATAAGCCATAGTCACATAATTGATCTATCTGGTGGAAAAGTAAACTGAAGCACAAGAGAAATTCATCGAACTAGCTGTTTATATAGACAAAACTACTTTTGATTGAAGGCTGCTTTTTTTCACACAGTTTTTATAGCCTTAAAAACAGATTCTGAAACGGATAAACTACTCAAGGAAAATTACAATGAATGAGTTTAAGGGGATATTTTTTTATAAGTTTGAAGTGCTACATGTCTATGCATATTTTACAGTACAATTAGCTCGTGATAATAGTTACTTTCAATTCAGCTAGGCACATTCCCTATAGGCTTCTATCATTAAGTATATTTGATCAGGGCAGAACTGGACATGAGTGAAAAACTTAGAGGCATGTGATTTGCCCTAGTCTCTCTTTGTAATCTCCAGAGTGGCAAGAACTCAACACACCTATTTATTTGGAAGAATCAGGAGAAGCGAAGTGAACTAGTATAGAAAATTCTACCTTGAAAAATTTTAGACAAGGTTATTAATCAACGTAGTCTTATAGGCTTTAAAAAACTTCATAATCTTAAGATAAAAGGAATGAGGGAGGGGACTCAACCAATAATTTGGGATCCGCTAATAGACCCATACAGCTTACCTAATAAATGCATAAGCAGTTGTCATTGCCATACTCTTTCTGTATGGCTTATTGGGGCTGTGGAGAAAGAGGGACTTGCATCCGAATCCCATCTGACCCATTTATTAACTCTATAATTGAATCTCTCTGATCACCAAATTTCCTAACTGACGAACTGAGGATAATGATGTTTCACCTGCTCTGTGGTTCTGAGGTTTATATAAGATATAGTGGATAAAGCACTTACCAGAGTGCTTGGAACACAGTACATAGCCGTGGTGAAATAAAGATGGCCGCACGTTCTTTGTCACACCTCCCATCTAACAGTGGGGTCTATTTCTCCCCACTTTGAATCTGGGCCCTCCTGAGACTTTCCTTGACCTAAAGAATACAGCAGTGGGACTTCCCTGGTGGCGTAGTGGTTAAGAATCCGCCTGCCAATACAGGGGACGTGGGTTCCAGCCCTGGTCCGGGAAGATCCCACATGCTGCGGAGCAACTAAGCCCGTGCGCCACAACTACTGAGCCTGCGCTCTAGAGCCCATGAGCCACAGCTACTGAAGCCTGCAAGCCTACAGCCCGTGCTCCGCAACAAGAGAAGCCACCTCAATGAGAAGCCTGCACACCGCTCGCTGCAACTAGAGAAAGCCCGCGTGCAGCAACGAAGACCCAACACAGCCAAAAATAAATTAAAATTAAAAAAAAGAATGCAGCAGCAATGTTGCCATATAACCTCTGAGGCTGGGCCTTGAGAGCTTTCACTCACATGCTAGAAATGCTCCTTTGAATCCAGCCATTGAGCCATGAGAAGCCCAAGCCACATACAAAGGCCAAAGGTACTTGGTTTGATAGCTCCATCTCCAGTAACAGTCAGTACCAAGCACCAACCATGTGAGGGAGCCATCTTGGGTACTCCAGGCCGCTCAAATTTCCAGAGAACTGCAGCCCTCAACACTACATGGAAAAGGAGACTCACCTACCTATGTGTGCCTAGTCAATATGAGAGATAATAGTTTGGTTTTCTCAAGCCACAAAGTTCTAAGTTAAGCCACTAAGTTTTTAATTTTGGGGTAGTTTATTACACAATAATAGCCAAAACAGTGCTCAAAAAAATAGAGCAATTATTATTTTTCTCCAGTGATGAGGAAAAATACACTGGGGCTTCTTTGCTCTACTTAGAGGCTTGAGGGTCAATACATCCTATATTGTTGCTCAATACCAAAACATCAGGGAAATAATAAGTAGGGGCTTTGCCAAAAAAAAAGAAAAAAAAAAAAGGAAAATTTCACTCATATAAAAGACCTCTATAAGAACTAGTGCTTTCTTTCCACTGTAATCTTCACTGCAGTGCATATATCCGCTTATTATATCACACACCTGTGAGTTCTTACATGACTATAAATCACGGGACCGAGGATATGTTTGCCCTAAAATCAGGTATCATGACCTCTTTAAAGGGTGCAGTTCTTAAAGACTCACTCACTCTTCTTTGCTTGTGGCCTTTGCAGATTTACATGCTTTTTGCCTCCCTGCTCCTTGTCCCATCTATTTTTGTGGCCATCATAGACCCAGAACAAAACTTGCCTATTTGCCCTCATCTCCTACCTTCGTACGCTTCCTGGATCTTCCTTATAGTATTTTTTAAACTTCTCCCTATGCTTACTGTCTTTCTCCCTCTCCCAGCCTTGACCTTGACTAGCTACGTCCCTAGATCTATTACATCTAATGGATACCACTTTTAGATTTCCAGGCTTGGCCTTTCTTGCCCTACTGTGAATCACTGTTGCTAGGTCCAGTGTGGTACTTATGGTATTATCTTAATTGCAGGTGTATAGATGCACAATGCCTTTTCTCACTAGGACACAAATGAATGAAAATTACAGTAATTTACAAAACAAAATGATTATGTGATTCTAGGTAAATTTCCTAAGAGAGGTGATAATATCAAAATATATTATGCTGTATATTCAGTAACCAATCATACTCTTTGTTTTTGATATAAAGCCAAGCTCCTGAATCCTTTGAAAGTTCCTAATTCCAGGCGAGCAAATTCTTGCCATCTTTGGTGGGGTTTGTCATCAAATATAATAACATGGGGGCAGCTGAGCAATTAATTACCATGGCATGCTTGGCATCAGTACCTTCAAGTGGTCCAGCTTTGGGGAGTTACCATTCCTTTACCAGAAGAGGCACCACCAATTTAGGAACAGAGTACTTATTGTGTATTTGCAATGTGAAGAAAATGATTACTGTAGATTATAATGATTTAAGATTTTTTGCATGAACAATATGCTCAGTTCAGGAAATTTCCTCTTAAACATAGTAATTATTTTAATTATTTCTTCTCTGGCAAGTTTTCTACTGAAATTTTCTCATTGTGTTTTTAAATTGAGATAACTCAATTAAGCCATAGAAATGGTAAATTATTCAAATTGCAGCAGTTTTTGTTCTACGTGGGTTTGAAAAGAAACACTCTTTTTCTTTTCAAGTCCTGAGTTTGAAGAAATGTTTTCAGTATTTACTCCTCAGCTATCTGTTTCTCGGCTGTCTGGCTCTCCAGTGGTGACACGGCGGTAGTCTCTTGCATTTCACAAGACCACATCTCTCAGTGAGGACAATTCAAACTGCAAAGAAAGGGGATTGGAGCTGAGACCCAGAAAACCAAAGAGGTAAGGATCACATTTAGAGGCAACTGGCTGTCAAATATAGACTTGAACAAGCAGTTCTAACAATTTGTTAGTATCATGGGGAGAAGTATTTAGATAGCTAGCTTGTAAGGATCACAGGCTGCCCAATGAAGTTCCTTTCACCTTTATATTACTGTAGTTCAATTTATAAAGAGCTTTCATATCCTTTATCTCATTCAGTTCTTACAACAACCCTGTTACTGAGGCCAGGATAATAATGTTTTCCCTTTTCCACCTATGAGGAAACTGAGGTTCCAAAAAGATTTCTGACTTTCCTAATACTATTACTTTCACTAGGACGAAATCTAAGACATGGCTATTAAGACAGAGCTGGCATTTATCTGTGTCTTCCGTCTCCTGAGCTCCAGTCCTTCTGCTACATCCTTCTGTGGCTTGCATTTTGAGATACATAAAGTTGTGAGCAGAGGTGGATAAAGTTTAGCAATCACATGAAAGATTACATCCACCCAACGCTAAGGAAGAACTAGAATTGGTTATCTTAAGAGGAGGTTTGTTCTGTAAATACTTCTTTATTAAAATCTTGATGACATATGCACTGAAAACTATATCTGTGTGTAATCCCTGTTTACTGTCAAGAGGAAAGCTAAAGAAGCTCTCCAAAGAGGAGATCTGGCAAGAGTACCATTTTATTTGATCATGCTAATTATGGGGAAACGTGGTGACCTCTCTCATGTGGATGTGGTATACAGCCAAAGAAGCATAATTCTTGCTAAAGGAATGTTATACATGAGGTGCTGCTTACTTGGTGACAACTGTCATTTGGGACCACCCAGACCAAATAGCCATCTCTAAAAATACACTGACTTTTTTTTTTTAAGGATTCTGTAAAGGCAACAGAAAAACTGAGATGAACAAATGATAACTATGGGCTGAGAATTATAGTGAAGAGTTAAATATAATTTGAGTCTATAACAAGCTACAGGTAACATATATATAGTTAGGGTAAAATATTATTCTCTGTAGAAATTATGGAAACCTTAAAAACAATACCGAATAGAAATATTTCTCATCAATACTAGTATCAATATTATACTTTCACCCTTGATCATTTCTGCTTGTTGTGAGCCTACACTGATCTATAGTTGAAGACCATTTCCTTATATCAAGGCCTATCCCATAAATTGCAGATTATCCTGCAATTCTTTGTTCCTAAGTTTGCAGTAGTTCACCATAAATTCCCGATTATTTTACAGTTCTTTGTTTCTAAGTTTACACTTGTTTGAAAATAGAGTCTTAGCCATATTTCTAAAGTGATTTTCTTTCCTTCAATACGCTTTAGAAGTTGTTGATGATTTGTCGTTGATTACTCTGGGACTCTCCATTTGGGTGGCACTGCGGTTCTCAGTCTCTCTGTATGCTCTCTTTGCTGGGAGCTCATTTAGCTCTGGAAATGCTAGCTGCAGCTTCTATAAACTACTGTGTCTCCAATCTGCCTCCTATCTTCTACTCAGCTGCTTCATGGCCCTATGGCAATGGGAAGGATTTTCATTGTTCCTGGCTATTTTCAAGAAAGAGGAGTAACTTTCAGATTAGTCTGTGATAAAAAAAATAGTCTGCCTCATTGCAGATACTCTATGCCAATGTTTTTAAAATTGTGGTTGGAGACCTATGGGTCCTGAAACCTGCAAAGAATATGAACTCATGCTTGAAACTTTTGTTTATAAGTGGTAACTGGGTTTTGATATAAGACATATTTCTTATTCTGATCATGATCAAAAATCTTTGAAATTACTCTTCTATCAATATATTATTTAATGTATAATATTAAGTATCCAACCATTGGCCGATATTTGAGATTTTACTCTTAAGCTTTTCATGCTCACTGTCGTGGGTGTCTATGTTGAAGTGAATAGTTGAAACAATTACATAAGAGTTACGAATAAAATTATTTTATTTGGCGTCGCTGGTCAAAGACTTCTCAATGTGGGACAGCCTGCTATGTGAGAAGAACCCAGGCTTCTGAGCTGGATGGCCTTTGGCTTCTAATCTATCCCTACCACTTGTTTAACTGGAGGCCTTGGGTAAGTCACTTAATTTCTTTGAGCCTCATTTTCCTCACCTGTAATATTGGGATAATAACATTTATCTCACATGATTCTTTTAAGAATTAGAGAAGTACACACAGAGCACTTAGCATAGTACCTGTACATAGAAGGTGGTCAGTAAATGAACACTGTAGTTCTAATACTGGAAGGTTGGTTTATGAGAAGTATAAAAGTTATGGAAATATTAGAGCAGCTTCATGTTACAGTAAATGTGATCAGCACAACAGATTTAAAAAACCTGAATTCAAATTGTTTAACATGGAATTAACATAAAGAGTTAAGTAATCTTCTGTATAACTTGAGCATCAACTATAAAGAAGGATCTAGTTGTCCTCTACAGAGGTCAAAACAACATAATCTGACAGTAAGAGAATCTAGTTAGATATAAAAATAAATGTTATTAAAATTTTTAAAGTGGCTAAATTCTTCCAATCCTAGGTATATCTATACTGAAGAGAAATGGAAACATAAGTTCGTACAGAAATGTGTACCTGAGTGTTTATAGCAGTGTTACTCATAAAAGGCAAAAGTTGGAAACAACACCTTTTGAATGGATTAACAATGGATTAGATAAACAAAATGTGGTATGTCTATATGACAGAATATTATTTGGCTATAAAAAGGAATAAAATATTGATACATGCTTTTATGAACCTTGAAAAATTATGCTAAGTAAAAGAAGTCCGTCACAAAAGACCATGTATTATATGATTCCCTTTATGTGAAATGCCCCAAATCGGCAAATCTCTAGAGATAAAAAGTAGAATAGTCGTTGCTTAGGGCTGGGGAAATTAATAATGAAAAAGTACAGGCATCTTTTTCAGGTGATGAAAATGATAAAAACTTGTGGTGACTGGTGCACCATTCTGTAACTACTATAAACCACTGAACTGTAAAAGGGTGAATTATCTGATCTGTGAATTATATTTCAATAAAGTTGTCACAGAAAATAGTGGCTAAACACTGGGAAATGCCACAAAAGCTACAAAACCTTAATACTTTACAGGTCTGGCCTCTCACAATATCACAGTGGTCTTAGACTTGTAGAAGAGAGATGATGACTGATTCTGGGATGTTGCCATTGTGGTTGTTTCTCAGGTTTTTGCTATATTTCATCCTGCTTTGGTTTTGAAGATCATTTCACTCGATCATACTTGTAGAATTTTCCTTCTTTAAGGATTTTTATTATCCTCAAATTGGCTCTCTCCACAATTGAAATAAAAGAGAAATAAATAACGCATCAAGTAACACAAAAGTAGACTGGTAATGTATAACGTCACATCCTTACTAGGACATATATCACATGGAGACACATTTCTGCTATACACAGATAAAAATAAGTGCCCCACTTTTGCTTATTGCTGTCTTTTTCCATATCTATAATTAATGCTCAACAACCAAGTATTTAATATCCTGGATACAAATAACTTTCCCACAGAAATAACCTGTCAGAAATGGAAAAAAATAAACCAACCCTCAAAACATGTGTGCAGCTATAATGCATCAGAATTGTTCTATAATTTTAGCAGTAAAGCAGGGTACATTGTGACAAAAAAATCTGATTTTAGTTTATGTTTTCCTAAAGTTAGGACTATATAAGATGTAAAATGAAATGTTCTACTACAAACTGACCTATAGTGGTGACACGCAACAAAAATATTTAATTTGGGGATATTCTCATGCCACGTGGGAAAAAACACCCACCGAATCATAGCTTTCTCCAACACATGCATCATAAAAAACTGCCCATCTTTTGCCATCTATGCAATGTGAAGCCTAATATATACCAAAATGTGTAACGGGCTCTTAAATGTGCTGTATAAATGGATATTTTGATGATATCACTGAAAACCAAAAGCAGAAATGCGATCTGTTTTTGGATTTGTTATCTTCATAAAATGGAATCCCATTATTTTTCACTTCTTTGATTATCTTATCTTCTACTTATGGATGAGTTATACTCTAGACTCTCAAAGTCACACAAAACATAATGAAAAAGCATGAAGTATGTTCATCATAAAATATTATTAGTTATAATGATTTCTGAATCAGAGAGAAATGAGTATTTTGCAGCTAAGAACCAGTATCCAAAGCAAATGCAGAGAGAGGCAACTTGGGGTGATAGTGAGTCTCGGGAGCTGAGGAACCCTATTTTCACCTGCTGTGTGGCTCACTCTGAGCCTCATTCTTCCCACTTGTAAAAAAAAAAAAAAAAAAGCCATTTGGACCAGATGGTCTCTATCCATATAACATTTTTAAAAAGCTTTGGCAGTCCATGATTCTGTGATATGGCACTGGATAGTCCAAAAGATTAACAGAATGTATGTCCTTTTCTACCACATTTTAATTACGCCACCTTTATAATAGAGTTTTTTTCTCCCAAGAGTTTTTAGCAATTATGATTTTAAGCCAATAAAAATGGAATAATTGAAGCAGGTATTGTTCAGAGAGAGAGAACACATATGCAAAACCAGAACTGTGCATTTGAACATAAAGGTAGCTTACATTGATTGATTTGATTTATTTGGCAATCTATTTCAGTTTTGCTTCAATTTTCCAGTAATGGAATAAAAGTAATTCCATCTGTCATTCTATATCCAAATGCCATCTGTCAGAACTGTCTAGTTTGTATAGGCAGCTCTCAGTAAGCAGGCCTATCTTATATCCTATCTTTTTACCACTACTTACTCCCTCATATAAATATCAAGAAATCTGGTGAGATTTAAGTTTCTGAGCATAGTTTGCAGATGCTATTTTGGGACAGGCAAAGTTGTTCTTAATATTGAAAGAGGGCATTGCTGGACTTTCATTTTCATGCATTTTTTTCCCCTGGTAGCAGAGTGACCTCAACATATATCTACCAAATGGCTGCCTCGATTTGGAATCAAATTTTTCTCCTGAATGAAACTACAGAACCCTACAGCTTTAGCTTTAATAACACCTCATTCTAAAACAGTGCCAGACAACACATGGTAATGGCATTGCAAACTGGAGCTAATTCAGGGAAGACAGGTGTGGCAAGATGGGGAAATCCCACAGCTCCCTCGTTTCTCTAAGACGGAACCAGATCTTCCTCATCGTTAGTTGGCAGCACTATTTCATACTGATTTTACACATTTTACATATTGAATGGTAGCTATAGCAATGGAGTATTAGAAAACTAGAAGGATACTAATGGCACATTCAAACGTGACAATGAACACACATTATCGACATTAGTGGGTTATACTCTGGAATATTGGTCACTAAAGCTAGAGTTTTGTTCTGCCACTCACTAACTGTGTGCCCTTGGATAAGTCATACGTTCTCTAATTTTCACTTTTATCATCCTTAAAATAACGGATTTGGATGAACTCTGAAGTGCTTTCTAGGGCCAATTTGACATTTGCATTATCTTTTATAGCTTGCAGAATATTTCTACAAATCTTATGCCATTTAATTCACACAACTCTGTTACTTATCCCATTCCTATTTTATAAATAACTACACTGAGGCCTCCCCCAAGAAAACCTTGCAATAAACGTGTCACCCAAGTTTCCTTTAAAATTATCAGCTGCTGTGGGTACTAATGTGGTCATTTTATTACACATATTACTAAATTACACATATTACAAATTTGTGTAAATTTGTACAAATTTGTAATTACAAATTACAATTACAAATATTACACGTATTACTAAAGTGTATTACAGTTTTCTACAATATTCTCAATTATAGCATACCGTCTCTCATTTCCAATAAAATGAACAAGTATGTAAAAATGCAACTATATGTACAGTCCACTGTTATATACAACAGGTACAGTTAAATCAGGCACCTAACACTTTAGGTACTTCATGTTATAACTGATACGCTCAGCAAATGGCCTGTCATTCTCTGAGCTTAGGTTGTTTCTGTTCCATTCTCCTCGATAGACACTTAAGGCATGGCCCTCAAGTCTAAGTAAGATGAACACGTTCACAGAATTCTATGCTCTTCTGGGCTAAAAGGAAGAAATATAATTTCTCTCCTCAGGAGATCAAATTGCAAGTGCATACACTAATTAACCATTACCACCTGATGTATGTTACATGGCTGAAGAAGTAGACCAGGAGTTCTGCACAATTATCTCTTCTAGGAAGGCTCCTCAGAGCTTTTCTTTCTCTTACAAAACAGCAGAATTAGAAGGTAAGAAGATAAACTTAGAAGAATTGAAAAGCTTAAATCCCTCTTGAATTAATGAGAACAACCATTACATGCATATGCCAACACAGGAAAGACAAAGCAGCCCGCAGTCTCTCTAGCACAGGTGTTTGATATTTTAAAACAGGAAAACAACTTTCATATTTATTCTGCCAAAATGCATAAGCTTATATCTCAAGTCACATAAGTATTGAATTGTGTGCTAGTAACATTTTGGTGGGATGAATGTTGGAAATTATATTTCTAAGGTGAATAATCTTTTTTCTTTTTCCCCATGGTGAAGGCATCTGTGAAAGACAATGGCCATTGCTAGGAGTTTCCACCATGGTGCTTTGAGTTTGGGCTGCAGTGATTCTCTACTTTTTTTTTTTTTTTAACATCTTTATTGGGGTATAATTGCTTTACAATGGTGTGTTAGTTTCTACTTTATAACAAAGTGAATCAGTTATACATATAACATATGTTCCCATATCTCTTCCCTCTTGCATCTCCCTCCCTCCCACCCTCCCTATCCCACCCCTCTAGGTGGTCACCCACCCATTAGCAGAGAGGCTGCCTAAAATCATAAGAGGCCACAGACACCCCAAAACACACCACCAGGTGTGGACCTGCCCACCAGAAAGACAAGATCCAGCCTCATCCACCAGAACACAGGCACTAGTCGCCTCCACCACGAAGCCTACACAACCCATCTAGTTTGCTTTTTAAATATAAGAGAGAATAAAGAGTAGAACATTTTTATAATTCCCCCACACATATTTATATATATACACATGTGGATGAAGGTACAATATTTCAAAATATTCCTGGGCAATCTGAAGGTTTCCCTTACCGACAATTTAACAGGACCATCGTCACTGTAATTGGTGTTCACTTCAAGAAGAACTATGGCAAAACAGATAAATAAGACAACACATGATATGGGTGGGCTGACTAGAGCAGACAGCCATAATAACTTACTTCTGTATACTTTTGCCCTATAACTCTCAGAGAGCTTTAAAACCAGTTTTGGCCCCCAGTGTTAAACTTCCATTGTCATATCTATTATGACTCATTCTCTGCCTCCCACAACATGGGCACCCTACCCTATCTCCCCTGCTTTGCCTCTAACTCCCAACCTGCTGCATCCTCTTCTGTATGCCTGACTTTCAGCTCCACCTTTTAAGTTCAGAGCAAGTGGCTGCCTACACCTATGGCCCTTATCCAAGTTTTTCATATATATTTGTAACGCAGCAAGACTGTGAGGGCATAAGAGATTAAGTGGCAACTTGATTTTAGAAAGTTTAAAAAAACACCTGAAAAAAACTGTCTTGATGTGACGACAAATCGGGTTCCATCATGTACATCAAAAATCATAGTCGGATCACGCCACGTATCGGGAAACATATGCATTATTTTACTCTATAGTCATAGTATTTTAGTCAATCAACTAATCCAGAATATTATTTAAAATAATACTGTCTTGATTGAAAAAGAAATTTATAGAAATTCATAATACACCAAGTAAAAGCAAACAGTCTACAATATACTGAGCATTATCTACTAAGGACTTGCTTTGCATCCAACTGTCTAGCGCCACCCAAATAGGAAGCTGCAAAGTCTACGATTTTGAAACATACACTACACAGCTTCCCAAAGCAAATGTTATCTTCATCCAAGATAACCATTATTATTGTGTTCTTTCTACTCTTCTTCTTGTACATCTGTAATTAAATGGGTATCTTTCTGTGAGCCAGGTACATAAGTGTTCATTTTTATCTTTTAAACGTGTAGATACGGTCAAAAACAAAGTGGCGAATTTGATTTTTTATTTGTTTGCTTGCAATTCTATCCCTTGAGTGGTTCATCCATTCTCATGGCTTCAGCCTATCTCCTCCTGACAACTTCCCAATTTATATCACTGGTACTTTCCTCCCTCACTTTCACTAGACTTCAGTTTTTCTCTATTACTTTAAATCCATCATTCTTGTAAGCTCTCTTGCCAAATAGGCTCCTTCTCCTAAATTTCCTGTGGTTGAACCACACTACCCGTCATCCAGGCTGGGGACCCTGGTGCTGCCCTTGATGTATCCCCTTCTTCAACCACATGACCTTGTGCTAGTGCATTTTGATTTCAACTGCTTCTTCTACATATCTGTTCTTTTCTACTATCATCGATTTATGTTCATAGTTTTATTTCTGATTAATTTAAAAGTCACACAAGCACATCTTAATTCACTGTTCTTTTTAAAAATTTCAAATATTATCAACAAAGCTGATATATGGGTCAGATCAAGTCACTCCCCTACTTAATATCCTCCAGTGTTTCTGTAAAGGATAAAGGGTTTACGATGGTCTTCTGACCCCTCGCTGTGTACTTAATCTCATCACCTATTATTCTCCCTCCTTACCTTGCTGTACTTCACCCACACCACCTCCTTGCTATTCCTCTACATGTTTGGCATGTTCCCAAATCAGGACTTTTGGACAGCAAGTCTTAACTCAAATATCACCTTCACAGTGAGACTTTCCAGGCTACCCTGTCTAACATTTCCACCCTTTCATACACACTTCCTATCAACTTCCCAATTTTCCAATGTACATAGCAACATCTAACTTACTTATTCTACTTATTTATCTTTTTAATTGTTTATCTCCTCCTATAAGAATGTAGGCTCAAAGGAGGCAGAGCTTTTTCTCTGTTTTGTTCACTGCCATAAATCCAGCGCCTACCATAGCGCCTGGCACATTAAGGGCTCAGTAAGTTTTATGTAGGCACAAATGAATGAATCAATGAAGTCCTGTCAACCAGCTAATGGTATGTGGTATAGATCAGATACCAATCTCTGTTGTTTTACATTCTCTCTTTTTACAGTTGAATAGATTTTATTGCAGTTATACTGAAACATAAGTGTTACGCTGGGGACTCTGGATGGTACTTGATTTCAGCATCAGCCTTCTGGACATTAACATTTTAATTTCAAATATATTTCTTCAAATAATGCCAGGGCCATTTAGGTCATGTTGATTTTTTAAAATAGCATGGTGTAAAGAAATTGGTAAAGTTACATTCAATTTTGGCCACTAATGAGTCACTTTAAATGGTCTAGAACAGTGGTTTTAAATCTTTATGGTCATGAATTCCTTTGAGAATCTATTAAAAGCTTTTACTTTTACTTCCAAATCATTTCAAAATAGGAGTAAGGTAGTTAGCAGCTATAAACACAATGCAAAAGATTTTTTTAAAAAAATAATCAAAGTAGGCAATGGAAAGAAAGAGGAAAAAATGGAAAAAATGAAGTTAAGTAAGAATAGGGTTGATATACAAAATGTATACCTTCAAGCTCTGCAGAGTTGATTGGAGATGGACTCCAGTTTTCTTGCTGAGCTTATTATTATTCAGAGCATTATGGCTTTCAATACTAATGAAATGAAGTAAAATTCTTTATTTTGTGCTATTATAAAACTGTCAGTGCTTTATTGTATCTATAATAAAAGTTTAAAGTAGATTATAGCAATTTTTTTCTGAAAATTAAAGATAATTTTAATGCAATCTAATAAAAATCCCAGTGAGTGGTACTAGTGTCAGAATAGGAAGACAGATTAATGGAATGAAATAAAAGTTTACAAAGAGAACCAATTATATCAGAAGTGCTGTGATAAAACTGGGATACTAAATTTGTGGGCAAAATGTAGATTATTTAACAAACGGTATTAGAATAAGCAGTTAGTTATTTAAAAAGAAAATTTTTTCAATCCCTACCTTACACCTTATAAATTTTTTTTTTTTGCGGTATGCGGGCCTCTCACCGCGGTGGCCTCCTCCACCGCGGAGCACAGGCTCCGGACGCGCAGGCCCAGCGGCCACGGCCCCAGCCGCTCCGCAGCACATGGGATCCTCCCAGACCGGGGCACGAACCCGTGTGCCTGGCATCGGCAGGCGGACTCTCAACCACTGTGCCACCAGGGAAGCCCACACACCTTGTAAATTTTGATTAGGTTAAATTTTGAAGTAAAATCATAAAAAAATTACAAGTAATGAGTATTTTTATTAAAACTTGGGGTAGGGAAGGCTTTCCTAAACGTAACAATGAAGGCCAAAACCATAAAAGAAAAGACTGATAGGTCTAATTTCTTACAAATTTAAAACTTCCATATATAAAAAACAAAAAAAAGAAAAATGCCAACATACTTAGAAAATGGATATATGTATCTATATATGGGTACATACATAGATACATATATAAACGGATACACACACACAAGGTGGGGGTGGGGGGAGGGGAGAGAGAGAGAGCAAGCACAAACTTAAAGTGAGCTTTCAAATTAATAAGAAAAACCTGAAGAGCAAAACAGGAAAAAAAAAAAAAAAAAAAAAAAAAAAAAAAAAAGGCACAAAGAAACAATTCTAATTCTTCCCAAAAGAAATTCAAAGGTTGATAAATACATGGAAGCATTCAAGAACAGCAGTCAAGTAAAGGTAAAGTAAAATATTGAGATGCCATTGATTCTGATAAAGATTAAAGTATAATAACCATTGATGGTGTGGCTATTGGTAACTGGTGCTCTTATATGCATTGTGGGCTCAACATCACTAATTATTAGAGAACTGCAAATCAAAACTACAATGAGGTATCACCTCACACTGGTCAGAAATGGCTGTCATCTAAAAATCTATAAACAATAAATGCCAAAGAGGGTGTGGAGAAAAGGGAACCCTCCTACAGTGTTGGTGGGAATGTAAATTGGTACAACCATTATGGAGAACAGTACGGAGGTTCCTTAAAAAACTAAATATAGAACCACGATATGATCCAGCAATCCCACTGCTGGGCAAATATCTGGAGAAAACCGTAATTCAAAAAGATACATGCACCACAATGTTCATAGCAGCACTATTTACAATAGCCAATACATGGAAGCAACCTAAATGTCCACTGACACAGGAATGGATAAAGAAGATGTGGTTCACATTAAAAGGATCATACACCATGATCAAGTGGGGTTTAACCCAGGAATGCAAGGATTCTTCAATATATGCAAATCAATCAATGTGATACACCATGTTAACAAACTGAAGGATAAAAACCATATGATCATCTCAATAGAGGCAGAGAAAGCTTTGGACAAAATTCAACACCCATTTATGATAAAAACTCTCCAGAAAGTAGGCATAGAGGGAACTTACCTCAACATAATAAAGGCCATATATGACAAACCTACAGCCAACATTGTTCTCAATGGTGAAAAACTGAAAACATTTACTCTAATACCAGGAACAAGACAAGGTTGCCCACTCTTACCACTATTATTCAACATACTTTTGGAAGTTTTAGCCACAGCAAACAGAGAAGAAAAAGAAATAAAAGGAAACCAAGTTGGAAATGAAGAAATAAAACTGTCACTGTTTGCAGATGACATGATACTATACATAGAGAATCCCAAAGATGCTACAGAAAACTACTAGAGTTAATCAATGAATTTGGTAAAGTAGCAGGATACAAAATTAATGCACAGAAATCTCTTGCTTCCTATACACTAATGATGAAAAATCTGAAAGAGAAATTAAGGAAACACTGCCATTTACCATTGCAACAAAAAGAATAAAATACCTAGGAATAGACCTACCTAGGGAGACAAAAGACCTGTATGAAGAGAACTATAAGACATTGATGAAAGAAATTAAAGATGATACAAACA
Organism: Monodon monoceros; assembly: GCF_005190385.1. Lineage (NCBI taxonomy): Eukaryota > Metazoa > Chordata > Mammalia > Artiodactyla > Monodontidae > Monodon > Monodon monoceros. Next base: position 64,355,224 of record NW_021703772.1, read on the forward strand.
GATGGAAAGATATACCATGCTCTTGGATAGGAAGAATCAACATTGTGAAAATGACTATACTACCCAAAGCAATCTACAGGTTCAATGCAATCCCTGTCAAACTACCAACGGCATTTTTCACAGAACTAGAACAAAAAATTTCACAATTTTTATGGAAACACAAAAGACCCTGAATAGCCAAAGCTATCTTGAGAAAGAAAACTGGAGCTGGATGAATCAGGCTCCCTGACTTCAGACCATACTACAAAGCTACAGTAATCAAGACAGTATCATAGTGGCACAGAAACAGAAATATAGATCAATGGAACAGGATAAAAGCCCAGAGATAAAACCACGCCCATATGATCACCTTATCTTTGACAAAGAAGGCAAGAATATACAATGGAGAAAGACAGCCTCTTCAATAAGTGGTGCTGGGAAAACAGAACACCTACATGTAAAAGAATGAACTTAGAACACTCCCTAACACCATACACAAAATAAACTCAAAATGGATTAAAGACCTAAATGTAAGGCCAGACACTATAAAACTCTTAGAAGAAAACATAAGCAGAACACTCTATGACATACATCACAGCAAGATCCTTTTTACCCACCTCCTAGAGAAATGGAAATAAAAACAAAAATAAACAAATGGGACCCAATGAAACTTCAAAGCTTTTGCACAGCAAAGGAAACCATAAACAAGACGAAAAGACAACCCTCACAACGGGAGAAAATATTTGCAAGTGAAGCAACTGACAAGGATTAATCACCAAAATATACAGGCAGCTCATGCAGCTCAGTATGAAAAAAAAAAAAAAAAACCCAATCCAAAAATGGGCAGGCAGAAGGTCTAAATAGACATTTCCCCAAAGAAGATATACAGATTGCCAACAAACACATGAAAGGATGCCCAACATCACTAATCATTAGAGAAATGCAAATCAAAACTACAATGAGGTATCACCTCACACCAGTCAGAATGGCCATCATCAAGAAATCTACAAACAATAAATGCTGGAGAGGGTGTGGAGAAAAGGGAACCCTCTTGCACTGTTGGTGGGAATGTAAATTGATACAGCCACTATGGAGAACAGTATGGAGGTTCCTTAAAAAACTAAAAATAAAACTACCATATAACCCAGCAATCCCACTACTGGGCATATACCTTGAGAAAACCGTAATTCAAAAAGAGTCATGTACCACAATGTTCACTGCAGCTCTATTTACAATAGCCCGGAGATGGAAACAACCTAAGTGTCCATCAACAGATGAATGGATAGAAATGTGGCACATATATACAATGGAATATTACTCAGCCATAAAAAGAAATGAAATTCAGTTATTTGTAGTGAGGTGGATGGACCTAGAGACTGTCATACAGCGTGAAGTAAGTCAGAAAGAGAAAAACAAATACCGTATGCTAACACAGATATATGGAATCTAAAAAAAAAAAAAAAAGGTTCTGAAGAACCTAGGGGCAGCAGAGGAATAAAGACGGAGACGGAGATATAGAGAATGGACTTGAGGACACAGGGAGGGGGAAGGATAATCTTGGATGAAGTGAGAGAGTGGCATGGACATATGTACACTACCAAATGTAAAATAGATAGCTAGCGAGAAGCAGCTGCATAGCACAGGGAGATCAGCTCGGTGCTTTGTCTCCATCTAGAGGGGTGGGATAGGGAGGGTGGGAGGGAGATGCAAGAGGGAGGAGATATTGGGTATATGTTTATGTATAGCTGATTCACTTTGTTATACAGCAGAAACTAACACACCATTGTAAGGCGACTATACTCCAATAAATATATTTTTAAAAAAAAGATGTGGTACATACATACAGTGGAATAATACTCAGCCATAAAAAAGAATGAACTAATGCCATTTGCAGCAACATGGATGGACCTGGAGATTATCATACTAAGTGAAGTAAGTCTGACAGAGAAAGACAAATATCATACGATATCACTTACATGTGAAATCTAATAAAAAATGATGAAAATGAACTTACTTACAAAATAGAAACAGACTCAGATCTCGAGATGAAACTTATGGTTACCAAAGGGGAAATGTAGGTCGAAGTGATAAATCAGGAGACTCAGGGGAATGGCGGGGGGTGGGATGAATTGGTAGATTGTGGTTGACATATATACACTATTGATACTATGTATAAAATAGATAACTAATGAGAACCTACTGTATAGCACCGGGAACTCTACTCAATGATCTGTGGTGACCTAAATGGGAAGGAAATCCAAAAAAGAGGAGATATATGTATACGTATAGCTGATTCACTTTGCTGTACAGTAGAAACTAACACAACATTGTAAAGCAGCTATAATCCAATAAAAATTAAAAAAAAAAGATTGGGAATAACATATACACACTAGTATATGTAAAATAGATAACTAGTAAGGACCTACTGTATAACACAGGGAACTTTACTCAATATTCTGTAATAACTTATATGGAAAAAGAATCAAAAAAAATGTGTGTGTGTGTGTGTGTGTGTATGTGTGTATATATATATATGTATATATATATATGTATATATGTATAACTGATTCACTTTGCTGTACACCTGAAACTAACACAACATTGTAAATCAACTATAGTCCAATAAAATTTTTTTAAAAGGGGAGTGTAAATTGGTTCAAAATTTCAAGAAAGCAATTTAACTATATGCATAAAAAGTCTAAAATTGCATTGGTTCTAGCAAGTCTTTTAGCATTTAATACACATAATAATTTGTTAATTATGCAAATATATATGGAATCTATGATAGTATCTTTTTTCTTTTGGTTTAATTAATATAAAGATTAACATTTGTGTAGGAAAAAGAGACAGGAAGTATACACCACAATGTTATCAGTGCTAATTATGGGATTTGGAGATCTCAGGTAATTTAGATTAGTTTTCCACTTATGTGCTCATATGTTTTGAGTATAAGCCCTATTTGGAAACAGGAGTCACACATCTCTGATGTATTCCTGAGAAGGTTATTTTCGGAAGCACAACAGGTTTCCTGAGCACATTTAATATGTGGCAGCTAAGAAGAGCAAAGCATGTTTAAAGAGGTGCAATGACTTCATCGGGATCAGTGGGCAAATTCTTATCAGTGCCAGTCAATTTCTGGTCCTCAAATATTTAACAGTGAAACTAACCTCCATCTAATGAGCCTTTGTGATATAACATAGCAGGTATTTCTGTGACTCCACAATGGGACCTGAATTCTGTTTCCAAAGGACAGTAAAAGAATTTATTAAGATTCTTTCTTCATTTATACTCACAAGGTTGTTGAATTTGTTTTTTCTTAAGGTAGCATAAATATATTGAAGTACTAGATCAGATAATTTGCAAATACATTAATTATTGGTGAACAGTTCAACATTAGTTGCAGAAATTCAGGCCTAAGTTTTAATGACATGATTTAAATATCTTGTGATGACGATACAAATTCAGTATTCAGAGAACTGACTTTATGTCCCATAGCTTCTGAAGTAAAGATAATTTTGCTTCCATGAAGAAAAAGTCAACACTCTAAAGAAAATGCTTTAGATTCTTGAAGCACCTTGGCAAGTTTCTTTCCCTACTGCACTATGCTAGGCCCAATAAACAATCAAGAGGCAGCATTAGGTAGATTTAAGAATTTAGATCCTATGCTTACTGTGACATCCTGCAAGCTACTCTGTGTGCCTCAGTTATCTGATTCATAAAATAAGGATACTAATAATAGCAAGTTCATATGGGTTTTACAAGAACTAAATAGGTTAATGAGCATATTTGATATGTAGTGTCTAAGAAGAACAAGCCATGTTTGAAAAAGCTGTGACAAAGAATAGTATTCAATAAATAATCAATAAAATAAGTTTGATAAATTTAAAATTAAAATACATTGAATATTTAATTTTTCCCCAACATGACAAGTTTCCCTGGCATGCAGTAAAATATTTCAAAACAAAAACAGGATGCATAAAGACATAACTACTGGGGCAGCCCAGCATATAATATAATGATGATCAATTAAGTGGCAACAAATAATAATTGAGTAACTGGAGTTCAGAGGCAAGAGTAGTAATAATGACTTTTTAGAAAAGGTGGGGCTAAAATAAGCCCTAGAAATAGGAATGGGATTCAATTTGCTAGAAAGAAAGTAGGAGTTCAAGATGTTTACCTAAAATTTGTAGCTGAAGCAAACCAAATTTTATCATCCAATTTTGTATAGGATTTCTTTTTCTGACTCCTCTTTCATCCTCTATGGGACTACATTTGTGATATAATTATTTATTTCTTGTTATTGAAGAGGCAGATCCTCGTATTTTCCTTCTTCAAAAAAAACTTATGAAAAATTTCAAACATAACACACAAATAGAAAAATATCATGAACTTCCATCTTCCTTAACTCAGCTTCCAACTGGTTATCAACGTTCTGCCATTCTTGTTCCATGTAATGTATTGATTAGCACATAACTTCAAACACTGGGCTCTTTGTTATGACCAACTTTCAATGTGTAGTTGAGAGGCATCCATGAAAATATGGCTTTTTTCCATTATTGTGCAGGATGCCCCAAACGGGCATTCTGGGCTTTGCTCATTGCTTCCTGAAATAAGGAAGGATTAAATGATTTTGTTCAAAACACCTAGTCTCCCATAAATTGAATAACTCTTTTCAAGCAACCTTTTTTAAAAATTGAAGAATAATATAAATACAGAAAAATGCACAAATCAAAAAGATACAGCTTCATTACTGAAGACTCCAAGTGAATGTGCTGTGAAAGTATCACCCACTTCAAGAAACAGTCCATAAACTGGATACTTCCCTTGTGCTATGCTGGGTGTTACTCTTCCCCAAGTATAAGCTATTTTGGCCTCTCACCATAGATCAGTTTTGTCTGTTTTTGAGTTCTTCATACATACGTACATACAGTATGCATTCTTTTGTGCTTGATTAATTTGAACAACCCTATGTTCAAGACAAGCATACTATTTTTATTTTTATACATTCTTTCATAGTATGAATATGCCAAATTTATTTATCTACTCTGTAACTGATGGATATTTGTTTCCACTTTTTTTCACATTATGAATAATGCTGTTATGAACTTTTTACATCTGTCCCTTGGGGCTCTTCATTGCTATGGGGCACAAATCTAGGAGTAGAAATAGGGTCGTATAAAATGAATATTCAGTTTTGGTAGATTTGGCGGCACAGGCTTTCCAAAGTGGATTCACAAACTTATATTCCCACCAGTAGTGTATAAGTGTGCAACTTGCTCCAAATCCTAGGATTTGTCATTTTCTTAAATTTTAGCCATTCTGGTGGGTGTGTAGTTGAATCTAATTTGGGCTTAATTTGCAAGTTCCCAATGACCAATGAAGTAATGAGATGAGCATCTTCTCTTACGTTTATTAACCATTCGGATAGCCTCTTTTGTGAAGTGCCTGGTCAAATTAGCTGCCCAATGTTTTAAGGAGTTTTCTATTGTTTTTGTTTAATTAATTTGTGGTACCTACCAATATATTTTGGACATGAATTTCTGTCTATCCTGAATATGGGCCCTGAACAACAACTTCAGTTTGTTTAGAACATGACACTATCAAGAGCTCTCCTTAGTTTTTTAGCTTAGTTATTAACAGATGCCTCAATAGGAAAAGGGGTCGTGTCTCTGTGTTTCCTTTTCCCAGGAAATCCTGTTTCCATAAATCCCAGTAATCTTTGGTTCCATAAGTCCTGGTTACTCTTAATTCTAATTTTCATCTCCCTAGCCTTATGAAGCTTTTGAAAGCCCCAGGTCACCACATTCTGCTCAGTGTCTAAGCCCGTAACACTTAAGAAATGTCAAGTATCTTGAGCTGAAAAGTGGGAAAAAAATTCCAAGTTCACTTGAAAGCACTTCCCATCTTCATAGGCTCTTAATACCCCTGTCCCTGGCTGTCTTGGTTGCTCTCCAATGCCTTCAGACACCTGGCTATTTTTTTATTATATTATTTTGCTACTGTAGCTGTTTTTAGAGGGATGGTTAGTTTAATAGAAGCTATTATGTCACGGCTGGGAGCTGACTCTAGATGTAGAACTCACAATCTGGATTTATTTCTTAAATTTAAGCAGAATTGTGTGAGTGTGAAAATATTTCAAGGGAGGAACAGAAAAATCCATAATTTTTCATCCGATTTTTTAAAACATATGACATAAAAAAATTAAGAATTACTGCTGTAATTTCTAGGAGCCCAAGAGAGAATAAAAAATGCTGGAGGATTGGCAGGAGGGGAGGGAAAAAAAGAATTACTGCTCTGGATACTTAAAGTGGCTCATTAAGATCTCACAAATTGGATATATACGATCAACACTAAAGGTGTTCAGAGTATGCCACCCCAACATTTGCACTCTGACATAAGGATTATTTTGAGCTAAAGGAAACTGAAAAGAAGCAAACACACATACAAACTTTCTGTCCTTCTTCTTTCTACCAGGAAGAGCAGGATGATTCCTCATCACTTGAGACAACTCTAGATTTTTATCGGCCCAGATACAGCACTGACAGCAATCTACATAGCAAACCTTACTAAAACAACCCTTGTCTTCCATTTGTTTCCCTATATATTTATCTCTCCACAGTTCATCACCCCTAAGAGCCTAAACCCCCTTTCCTTAGTCTTGTCACTTCTATAAAAATGTTGTTCTTTGTTCATATACTATATAAACCCTAAGTTCTAACCACCCTTTGAGGTTCTCATCAATGAGCTCTCCTGGGTCCACGTGTAACATGTGTTAATAAACTACGCTTGTTTTCCTATTGTTAATTTGTGTTTCATCAGTTTATTTTGAAGGCCCAGCCACTGAACCTAAGGAAATAGAGGAATTTTTTCTCCCCTACACTTTTGGTGACCCAGATAGGATGCCTGGGACATCCCACCTATCCCAGAGGCTACAAATTAATCTCAGGACAACTGATCAAACCAGCAAAAGGTAAGAACTCTTACCAAAATCAGACTCCCAGATTTCTGTCTGTAGAGTCTAGTTGAAAAGGGTAGTACAAATTTCCAAACTGAGATTAACAGGAAAAAGCATTTCTGTGAGCTACTTCTTTGGGTGTATGTGGCTTTGGCCATTTGTTATTGATCCATTTTCTCTTGGGTAGCCACAATTTCCCTTTGTCACTGTCTTTTGTGTCATTCATCATAAGGGGAAGAATCATAGGGTAAAACATAGGCATAAATCCTTAAGCTTTTTGTTTGAGCCAGCTTCACAAACTGGTGAGTTCATACTTCTCACCAGACCAGAGTCTGTTTGGGCAAATTTTGCTGTGAGTCACCAATTTAAAAAAAAAAACAAAGAGATGAAATCCTCCTTCTGTTTTGTTTTGTGTCTTGAGAACTTGGCCAGGATCCAGTGAAAGTGTACTCTCCCTGACTTTTCTGCTTGCTGGGAGGCACAGGTTGTTGGGCTTACATCTGCAGGTGGGCATCTATCAGGCTGGGGACTTGAGACATACGCCTAGCATCTGTGCCAGCTCTCAGGGGAATCTATCTAAATAAGGGGTCTCATTAAAAACTCATAAGGGGCATTTGCTGTCTTTTCCCTGCATTGCCTTGTCAGTGCTGGGAAAATCTCATCCCCATATAGCCTACTAGGTATCGTAGATTAATGGGTGTGTGATTGGAGATGTCCCATTTTCGTGGGGTTTCTAATTGCCTGTGGCAATGAAGGTTTTGCTTTCTTTTACTATCATTGGGTGGGAATGACCTTTATGGATCATGGGGGCTACATCATCTGTACTCCAGGGACAGCTCTTGCCTCCATGGTAAAAATGTACTCTAAGCCTGGAAAGTGGCCTATGGGTCTTTCCCTAAAAAGGGTTTCTGGTTTGTGCCACATCTGGAATGGATATACCTTTGAAGATCATATCCACTGAGTGCCTGATGATGGATCTTCTATTTGGAAAAAGATATTTGGAGAATATCTAAAAAGGTTTTTAGAGAGCTCTCGTCCTAAACAAATACCTTATTGGTACCTATGGGAAGATCTGATTAAAAGAAGAAAAAAAGAGAGAGGGAAGGAACAGGAGAGTTACTTTCTTAGTTCTTAACAAGGTTAGGAAGTAGATATAAGACTTAGAATAAAGGTTAACAATTGGGCTTCCCTGGTGGCGCAGTGGTTGGGAGTCCGCCTGCCGATGCGGGGGACATGGGTTCGTGCCCAGGTCCGGGAAGATCCCACATGCCGCGGAGCGGCTGGGCCCGTGAGCCATGGCCGCTGGGCCTGCGTGTCCGGAGCCTGTGCTCCGCAACGGGAGAGGCCACAACAGTGAGAGGCCCGCATACCGCAAAAAAAAAAAAAAAAGGTTAACAATTGAAAAAGACACTTAGGCAGTTGTGAGACTTAAGTAAATACTGATAGCCAGGAAATAGGTTCCTTAAGGAAGACAAAGGTTCTGGGAACACACAGCAAGCCTGGTTTCTACTGTCCTTTATAATCAGACCTCAGCAGCTTCAGGCTTTCCCATACAAAGCTCTTAGTGAATGTATTTTGCATCCCCCACTGCAAAGAATTCATTGGACTGTGTACACTTAAGAAAAAGAAAACTTCAATAGCAATTGCCCTAGATCTCTGATAATAAGCAAATATGCCCCTAGACTCCTTCTTAGAAAAAACATAGATCCTTTCTCTGTCCCTTTAAGAGGTAAATCTTACCATGTCTTTAAAATGTAGATATCCAAGGGGGCAACTGGTGGCTAAAGCACCTACCAGCAATCTCAATTTTCCTGAGATTGAAAGGAAAAAAAGGAAAAAGGGGGTTTTTGAAAACATACTGCTACTCATTATTTCCAAATTTAGTCCACAGTTTTCATAAAATTACATATAAGGGCAAATGAAAATCTTAAAAGTCTTTCCACAAACATCCATAAAAAGTTTTTACACTCACTGAAAAGCTAACTTGTTAACTGCTTAACTTGTTCCATCTACCAGAAATATAATGTTTTTTTTCTGTACCTGTTGAATAATCTTCCTAGAAAACAAAATTCTGTGTCATAACAGAATGATTACCTGTGTTTCATGTTGTCTTTATCAGGTCTTTGATTACTTAAGAAAGCCAAGTCTTAAACACTGTATAATATCACTGCTACGTGGAATCTAAAAAAATACAATAAACTAGTGAATAAAACAAAAAAGGACACTCACAGATGTAGGGAACAAACTAATGGTTACCAGAAAGGAGAGAGAAGTGGGGAGGGGCAAGACACGGGTTGGGGGAAAAAAGGGCTATTATGGGATTATACGTAATCATGTGTGTGAAGCTATTAAAAATTATATAGCACTACAGAATTTAAAGAAACTTTCATTCAATAAAAAAAATTAAAAGGAAATATATTTTAAAAAGATAATTACTAGAGAAATGTAAAATAAAACTACAAGAGGTATCACCTCACACTAGTCAGAATGGTCATAACTGAAAAGTCTACAAATAATAGACGCTGGAGAGGGTGTGGAGAAAAGGGAACCCTCCTACACTGTTGGTGGGAGTGTAAATTGCTGTAGCCACTACAGAGAGCAGTTTAGAGGTTCCTCAAAAAACTAAAAACAGAGATATCATATGATCCAAGAATCCCACTCCTAGGCATATATCTGGACAAAACTATAATTTGAAAAGATATATGCACCCCAATGTTCATAGCAGCACTATTTACAATAGCCAAGACATGAGCAGAAGCAAGAAGAACTACAATTCTGCAGCCTGTGGAACAAAAACCACATTCACAGAAAGATAGACAAAATGAAAAGGCAGTGGGCTATGTACCAGATGAAGGAACAAGATAAAAACCCAGAAAAACAACTAAATGAAGTGGAGATAGGCAACTTTCCAGAAAAAGAATTCAGAATAATGATAGGGAAGATGATCCAGGACCTCAGAAAAAGAACAGAGGCAAAGATTGAGAAGAAATGTTTAACAAAGACCTAGAAGGATTAAAGAACAAAGACCTAGAAGAATTAAAGAACAAACAAACAGAGATGAATAATACAATAACTGAAATGAAAACTACACTAGAAGGAATCAATAGCAGAATAACTGAGGCAGAAGAACAGATAAGTGACCTGGAAGACAGAATGGTGGAGTTCACTGCTGCTGAACAGAATACAGAAAAAAGACTGAAAAGAAATGAAGACAGCCTAAGAGACCTCTGGGACAACATTAAACACAACAACATTCGTGTTATAGGGGTCCCAGAAGGAGAAGAGAGAGAGAAAGGACCAGAGAAAATATTTGCAGAGATTACAGTCAAAACCTTCCCTAACATGGGAAAGGAAATAGCTACCCAAGTACAGGAAGCACAGAGTCCCATACAGGATAAACCCAAGGAGAAACACGCCAAGACACATAGTAATCAAATTGGCAAAAGTTAAAAGACAAAGAAAAATGATTGAAAGCAGCAAGGGAAAAACGACCAATAACATACAAGGGAAGTCCCATAAGGTTAACAGCTGATTTCTCAGCAGAAACTCTACAAGCCAGAAGGGAGTGGCATGATATACTTAAAGTGATGAAAGGGAAGAACCTACAACCAAGATTACTCTAACCGGCAAGGATCTCATTCAGATTTGATGGAGAAATCAAAAGCTTTACAGACAAGCAAAAGCTAAGAGAATTCAGCATCACCAAACCAGCTCTACAACAAACGCTAAAGGAACTTCTCTAAGTGGGAAACACAAGAGAAGAAAAGGACCTACAAAAACAAACACAAAACAATTAAGAAAATGGTAATAGGAACATACATATTGATAATTACCTTAAATGTGAATGGATTAAATGCTCCAACTGAAAGACACAGGCTTGCTGAATAGAAACAAAAACAAGCCTGCTATATGCTGTCTGCAAGAGACCCACTTCAGACCTAGGGACACATACAGACTGAAAGTGAGGGGATGGAAAAAGATATTCCATGCAAATGGAAATCAAAAGAAAGCTGGAGTAACAGTACTCATACCAGATAAAAGAGACTTCAAAAGAAAGAATGTTAAAAGAGACAAGGAAGGACACTACATAATGATCAAGGGATCATTCCAAGAAGAAAATATAACAATTATATAAATATATATGAACCCAACACAGGAGCACCTCAATACGTAAGGCAAATGCTAACGACTATAAAAGCGGAAATTGACAGTAACACCATAATAGTGGGGGACTTTAACACCTCACTTATACCAATAGACAGATCATCCAGACAGAAAACTAATAAGGAAACAAAAGCTTTAAATGACACAATACACCAGATAGATTTAGTTGGTATTTATAGGACATTCCATCTGAAAACAACAGAATACACTTTCTTCTCAAGTGCACATGGAACATTCTCCAGGATAGATCACACCTTGGGTCACAACTCAAGCCACGGTAAATTTAAGAAAACTGAAATCATATCAAGCATCTTTTCTCACAACAATGCTATGAGATTAGAAATAAGTTACAGGGAAAAAAAAGTGAAAAACACAAACACACGGAGGCTAAACAATACGTTACTAAATACCCTAGAGATCACTGAAGAAATCAAAGAGGAAATTAAAAAATACCTACAGACAAATGACAACGAAAACATGACGGTCCAAAACCTATGGGATGCAGCAAAAGCAGTTCTAAGAGGGAAGTTAAATACAACCGTACTTCAAGAAACAAGAAAAATCTCAAATAAACAACCTAACCGTAACACCTAAAGGAACTAGAGAAAAAAGAACAAACAAAACCCAAAGTTAATAGAAGGAAAGAAATCATAAAAATCAGAGCAGAAATAAATGAAATAGAAACAAAGAAAGAATAGCAAAGATCAGTAAAACTAAAAGCTGGTTCTTTGAAAAGATAAACAAATTAATAAACCTTTAGCTGGACTCATCAAGAAAACGAGGGAGAGGACTCAAGACAAAAAAATTAGAAATGGAAAAGGAGAACTTACAATGGACACCGCAGAAATACAAAGCATCATAAGAGACTACAATGAGCAAATGGACAACCTGGAAGAAATGGACAAATTCGTAGAAAGGTATAACCTTCCAAGACTGAACCAGGAAGAAATAGAAAATATGAATAGACCAATCAGAAGTAATGAAATTGAAACTATGATTAAAAATCTTCCAACAAACAAAAGTCCAGGACCAGATGGCTTCACAAGTGAATTCCATCAAACATTCAGAGAGGAGATAACACCCTTCCTTCTCAAACTCTTCCAAAAAATTGCAGAGGAAGGAACACTCCCAAACTTATTCTATGAGGCCACCATCACCCTGATCCCAAAACCAGACAAAGATACTACAAAAAAAGAAAATTACAGACTAATATCACTGATGAATATAGATGTAAAAATCCTCAACAAAATACTAGGAAACAGAATCCAACAACACATTAAAAGGATCATACACCATGATCAAGTGGGGTCTAATCCAGGGATGCAAGGATTGTTCCATATAGGCAAATCAATCAATGTGATACACCACATTAACAAATTGAAGAATAAAAACCATATGATCATCTCAATAGATGCAGAAAAAGCTTTTGACAAAATTCAACACCGTTTATGATAAAAACTCTCCAGAAAGTGGGCATAGAGGGAACCTACCTCAAAATAATAAAGGCCATATATAAGAAACCCACAGCAAACATCATTCTCAATGGTGAAAAACTGAAAGCATTTACTCTAATACCAGGAACAAGACAAGGATGTCCTCTCTCACCACTATTAGTCAACAGAGTTTTGGAAGTCCTAGCCACGGCAATCAGAAAAGAAAAAGAAATAAAAGGAATCCAAGTTGGAAAAGAAGAAGTAAAACTGTCACTGTTTGCAGGTGACATGATACTATACATAGAGAATCCTAAAGGTGCCACCAGAAAACTACTAGAGCTAATCAATGAATTGGGTAAAGTTGCAGGATACAAAATTAATGCACAGAAATCTCTTGCATTCCTATACACTAACAACGAAAGATCAGAACGAGAAATTAAGGAAACAATCCCATTCACCACTGCAACAAAAAGAATAAAATACCTAGGAATAAACTACTTAAGAAGGTAAAAGACCTGTATGAAGAAAACGATAAGACACTGATGAAAGAAATCAATGATGACACAAACAGATGGAGAGATATACCATGTTCTTGGATTAGAAGAAACAATATTGTGAAAATGACTATACTACCCAAAGCAATGTACAGATTCAATGCAATCCCTTTCAAATTGTCAGTGGCATTTTTTACAGAACTAGGACCAAAATATCTTAAAATTTCAATGGAGACATAAAAGACCCCGAATAGTCTAAGCAGTATTGAGGGAAAAAAACGGAGCTGGAGGAATCAGACTCCCTGTCTTCAGACTATACTACAAAGCTACAGTAATCAAGACAATATGGTAGTGGCACAAAAATAGAAATATAGATCAATGGAACAGAGCAATGGAAAAGGATAGAAAGCCCAGGGATAAAACCACGCACATATGCCCACCTAATTTACAACAAAGGAGGCAAGAACATACAATGGAGAAAAGACAGCATCTTCAATAAGTGGTGCTGGGAAAACTGGACAGCTACATGTAAAAGAATGAAATTAGAACACTCCCTAACACCATACACAAAAATAAACTGAAAATGGATTAAAGACCTAAACGTAAGGCCAGACACTATAAAACTCTTCCAGGAAACCATAAGCAGAACACTGTATGACATACATCACAGCAAGATCCTTTTTGACCCACCTCCTACAGAAATGGAAATAAAAACAAAAATAAACAAATGGGACCTAATGAAACTTCAAAGCTTTTGCACAGCAAAGGAAACCATAAACAAGATGAAAAGACAACCCTCAGAATGGGAGAAAATAGTTGCAAATGAAGCAACTGACAAAGGATTAATCTCCAAAATACACAGGCAGCTCATGCAGCTCAAAATCAAAAAAACAAACAACCCAATTCAAAAATGGGCAGAATATATGAATAGACATTTCTCCAAAGAAGACATACAGATTGCCAGCAAACACATGAAAGGATGCTCAACATCCCTAATCATTAGAGAAATGCAAGTCAAAACTACAATGAGGTAACACCTCACACCAGTCAGAATGGCCATCATCAAAAAGTCTACAAACAATAAATTCTGGAGAGGGTGTGTAGAAAAGGGAACCGTTTCACACTGTTGGTGGGAATGTACATTGATTCAGCCACTATGGAGAACAGTATGGAGGTTCCTTAAAAAACTAAAAATAGGGACTTCCCTGGTGGTGCAGTGGTTAAGAATCTGCCTGCCAATGCAGGGGACATGGGTTCGAGCCCTGGTCCAGGAAGAGCCCACATGCTGTGGAGTAATTAAGGCCGTGTGCCACAACTACTGAGTCTGCGAGAGCTACTGAATCCCGTGCGCCTACAGCCCATGCTCCACAACGAGAAGCCACCAAAATGAGAAGGCCGTGCACTGCAACGAAGAATAGCCCCCACTCACCACAACTAGAGAAACCCTGCGCAGCAATGAAGACCCAACACAGCCAAAAATAAATAAGTAAATAAATAATTTATTTTGAAAAAAAAAAAAACTAAAAATAGAAATACCATATGACCAGCAATCCCACTACTGGGCATATACCCAGAGAAAACCATAATTCAAAAAGACACATGCACCCCAATGTTCATTGCAGCACTATTTACAATAGCCAGGTCATGGAAGCAACCTAAATGCCCACTGACAGATGAATGGATAAAGAAGTGGTACATATATACAATGGAATAGTACTCAGCCATAAAAAGGAATGAAATTGCATCATCTGTAGAGATGTGGATGGACCTAGGGACTGTCATACAGAGTGAAGTAAGTCAGAAAGAGAAAAACAAATATCATATATTAACGCATATATGTGGAATCTAGAAAAATGGTACAGATGAACTGGTTTGCAGGGCATAAATTGAGACACAGATGTAGAGAACAGACGTATGGACACCAAGGGGGGAAAGCAGCGTGGACTGGGGGTGGTGGTGAGGTGAACTGGGCAATTGGGATTGGAAAAAAAAAATTAAATGGTGATGATGATGATTTAAAAAAAAAAATCACTATATAATAGCCAAGACATGGAAGCAACCTACATGTCCAACTACAGATGAATGGATAAAGAAGATGTGGTATATATACACATAATGGAATATTAGCCATAAAAAGGAATGAAATAACAACTTTTGCAGCAACATGGATGGACCTAGAGATGATTACATTAAGTGCAGTAAGTCAGAGAAAGACACATACCATATGATTTCACTTATATGTGGAATCTAAAAAAATGATATAAATGAACTAATTTATAAAACAGAAATAAACTCACAGACATAGAAAACAAACTTATGGTTACCAGACTGAATAGTGGCAGGAGGGGAGTGGGGAGGAGATAAATTAGGATTTGGGGAGTAGTATATATATACTGCTATGCCCAAAATATGTGAACAATAAGGACCTACTGTGTAGCACAAGGAACTATATTCAATGTCTTGTAATAACTTAGAGTGGAAAAGAATCTAAAAAGAATATATATATATATACACACACACACACACACACACACACACACACATATACACACACACATATATATGACTGAATCACTTTGCTATACACCTAAAGCTAACATAACATTGTAATACTAATTATACTTCAATTTTAAAAAAATGGTTATAAAAAGAAAAAGAAAACCAAGTCTTCTCAATATTGAAAGAGCTAAGATTTTGTTTTTGTTTTATTTTGTTGCTTTTTCTAAGTATGTCACTTACTATATCGAAATTTGAACTTATTGTCAGTTTTGTTAAATATTAACACATATTATCTCACAGTGATTTTGATTATATTTAATCAAGTGTTCAAAACTTCTGACATTTTTAATAAATTTCTAAGTTTTGATAAAATCAAATTCTTTGACCTTGAGCTAACTTTGAGAGTTCTCTGAGGGCCCCTGGAAAGTCTCAAAGATTTGTTCTTTCATCTTGTGAAAAGAGAGATGTTAAATTGATTAGGTTTAGTTGGTATATTAAATTATGTGGGAAGTCTGTCAAATAGGAAGTGGTGTATAACCTTATTTAGGTTATATTTTTATGAATATATGTTATTAATACAAGTGTTTCAAAAATCTTATGAAATTCCTAGACATTTGTTAATGTTCTTACTGTTCATATGTGTCCATACGGCCTGATTTAATGTTATCAGTCATAATTCCAATTATCTTAAAATATTGTGCGTCACAAAAATAACTAAATTACTTTGTCAATTGCATTATAATGAGCTCTCATCAGATGTTTAACCATAATCGTTTAAAGTCTTTTATTACTCACAGTTATTGTTTTACTTTTATTCTTCTCTGAAAGCATTTGCAATCAGCTATAGTCCAAAAAGTGCTTTGTCTTTAAAGAGATTCATGAAAAAACTCTGACAAGTACTCTGGAGCACAGATTTCTGTTAACTTTTTAAGATGCCACTGGACTGGGTAAGAATTTCCAGAAATCTAATGGATAAACTGGTGATTCTATAAAGCTGCTAACTGAGGATCAAGCAGAACAAAAATTAATTACATGAGACTGAATGAACTGATGAGGATGATTATAATTTCTATGACTTTTTGTTTGAAACATTACTGGTTCTTTGATGTTTTGTTTTCCAGATTTAAGGAATCCTTTTTCTCTTTTCTCTTAAGCTATCACTATCTATGGCTTGCAGCAAACTGGTGGATTATACTCTTATAAATAAGGATGAAACACTTTTTTCCCCTACCTGATCCCTCCAAAATTTGGAAAACTCTTATTAAATATTCTTATTTTCATGGTAATGATGTTATCTGCATAAGTTCAATAAGCATCTGTTCTCCTTGTAATAGGACACAATTGAAAACACTGGTTTTATTACCAGTGCTTTGACTGGAATGTCATATTTGAGGATGACGTGCGTAGAATCAGATATAACCAGACAGAGTTAAGAAAGTGAGCTGACTTTAAGGAGCCAGTGCTTACAAAGCTCCTTGAAAAAACTGGTCTGGTATCTGGCTTACAGCGTTCCTGAACTCACAGGTGAGTAAGAAAGGTCACTTCCTGGCAGGCCCAGCAATCCTAAAATATTTTGTGTACCTCAAGAAGAGAGAAATTCACCAAATCTATGGATATTGAAGGAAAATCTAATGGCAAGTTCTGAGCTTGACTTCCTGGCCTCAAGAGGCTTTTCAAAGTCTAGTCTGAGATCCCTTATTAAAAATTCCAGTAAAGCAGACTTAAAAAAAAAAAAAAGTCTATATAGTCAATCAATATTCTTGCTAAACTTATGTAAATATAATCAGGCCAAGCTTAATGAGACAAGACTTATTTTGTAAACATATTAGTCCTACTTTGATTATCTTTGATAGAAATGGTAGGGAGAAATTCTATGTTTCAATGAGAAATTATAACCTACCTTTATAGATGTTCATTATCTTTGAGGTACTTTTATCTCTTTGTAAACTGAATCTTGCTTCTTTTGTGAATTTTGTCAGTAATTAAGGTTTCCAATTTTTCTCTCATCCTCTTGACATGGAGTCACTGAGAACTAAAACCTGACTGCCCAGGTCTGTATTGTTACTACCTAAAAAAGCCCTGGAATCTGAAGCTGGATGCTTCCATGCTCTGTTCTGAAAAATAACCATGACTGTGAGACACTGATGTATATGCCAGCAGCAGAGACATTCAAACTATAAAACAGGAAATTCATCGAATTGCCACTGCATGTTCTCACGTTTCAAGCCCAAGACCTAGAAATCTTTACTGACTGCCTCTGGAGTCAAAAATTGGGTTAACAGTTTGTTCTAACCATTAAACTTTCTTTTTCTTTTGTTTCCACAGAAATGTACCTGATTAAATGCCTGAATACTCACATGATATAGAAGCCTAACTTAGGTGGTTTCCCTATTCCCAGCTGCATCACTGCTTCCGGAAATGAGACACAACTGTTTATCTGGACAGACCTATTCCCTGGAATGAGAGATTGATTCGATAAGATACGGAGCAATGTGCTCCACTTGTTCTTTTCTGCTTTTTCCAATCCGTGCTTTTCTCATCCTTTACAGATACTTTTCTCACAACTTCTAACTCAAATCTCTCTCCCTAGCTACCAACATGATTTTTAATATATGAAACTTAAAATTTCAAATGGGGAGTGAAAATATGACACTCTGACATAAAGATTATTTTGAGCTAAAGGCACATGAAAAGAAACAGAGACACACACAAAAACCCTTTCTGTCCTCTCCCTCTCTATCAGGAGGGGGAAGGGTGATTCTTAATCATGGGAGAAAACTCTAGATTCTTATCAACTCAGAGACAGCACTGAGAGGAATCTTCATAGCAGACCTTACTAAAACAATCCTTATCTTCCATGGGCTTCCCTGTATATTTATCTTTCCGCAGTTTGTTACCCATTAGAATCTAAACCCCTTTTCCTTTGTCTTGTCACTTTTCTAAAACTTTATCGTTCTTTGTTCAGATGTTATATTAACCCCAAGTCCTAACCACCCCTTTGAGTTCTTCATCACTGAACTCTTTAATAAGAGCACACTTTAATACGCTCTGGTTTTCTCTTGTTAATCTGTTTTTATCAGTCTACTTTCTTGAGCCTTAGCTGAAGAACCTAGCAGGGTAGAGGGGGAGATTATTCTTCCCCTACAATGCCAAGTACATTCTTTCAAGTATACTGATAATCAAGTTTTAAAATGTTCAAACATCCCAGATGATGTTCACACTATCTGGAGAAATGCACAGTTTGAGGTGTTACTATATTAAGATGGACGTTGAAAGTAGAGTAAGGTAAAAGTTATAATAGTTGTAAAAATATACTGGTGCACTGTAATTTACCCTTTAAAAAACATTTCCTCAGCCTTCTAACATCCCAGAGAAGGGGTATTTGATTGTTTTTAACAACAAGAGAAAAATGACCTTGACAAGCAAGAGAGAGAGAGTGGAGAGTGAGGACGAGGGAGGGAGAGAAAGAAGGGAAAGAATTTCTTAAATTTCTTCTCAAGAATGTCTAATCCTGAAAGTGATTGATAGATCATAGAATTTCTCCTTTAATGTAGAGAAGATTCTCCTTTTGCAACTATATCATGAAGCTTGTAGTCATATGGTAGAAGGAAGAAATGACATGGGAAAATAAAAGAAATGCCTGCTTCTTGCCATTTAAGGGACAGTGGGTTAAAAAAGCAGAAAAAACAGTTATAAAAGTGGTCGAGGGCTTCCCTGGTGGTCCAGTGGTTGAGAGTCCGCCTGCCGATGCAGGGGACACGTGTTGGTACCCCGGTCCAGGAAGATCCCACATGCCGCGGAGCGGCTGGGCCCGTGAGCCATGGCCGCTGAGCCTGCGCGTCCGGAGCCTGTGCTCCGCGACGGGAGAGGCCACAACAGTGAGAGGCCCGCGTACCGAAAAAAAAAAAAAAGTGTCAGACCCCTGAGCCATAATCTTGCTCCTTTAGCTGAAGATGCAGGCGTGTTACAGAAATTTAGGGCAACACTAAGAGCAGAGGAATTCTTGTCTCTCTCCCTGACGGAAAGAATGTAGTATGGGAGCTGCCTCAATCCAATCACCAGGGTGGGATGGAATGGCCAAGCATAGAGTCCATTCTACCCTCATGGCTCTCTCCACATGGTAGGGATGCTGACTGAGAGCCAGTGGGCATTCCTGGAGAACATGGTGAAAGCACAACATGAATATGAGAGCTGGCCAGGGATCACCCCTGGGCTTTGATACACACAGGAGGTTAGAGAACGGATGTACCATTCTCTAAATTCAGCACACGTCCCTGTAGAATGCCCAGAATGAGCCTGAATGGGTCATTTATTTGTAGACACCTGCCAGCACAACCCCAAGGACCAGCAGGGTGCCTGGAGGACCCCTCCTGGCCAGTGTTCTAGATCACCTAACCCTCCCATAGCCCAAACCATCTTAGGAAGGATCAGAAAAAGAGAAAATGTTGAAACTAAATAATTTTTCAAAACAAACAGTTAAATCTAGAGAAACTAATTATTGGCTCAGGCTATGTTTGGACTAACGTTAGTATGTCTCTACTTTCTTTTATTTATTTATTTAATTTATTTATTTTTGGCTGCATTGGGTCTTCGTTCCTGCGCACAGGCTTTCTCTAGTTACGGTGAGCGGGGGCTATTCTTCGTTGTGGTGCACGGACTTCTCATTGCTGTGGCTTCTCTTGTTGCGGAGCACAGGCTCCAGGTGCACAGGCTCAGTAGTTGTGGCTCGCGGGCTCTAGGGTGCAGGCTCAGTAGTTGTGGCGCACGAACTTAGTTGCTCTGCAGCATGTGGGATATTCCCGGACTAGGGCTCGAACCCATGTCCCCTGCATTGGCAGGTGGATTCTCAACCACTGCACCACCAGGGAAGCCCCTGTCTCTACTTTCTACTCCTTAGAGGCCAGTGAAAGAGCTAAGAGTCTCTGTACAGAATAATGGCACTATATTTTCTTGGCACATCTGAGCATAGTGTGTGAAAATTTATGATGCCACTACAGTATTAACCACAGAGTCAGTTTCATAAGACGTATTACTACTGCCAAAAAAACCAGTATACCCACTCAGTCTAAAAACCCACGGCAGGCAACAACACTCACTTTTCAGGGCCCTTAGAAATTTTTTTGCTCCGGGGTGAGTTTGGAGAGAATGAAATCCCCATGTTGGCCAAAAGAAGAGGACTCTAGCCAGATTTCAAGATAATTAAACTGGTCAACCAGCTCCAAGACATTATTAGCTGCTGTTTTAATTGCTAATGAGATAGTCAGTTTCTATAA
Organism: Monodon monoceros; assembly: GCF_005190385.1. Taxonomy (NCBI): domain Eukaryota; kingdom Metazoa; phylum Chordata; class Mammalia; order Artiodactyla; family Monodontidae; genus Monodon; species Monodon monoceros. Next base: position 64,376,021 of record NW_021703772.1, read on the forward strand.
TCTGGGAGATGGACCAAAAAACACGGGCTTGGTTTTCCTTTCGTTTTACATCAGTTCAGTGGAGAAGAGTGATCCTTCCCTCTTGGTACTCTCGCTCTACAAGCTGCTGATAACCTGTGGTAGAGAGGGAGCCCTGCTCTACCACCATGACGCACATGTACAGAAGGAAGCACATTGGGTTCGATGGTTATTAACAAACACAAACATAACGTAGACCTAAGAGATTATTTCTGGGCATTCTAATCTGCAGGACCCATGTAACTCCCAAAAGACAAATACATAAAGAGAAAGGGTAGCTACCTTCTTGATGTGACCTCTGGTTGACCCTCGAGCTGGACCTGGGCAATCAGAGGTTCCCCACTCCCTCCCCGTCCTACCGTTCAGACAGAGCCTTGAGAGTAAGGTGTTGCTGAGGTCTTCTGGTCTGAATGCATGACTGAACATGGTTAATTAAGGTCTTTTTATAAACTTTTAAGATTCTGCTGGGCAGGTGTGATGATCTACTCATCTTGCGACCACCGAAGTAAAACCTCACAAGTAAGTTTCCTTGCTTATTAAACCTGCCACCTACCCATCTGGAGTGGCCTCTTTCTTTGGTTTCTCCTTGCCCTCCGTGTACAGGGGCCAGTTTGTGATCTAACACTTCTGGAAATATTTAGAGTGTGGCTCCTCAAAAAATTTGCAAACCCCTGTACGGTTTTTCCAAAACCTGTGTTCCTGAAATTAATATTCTGACTTAATAGATGTCATGTTGGTCTTGCAATACAGCTCTCTGTCATTACTTTGTTATTCATGACTTTCACTTGATATAATTGCACAAATGACACAGGAGGCTTGGCAGGGCTGGAATTAGAAAACACCTGGTTCACAAGAACTATGAGATCTAATGATGTCCAAAATGCATCTGCTTAAGAAACATTCTAAAGCAACAGAAAATCCAGCAGAGATATTTAGTCTGTTTCAGTATTCAAGGCAAGTATATTTCCAGTGAATTAAAAATCTCACAGGAAGAATAAGGGAATGATTATAAATTGTTGACAAAATTAATAATAGAGCAGTCAGTTGGGGAAGCATAATTCTAATGATTATTGGCAATTTATTCTAACATTTCTAAGGCATAATGCCCTTAAACAGTTTGTATGTATCTGTACTACAGCACATAATATATTATATTGAAATTACTTATTTACATAGTGATTTCCATAGGTAAAAGTAGGCATGTTTTGGACAGGAACTGTTTTAAAATCTTATTACAGTGCTGGAATTCAATCAATGCTATTAAATGATAACAAATGATCCTTTACTCTGTACGAATGGAAAACCTTTAAGATGAATTAAATTGAAATACTATGGAATAATTTAAAAAGTTTATTAGGATGAAATGTTTTGTAATAAATAGAACATATACTGAGGCTATGATGAGGTGAATGCGGAAGGTGAGTACAATTTATAACAAGAGATTTAAAAGGCCTTTCTGATGCTCCCCCCCATTTTTTAAACCAGATATATAATAATAAAAACTGTGAATATATATCAGTGTCCCTACAGACCTCCCTCTTTAAACCCTTGAAGGCTCCTCCCTCATACTGGCCCATCATTGAAAGGCTATAAGGCTTCTAGAAAGACCTCTTATTCTATCTTCATCTGGGACCATTAGTGTATCCTTCAAACAAGACTACAGAGATTTGATGAACAAAATCCAATCCTTCCCTACCCCCACCCAGTAAGCTTTTAATCAGTTAAAATGAAACTAATATAATTGAAAAGCAATGAAATTTGCAAAAGCTTATTTATATGGTGATATGCAGTATTTCTACAGGGTGGCTGGGTGGGGAGGATGCAGGAGCTTCTGTCTCCTTGTGAAGGTAGATATAATTTCTCACTGGGGCTAAAATGACTTTCTCCTCAGAGTCCCAAGGCTGGGGAATGGGAGTTGGGCCTTCGCTCCTGAGATCAAGAAAAGGAAAGGAGAATGGGGCAGTTAAATGTTCATTAGACAAGTCAGAGGAAGGAGACAGTGTTGGATTAATGGGCTACTTCTGTCTTAATGACTGGGTTTTATTTGAAAGAAACTAAAACAAAATATGATTCTAAAAGCATTTTTGTTTCAATTTCATCATCTAAAAAGATTACAAATTTTACTCTTCTACTTTAAGTAAAAACAGAAACATATTTAAAAAGTTATCCTTTCTTAAGAATTTGCAATACAATACTGAGGAACTATGTCAAAATATCTTTATTTTATTCAACACCCTGCTTCCCCAAATTGTAAAGATGATGCAAGAATGACCAAAAATTGTGAAGAACTGATCTAACTTGTTGCTTGTAACAATTTAAGTTCAGTTACAAAAAATTGAGCTCCACTATTTTTCAATCATGTACTATCAATAATTTATGTAAAGGCTAGGAACTTGAAAGAAAAAAATATTTATTAAAAAAATCCCTAGCCCTGTCATTTAGTAGTTGGTTTTCAATAACATATTATGTAAAGGCTAAGAACTTGAAAGACAGAGATATTAAAATCTAATCTCTGACCTCTATGAGTGTGCGAGAGAGACAAAGAAAGCAATAATTATGATAAAATAGGATAAGCACTATGATAAAATAATCCTAAGGTACTGAAGCACCAGGAAAAAAGGGCTTCCAATTCAGCTAAATTCCTTCTTTTCTCAGCAGTGCATCAAATGGCCAGTTACAACAGTTTGTATGAAAAGCTTCCTATTTTTGAGGACTTTAACCCAGAGGTTATCAATTCTTACTGAGCACCAGTATCACTTGAGAATATTTTGAAAATGTACCTATGTCCAGACTGTTCAGGCTAGAGAGAAATCTAGAGATTTCTAGAGATTTAGTTATTTTGGGGTAGAGACGGAGCACCAACATTTAAAGGAAAAAAAAAAAATTCCCCAGCTGATTCTGCTGTGTGGTTAAGGCTGAGAACCACTTCTGTCTCCAGGTTTCTCTGGTTATTATGCAAAATTTTAAAAGAGAATAGTTCAGGGCAAGAGTTGCTTTTCACAAAATTTCATTTTAAGACAGGAAAAGATTGAAAAGAGGATCCTGAAACCAAAATTGGGGTCATAGGGTTAAACAAATTCAGCATAGGACATGTAACATTAACAGAGGAAGGCAAAATCATGCTGCAAACTAAATTAATTCTCTGAAGACTTATTAGTAGGAAGAAAGTCAATGAGCAATGTAGAAAATGATTTAAGCCCTGCCACTGCCATTTTATCTAGGGGCAAACTCTGTCAAAGACTATTTAGTGGTTTGCCCTATTACCACAAACTTATCACCATCTGTTCCTTTTGTATGTTCCTCTCTTTCTGCTGAAAAGAAAAGCTTCCCAGTATATTATTAGGTTTCCTATTATATACATTCAATCCTGTGGCTTGAATATCACAGTTTTGCAATTAGAAAGCAGCATTTTTGCCCTCCAAATGTCCCCACAACACTCAGTACGTGTTAACTTCCATAGCATCACTGATTTTTAACTTCTGAGATTTCCCCGAAACACGCTGAAATGAGGAAAAAAAAAAAAAAGATTGTATTAAAGCTTATGAGCGTACCTTCTGACCCAGGCTATTTTTGTCTCTTCACCTTTATCAGAATACCTATTATGATCTTAAGAGTACTCTTATTAGAACATCTGATTTCAGTTGCTCTGTTCACTGGAGAAGCTGAAGATACCTGTGCTTCATTTCCAAATATTAGCTTTTTCTCCCCTGAAAAACTTCAAGGAAAATTTTGTTGGAATATGTTGATGCAAATAGGGAAAATCTTGGTTTAATGCTTATTTAGACATCATTCTGGTGGCATTTTAAGATTCAATTTCTCATTAGAGGAATAATGTTAATGGAGAGAATGCAGGTCCAGGGGACTATGTGTAGATACAACCTATTGCTACCACTGCATTTTGATTTGTCCTTGCAGATACTCAGAATTTTTCATTAACCAAGTTTCCACAACTGGAATTGGGCAAATCTTCCTCTTACTCCATTGAGATGATTTGGCTATGTTCTTTCTTCCAGGGAGCTAGGCCAGGTAATATATGAATGGCCCTTTCCATAACTCAGTGCTGTGCTTTACAAGCATACAAGAGTGATAGCTCACATGCCAATATAATGCTAAGCACTTATAAAAAGACAAAAACAATAAAATCGATTCACTAGTATTTCTATTGCTTAAAATCTATGGTAGAGAGATTTGCTTTCTTCCACCTCATGGGCAAGAGCCCCTCCCCCAATTCCTGAGTTGATAATTCCAGTGGGGGAGGCTCCTGTGAAAGAAGCCTTAGCTGGGATAAGTGCCCTTTTCAACCCAGCATGACTGAAGACAGAGGTGGGGAGAAGACTGAGAAGACCTGGGCGTGGGAGGACCGCATGGCCGACAGGGTCTTGGTGCTCTGGCTGGGTGTCAGGCCTGAGCCTCTGAGGTGGGAGAGCCGAGTCCAGGACACTGGACCACTAGAGACCTCCCGGCCCCACATAATATCAATCAGCAAGAGCTCTCCCAAAGATCTCCATCTCAACATTAAGACCCAGCTCCACCCAACGGAGAGCAAGCTCAAGTGCTGGAAGCCCTGTGCCAAACAACTAGCAAGACAGGAATACAACCCCACCCATTAGCAGAGAGGCTGCCTAAAATCATACTAAGTTCACAGACACCCCAAAACATACCACCAGATGAGGCCTTGCCCGCCAGAAACACAAGATCCAGTCCCACCACCAGAACACAGGCACCAGTTCCCCTTCAACAGGAAGCCTACACAACCCACTGAACCAACCTCAACCACTGGGGGCAGACACCAAAAACAATGGGAACTATGAACCTGCAGGCTGAGAAAAGGAGACCCCAAACACAGTAAGTTAAACAAAATGAGAAGACAGAGAAATATGCAGCAGATGAAGGAGCAAGGTAAAAACCCACCAGACCAAACAGGTGAATAGGAAATAGGAAATCTACCTGAAAACAAATTCAGAATAATGATAGTAAAGATGATCCAAAATCATGGAAGTAGAACAGAGAAAATACAAAAAATGTTTAACAAGGACCTAGAAGAACTAAAGAGCAAACAAACAATGATGAACAACATAATAAATGAAATTAAAAGTTCTCTAGAAGGAATCAATAGCAGAATAACTGAGGCAGAAGAACGGGTAAGTGACCTGGAAGATTAAAGAGTGGAAATAACTGCTGCAGAACAGAATAAAGAAAAAAGAATGAAAAGAATTGAAGAGAGTCTCAGAGACCTCTGGGACAACATTAAACACACCAACATTCCAATTAATGGGGTCCCAGAAGAAGAAAAGAAAAATAAAGGGTCTGAGAAAATATTTGAAGAGATTATAGCTGAAAACTTCCCTAAGATGGGAAAGGAAATAGTCAAGTCCAGGAAGTGCAGAGAATCCCATACAGGATAAATCCAAGGAGAAACATGCCAAGACATATATTAACCAAACTATCAAAAATTAAACACAAAGAACAATATTAAAAGCAGTAAGGAAAAAAACAACAAATAACATACAAGAGAATCCCCATAAGGTTAACAGCTGATCTTTCAGCAGAAACTCTGCAAGCCAGAAGGGAGTGGCAGGACATATTTATAGTGATGAAAGGGAAAAACCTACAACCAAGATTACTCTACTCACCAAGGATCTCACTCAGATTTCACAGAGAAATTAAAACCTTTACAGATAAGCAAAAGTTAAGAGAATTCACCACCACCAAACCAGCTTTACAACAAATGCTAAAGGAACTTCTCTAGGCAGGAAACACAAGAGAAGGAAAAGACATACAAAAACAAACCCAAAACAATTAAGAAAATGGTAATAGAGACATACATATCAGTAATTACCTTAAATGTAAATGGATTAAATGCTCCAACCAAAAGACACAGACTGGCTGAATGGACACAAAAACAAGACCCGTATACATGCTGTCTATAAGAGACCCAATTCAGACTAGGGGCACATACAGACTGAAAGTGAGGGATGGAAAAAGATATTACATTCAATTAGAAATCAAAAGAAAGGTGGAGTAGTAATTTTCATATCAGAAAAAAGAGACTTTAAAATAAAGACAATTACAAGAGACAAGGAAGGACACTACATAATGATCAAGGGATCAATCCAAGAAGATATAACAATTGTAAACATTTATGCACACAACACAGGAGCACCTCAATACATAAGGCAAATGTTAACAGCCATAAAAGGGGAAATTGATGGTAATACAATAATAGTAGGGGACTTTAACACACCACTTTCACCAATGGACAGACCATACACAAAGAAAATAAATAAGGAAACACAAGCTTTAAATGACACGTTATTCAAGATGGACATAATTGATATTTATAGGACATTTCATCCAAAAACAACAGAATACACTTTCTTCTCAAGTGCTCATGTAACACTCTCCAGGATACATCATATCTTGGGTCACAAACCAAGCTTTGTTAAATTGAAGAAAACTGAAATCGTATCAAGTATCTTTTCCAACAACAATGCTAAGGAACTAGGTACCAATTATAGGAAAAAAAACTGTAAAAAATCCAAACACATGGAGGTTAAACAATATGCTACAAAATAACCAAGAGATCACTGAAGAAATCAAAGAGGAAATCAAAAAATAGGTAGAAATAAATGACAATGAAAACACGACGACCCAAAACCTATGGGATGCAGCAAAAGCAGTTCTATGAGGGAAGTTTATAGCAATACAGCACTACCTAAAGAAACAAGAAAAATCTCAAATAAACAACCTAACCTTACACCTAAAGCAATTAGAGAAAGAAGAGAAAAATCCCTCAAAGTTAGCAGAAGGAAAGATATCATAAAGATCACATCAGATAAATGGAAAAACAAAAGAAATAACTGAAAAGAAATGAAGGAAACAATAGCAAAGATCAATGAAACTAAAAGCTGGTCCATTGAGAAGATAAACAAAATTGATAAACCTTAGCCAGACTCACCAAGAAAAACAGTGAGAAGACTCAAATCAACAGGATTAGAAATGAAAAAGAAGTAACAACTGACACTACAGAAAAACAAAGGATCATGAGAGATTACTAAAAGCAACTATATGTCAATAAAATGGACAACCTGGAAGAAATGGAAAAATTCTTAGAAAAGCAAAACCATCCAAGTCTAAACCAGGAAGAAACAGAAAATTTGAACAGATCAATCACAAGCACTAAAATTGAAACTGTGACTAAAAATCTTCGAACAAACAAAAGCCCAGGACCAGATGGATTCACAGGTGAGTTTTATTAAACATTCAGAGAAGAGCAAACACATACCCTTCTCAAACTCTTCCAAAATACAGCAGAGGGAGAAACACTCCTAAACTCATTTTACAAGGCCACCACTCTGACACCAAAACCAGACAAAGATGTCACAAAAAAGAAAACTACAGGCCAATATCACTGATGAACATAGATGCAAAAATCCTCAACAGAATGCTGGCAAACAGATTCCAACAGCACATTAAAAGAATCATACACCATGATCAAGTGGGCTTTATCACAGGAATGTTAGGATTCTTCAATTTACGAAAATCAATCAATGTGATACATCATATTAACAAATTGAAGGATAAATATCATATGACATTCTCAATAGATGCAGAAAAAGCTTTCGACAAAATTCAACACACATTTATGATAAAAACTCTCCGGAAAGTAGGCACAGAGGTAACCTACCTCAACATAATAAAGGCCGTATATGACAAACCCACAGCCAACATCATTCTCAAGGGTGAAAAACTGAAACAATTTTCCCTAAGATCAGAAACAAGACAAGGTTGCCCACTCTCACCACTATTATTCAACATAGTTTTGGAAGTTTTAGCCACAGCAATCAGAGAAGAAAAAGAAATAAAAGAAATCCAAATTGGAAAAGAAGTAAAGCTGTCACTGTTTGCAGATGATATGATACTGTACATAGAGAATCCTAAAGATGCTACCAGAAAACTACTAGAGCTAATCAATGGATTTGATAAAGTAGCAGGATATAAAATTAATGCACAGAAATCTCTTGCATTCCTATACACTAATGATGAAAAATCTGCAAGAGAAATTAAGGAAACACCCATTTACCACTGCAGCCAAAAGAATAAAATACCTAGGAATAGACCTACCTAAGTAGACAAAAGACCTGTATGCAGAAAAGTATGACACTGATGAAAGAAATTAAAGATGATACAAATAGATAAAGAGATATACCATGTTCTTGGATTGGAAGAATCAACATTGTGAAAATGACTCTACTACCCAAAGCAATCTACAGATTCAATGCAATCCTTATCAAACTACCAATGGCATTTTTCACAGAACTAGAACAAAACAGTTCACAGTTTGTATGGAAACACAAAGGACCCCAAATAGCCAAAGCAATCTTGAGAACAAAAAACGGAGCTGGAGGAATCAGGCTCCCTGACTTCAGATTATACTACAAAGCTACAGTAATCAAGACAGTATGGTACTGGCACAAAAACAGAAATATAGATCAATGGAACAGTACAGAAAGCCCAGAGATAAATCCACACCCATATGCTCACCTTATCCTTGATAAAGGAGTCAAGAATAAACAATGGAGAAAAGACAACCTCTTCAATAAGTGGTGCTGGGAAAACTGGACAGCTACATGTAAGAGAATGAAATTAGAACACTTCCTAACACCATACACAAAAATAAACTCAAAATGGATTAAAGACCTAAATGTAAGGCCAGACACTATAAAACTCTTAGAGGAAAACATAGGCAGAACACTCTATTACATAAATCGCAGCAAGATCCTTTTTGAAATAAAAGGATCCTTTTGATCCTTTTGGAAATAAAAACAAAAATAAACAAATGGGACCCAATGAAACTTCAAAGCTTTTGCACAGCAAAGGAAACCATAAATAAGACGAAAAGACAACCCTCAGAATGGGAGAAAATATTTGCAAATGAAGCAGCTGACAAAGGATTAATCTCCAAAATTTACACACAGCTCATGCAGCTCAATATCAAAAAAATAAACAACCCAATCCAAAAATGGACAGAAGATCTAAATAGACATTTCTCCAAAGAAGACATATAGCTGGCCAACAAACACATGAACAGATGCTCAACATCACTAATTATTAGAGAAATGCAAATCAAAACCACAACGAGGTATCACCTCACACTGGTCAGAATGGCCATCATCAAAAAATCTACAACAAATAAATGTTGGAGAGGGTATGGAGAAAAGGGAACCCTCTTGCACTGTTGGTGGGAATGTAAATTGATACAGCCACTATGGAAAATAGTATGGAGGTTCCTTAAAGAACTAAAAATAGAACTAGCATTTGACCCAGCAATACCACTATTGGGCCTATACCCTGAGAAAACCATAACTGAAAAAGAGACATGTACCACAATGTTCACTGTAGCTCTAATTACAATAGCCAAGACATGGAAGCAATCTAAGTGTCCATCAATAGATGAATGGATAAAGAAGATGTGGTGCATATATACAACGGAATACTGTTCAGCCATAAAAAGAAACAAAATTGAGTTATTTGTAGTGAGGTGGATGGACCTAGAGACTGTCATACAGAGTTAAGTAAGTCAGAAAGAGAAAAACAAATACCGTATGCTAACACATATATATGGAATCTAAAAAACAAAAATGTTTCTGATGAACCTAGGGGCAGGAGCGGAATAAAGACACACACGCAGAGAATGGACTTGAGGACACGTGAGGGGGAAATGTAAGCTGGGACGAAGTGAGAGAGTAGCACTGACATATATACACTACCAAATGTAAAATAAATAGCTAGTGGGAAGCAGCTGCATAGCACAGGGAGATCAGCTCCATGCTTTGCGACCACCTAGAGGGGTGGGATAGGGAGGATGGGTGGGAAGAGCAAGCGGGAGGGGATAGGGGGATATATGTATACATATAGCTGATTCACTTTGTTATACAGCAGAAACTAACACACTCTTGTAAAGCAGTTATACTCCAATATAGATGTTAAGAAAATCTATGGTAGATAATATGGCAAAATGAGGAGAATGAGGAGTGTGTTCCAAATCAAAGAACAAGAGAAATCTGAGAAAAAAGATTTTAACGAAGTGGAGATAAGCAATCTGTCCAATAGAGAGTTCAAAGTTACAGTTAAACATGCTCACTGAACTCAGGAAACAAATGAATGAACACCGTGAGAATTTCAAGAGAGAGAAAATATAAGAAAGTACCACACAGAATTTATAACTGAAATAGAAAAAACACTTACAGGGTTCAACAGCAGACTGGATGAAGTAGAAGGATGAATCAGCAAAGTGGAAGAAAAAGCAGTGAAAATCACCTGCATAGAGCAGCAAAATAAGAAAAAAAACTTTTTAAGTAATGATAACTTAAGAGACCTTTGAGACAACATGAAGTAGAACAACATTTTCATTATATTGGTCCCTGAAGGAAAACAGAAAGGGCCAGAAAAATTATTTGAAGAAATAATGGGAAGAAAACTTCCTTAATCTGGGGAATGAAACAGACATCCAGGTCAAGGAAGCACACAGCGTCCCAAACAAGACAAACTCAAAGAGAAGCACACACTGAGACACATTAAAATGACAAAATTTAAGAATAAAGGGAGACTCTTTTTTTTAGTAGTGCATCAGTATATTTATTTTTATTGAAGTATAGTTGATTTACAATGTTGTGCTAGTTTCAGGTACACATCAAATTGATTCAGTTATATAATATATACATAATACATATGTGTATGTATTATACATACATACACATGTATGAATTACATATATAATATGTATGTATTACATATATATTCTTTTTAAGATTCTTTTTCATTATAGGTTATTGAAGATATTGAATATAGTTCCCTGTCCTATACAGTAGGTCCCTGTTGCTTATCTATTTTATATATAGTAGTATGTATCTGTTTTTTCCAAACTCCTAATTTATCCCTCTTAAACACAGCAAGACAAAAAAACGTATATGTAATATGTAATGTTGCTTTTAAGATTATTACTTCTTGCATATAAGACAAAGAAGGACACCACATAATGATAAAGGAGTCAATCCAGCAAGAAGATATAATATACATGCACCCAACACATGAGCATCAAAATATATAAAGCAAATAACTCTGTTATCAGCAGATTTTTCAACAGAAAATTTACAGGCCAGAGGGAGTGGCATAACATATTCAAAGTGCTGAAAGAAAAAATTTCCACTCCAGAATTCTCTACCTGGCAAGGTTATAATTCAGAACTGGGGAAAAGATTAAGAGTTTTACAAATAAGCAGAAGCTAAAGGAATTCACCATCATTAAACCAGCCTTACAAAAAAATGTTAAAGGAACTTCTCTACACTGAAAAGAAAAGGCACTAATTAATAATAAGAAAACATACAAAAGTAAAACTCTCACCGGAAAAGGCAAATATACAGTAAAAGTAGTGGATCAATCACTTATAAAGCAAGTATGAAGCATAAAAGTCAAAAGTAGTAAAGAAACTAAAATTATAATTAGTTAAGAAAGCATAAAATAAAAACATGTAAAAGGTGTCATTAAAAAAATAAAATGTGGGTGGGGGCGTAAAAATGTAAGCTTTAGTACGTATTCAAAGTTAAGCTGCTATCAACCTAAGACTGCCATATACATAGGATGTTATATGTGAATCTCATGCTAACACACAAAAAACTTATAGTAAACATACAGAAGAAAATGAAAAAGAAATCTAAATATAACACTAAAGAAAGCCAGCAAACCACAAGACAAAAAGAGAACTAAAACAGCTCCAAAACAATTAACAAAAAGGCAATAAATACATCCCTATGAATAATTGCTTTAAATGTAAATGGACTAAATTCACCAATCAAAAATAGACAGTGGCTGAATGGATAAAAAAGAAGAGACCCATCTATAGACCCATCTATATGCTCCCTATATATGTAAGAGATGCACTTCAGAAAAAGGACACACACAGACTAAACGTGAAGGGAATGAAAAATATACTGCATACAAATGTAAATGAAGAGAAAGCTGGTATAGCTATCCTCATATCAGACAAAATAGACATGAAAATAAAGACTGCAATAAAAAACAAAGAAGGCACTATATAATGATAAAGGGGTCAATCCAGCAAGAATCTATGCCATTTATAAATACATATGCAACTAACATTTGAGCACCAAAATATATACGTCAAATATTAATGGACCTATTGGGAGAAGTTGCAAGCAATACAATAATACTAGGGACTTTAACATCCCACTTATAACAATATACAGATCATCCACACAGAAAATCTATAAGGAAACATTGGCCCTAAACAACACATTAGACTAGATGAACAAGAGATATATATAGAACATTCCACCAAAAGCAGCAGAATACACATTCTTCTCAACTTCACATGAAACATTCACCAGGACAGATTACATGTTAGGCCACAAGACATGTCTCAATAAATTCTAGCATCTTTTTCAATTACAGTGGTATAAAACTAGAAATCAATTATAAGAAGAAAACTGGAAAAACCATATAAACATGAAGATTAAACAACATGCTGCTGAACAACTAATGGGTCATCGAAGAAATCAAAAGAAAAGTCAAAAAAATATTTTACCTACAGACAAATGAAAGCTGAAATATGACATACCAAAATGTATGGAATGCAGTAAAAGCAATTCTAAGGGGACAGTTCACAGTCATCAGGCCCACCTCAAGAAACAAGAAAAATCTCATATAAGCAATCTAAATTTACACCTAAAAGAACTAGAAAAAAAAGAACAAAAGGAAATAATAAAGATCAGAGAAGAAATAAATGAAATAGAGACTAAACAGACAATAGAAAAAGATCAGTGAAACTAAGAGCTGGTTCTTTGAGAAGATAAACAAATGAACAAGCTTCCGTTAAACTAACCAAGAAAGAAAGATAGAGGGTTTAATAAACTTAAAAAAAACCCTCAGAAATGAAAGAAGACAAGTTAAACCCATACCACAGAAATGCAAGGGATCATAAGAGAATTACTATGAACAATTATATACCAACAAATTGGACAACCAAGAAGAAATTTCTAGAAACATACAATGTACCAAGACTGAATTATGAAGAAATAGAAAACTCAAATAGACTGATCACAAGTAAGGAGATTGAATCAGTAATTAAAAGCCTCCCAACAAACAAAAGTCCAGGACCAGATGGCTTCACTGGTGAAGTCTTCCAAACATTCAAAGATGATTTGATACCTACGCTTCTTAAATTCTTCCAAAAAACTGAAGAAGAAGGAATGCTTCCAAACACATTTTACCAGGCCAGGATTACAAGGCCACATACAAGGCCAGGATTACCCTGATATCAAAACCAGACAAAGACAGCACATAAAAAGAAAATTACAGATCAAAATTCCTGATGAACATAGATGTAAAATCCTCAAGAAAGTATTAGCAAACTGAATTCAGCAATACATTAAAAGGATCATAAACCACAATCAAGTGGGATTTATTCTGGGAATGCATGGATGGTTCAATATCCAAAAAAATCAATGTGATATACTACATTAACAAAATAGAGACTTCCCTGGTGGCACAGTGGTTAAGAATCCACTTGCCAATGCAGAGATCATGGGTTCGAGCACTGGTCCGGGAAGATCCCACATGCTGCAGAGCAAATAAGCCTGTGTGCCACAACTACTGAGCCTGCACTCTAGAGCTCGCGAGCCACTACTGAGCTCCCACGTGCCACAACTATTGAAGCCCGTTTGCCTAGAGCCTGTGCTCTGCAACAAAGACAAGCCACCGCTATGAGAAGCCTGCGCACCACAACGAAGAGTAGCCCCCACTCACTGCAACTAGAGAAAGCCCACACACAGCAACAAAGACCTAATGCAGCCAAAAATAAACAAAATAAAGGATAAATACCATAAAATCATCTCAAGAAATGCAAAAAAACCACTTAACAAAATTCACCATTGATTTATGATAAAAAGTCTCAACAACAGTGTATAGAAGGAATGTGCCTAAACATAATAAAGACCATATATGACAAACCCACAGTTAACATCATACTCAATGGTGAAAAGCTTAAAGTTCTTCCTCTAAGATCAGGAACAAGACAAGTATGCTCACTCTTGCCACTTTTATTCAACATAGCCCTAGCTACAGCAATTAGGAAAGAAAAAGATCAAAAGGCACCCAAATTGGAAAGGAAGAAGTAAAACCATCACTATTAGCAGATGACATGATACTATATATAGAAAACCCTAGACTCTACCAAAAAAAATTGTTAGAACTAATAAATGAATTCAGTAGAGTCACAGGATATAAAATCAATATACAAAAGTCTGTGGCATTTCTATGGACTAATAATGAACAATCAGAAAGAAATTATGAAAAAAATTCCATTTACATTGCATCAAAGAGAATAAAATAGCTAGAATTAAGTTTAATCAAGGAAGTGAAAGACCTGTGCATTGAAAACTACATGACACTAATGAAAGAAATTGAAGAAGACACACAAAAAATGGAAAGATATTCTGTGCTCATGGATTAAAAGAATTAATATTGTTAAAATGCCCATAATGCCCAAAGAAGACACACAATAAATGGAAAGATATTCTGTGCTTATGGATTAAAAGAATTAATAATGTTAAAATGTCCATACTGCCCAAAGAAGACACACAATAAATGGAAAGATATTCTGTGCTCATG
>NW_021703772.1:64390736-64529773 GCF_005190385.1 Monodon monoceros
TTCTGTGCTCATGGATTAAAAGAATTAATATTGTTAAAATGTCCATACTGCCCAAAGCAATCTACAGATTCAATATAATCCCTATCAAAATGCTAATGGCATATTTCACAAAAGTAGAATAATTCTAAAATTTGCATGGAACCACAAGAGATTCCAAATAGTCCCCCACTCCGAAAAGTCTTAAGAAAGGAGAACAAAGCTGTAGGTATCATGCTGCCTCATTTCAAACTATACTATAAAGCTACATTAATCAAAACAGTATGGTATTGACACATAGCTCAACACAGAATTAAGAGCCCAGAAATAGGGCTTCCCTGGTGGCGTAGTGGTTGAGAGTCTGACTGCCAATGCAGGGGACACGGGTTCGAGCCCTGGTCTGGGAAGATCCCACATGCTGCGAAGCTACTAAGCCCGTGCACCACAACTACCAAACCTGCGCTCCAGAGCCCGCGAGCCACAACCACAGAGCCCGTGTGCTACAACTAGTGAAGCCTGTGTGCCTAGAGCCCATGCTCCACAACAAGAGAAGCCACCACAATGAGAAGCCTGCACACCGCAACGAAGAGTAGCCCCTGCTTGCCGCAACTAGAGAAGGCCCGTGTGCAGCAACAAAGACCCAATGGAGCCAAAAATAAATTCATTAATTAATTAAAAGAAAAAATAAAAGAGCCCAGAAATAAACCCATCCATATACAACAATTAATCTGTGACAAAGGAACAAACAATGAAAAAAAGAACAGTCTCTTCAGTAATTGGTGCTGGGAAAGTTTGGACAGCCATGTTAAAAAACAAAAACAAACAAAACAAAACAAAAAACCTAGACCACTATCTTACATCTTACATCACTTACAAAAATTAACTCAAACTGGATTAAAGACTTGAATGTAAGACTTGAAACCATAAAAATTCCTAGATGAAGACATAGATGGTAACCTTCATGATATCAGTGTTAGTAACGTTTTCGTGGTTCTGACTCTAAAGGAAAGGGAAACAAAAGCAAAAATAAAGAGATGGGACTCCATCAAACTAAAAAGCTTCTGCACAGTAAAAGAAACCATCATCAAAATGAAAACGCAACTTACTGAATGGGAGAATATATTTACCAATCATATATCTGATAAGGAATTAATATCCAAAATATATAAAGAACTCATACAATTCAACAACAACAAAACCAATCCAATTAATAAATGGGCAGAGGACCTGAACAGACATTTTTCCGGAGAAGACATACACACAACCAAGAGGCACATGAAAAGATGTTCAACATCTCAACTAGGGAAATGCAAATCAAACTCATGAGACATCACCTTACACCTATTAGAATGGCTATTATCAAAAGACAACAAATAGCAAGTGTTGGAGAGGATGTGGAGAAAAGGGAATGCTCACACTGCTGGTGTGATTGCAAATTGGTGCAGTTACTACAGAAAACAGTAAAGAGATTCCTCAAAATATTAAGAACAGAACTACCATATGATCCAGCTATTCTACTTCTTGGGATTTATCTGAAGAGTATGAAAACACTAGTTCAAAAAGATATATGTGTCCCTATGTTCACTACAGCATTATTTACAATAGCCAAGATATGGAAACATACTAAGTGTCCCTTGATGGATGAATGGATAAAGAAGATGTAGTATATATAAACAACGGAACACTACTAAGCCATTAAAAAGAGTGAAATCTTGCCATTGCAACATGGATGGACCTTGAGGGAATTATGGATGGACCTTGAGGGAATTATGCTACGTTAAATAAATCAGAAGGAAAAAGATAAATATTGTATGATTTCACCTATATGTGGAATCTAAAAGCAAAAACAAATCCAAATGAACAAACGAAACAAAACAAAAATAAAATCACAGGTACAAAGAAGCGATCAGTGGTTACCAGAGAGGAAGGAGAATGTGAGGTGGGCAAAAGGGGTGATAGGAGTCAATTGTATGATGAGAGATGGTAACTAGACTTTTAGGGATGATTACTTTGTGGTGCATTCCGATGTTGAATTATAATGTTGTACACTTGACATATATATACATATATATTTTATATGTTGTGTGTATACATATATTTTTAAAGAATGCACTTAAATGAAGTAACATAGCATGCTGCTTGATATTTCTTCCAAAACATGTAGCACCTGTAGGAAATTCATTTCAATGATTGTAATCCCTGAAGCCATATTCCATATGAAGAAATACTGCTATGTTATATATAAATCAGGAATATGATTGAGCTTAAAGAAGTACAGGTGAATCAGGAAAAGGAACATATTCATTATGAAAGACATCATGAAGCACAGTTAAGTGATTAATGCACGTGGATTGATTATTGAAAGCAATGCCTATTGCTCCACCATTCTTAAGCTTCAGAATATGTTTCCACCACTTTATACAGATGATCAAAATAAAAATAAAGGTGTTTGTTTTAATTGATTAGTATATCATTATTAATCTAGGCCTAGCTTTCCATTTTATAAAAAGAGTATCCTGAGACACAAAGAAGGATCTTTTTCAATGTAACTGAAATTCTGTTAGTCTCGGTATTAAAATTACTGTTTCTTGGTTTCAGTTGAATCGTCTTCCCATCATACAAGTCTTTCTGTATACCAGGCATTTGTTAACTATTGTAGTGGAGTGAGTAGGGTGCAGAGGAAGTGAAAATATTCTATATCATACAAGGACAGAGGAGATTTCATAATTGCCCTTTGAGGTTATTAAGATCTCACACTCACTGACACCAAAGAGCCATAAGCTTCACACGCTGTTTATGTGACTAAGTGGTTGCCTGTTCAAGAACAGAGTGCGTAGTGCATGAGGAGAGGAGGGGCAATGACAGGATGAAAGTCCCTGAGTACATTAAGCCTGGTGCTCCTGGGGACCTGGAATAATGGTTGATAGGAAAATCAGAGGTATGATTTTTTGTTGCTGTTGTTTCCTCCAGCAATTTCTCCTTACTAACTGTATGATCTGGACTTTAAGGATAGGTATCACCATACAAATTCAGGATGAGGATTTTCACTTATGGGGTTTATTAAAAGTAGATTATTTAGAGATAATTATACATGGTTGCAGGGGCAACTGCAAAACAAGGAGATATACAGATATATTTCATGGGTATCCTAGAAATTAAAAATGCGAACTCCTGTTTTTAAAACATTTGGGAAGCCATGAACGTCAAGTTATAATAATGATAATAAAATGACTTATTACATTGGTTCACCCTCCTTTATTCTTTGTAGGTGGGGGTATAGATATACAATGAATGAGATAATTGAGTAAGCCTGCAGATTGCCTATACAAAACTTCAATTAAGAGGTGATTTGGAGAAAGGCATTGTTAGTTTTACAAAAGTGTATTTCAGAAAGCCATTCCATAGTATCTGTCATGATATTCTCATACACAAGACTGAGATGTGTGAGCGGAACTATAATCTGGTTAAGCAGATGTAAAGTTGGTTGAACCACTGTATAAAGAGTTTGAGATTAGTGGATCAGTTTCGCCCTGGCAAGGAGACCCCTGTTGCTATGCCAAAGAGCTCTGTACTCTGTACTTGGCCATGTCTCACGGAACATTATTATGAATGACTTGTATGAAGATATAAAGACAATACTGTCATATTTGCAGATCTCACATAGCTAAAAACTGTAAAACAACATCAGGATCTAAAGCAAATTGACAGGCTGGAATGATGGGCTGACATTAACAGAAGTGTGTCGGGTTCTGAGAGAGACCGTATCCAGGCTTAAACCAAGATTGCACAGTCAGCTCTTAACAATCCAATCCATGATATAAAAAGAATAAAAGCAATCCTAACAATGTCAACTGTTTTTTAAGCCCTTACTATGTACGGGTACTCTTCTACATGTTTTCCTGTACATTTAGTCCTTAAAAAAGGGCTATGAGATAGTTACTATCATTCTCACTTTACAGATAAGAAAACCAAGGCAAAGAGAAGTAAAGCTACTTTCTATAACTCACAGAGCTTACAGAGCTCTACTCTATGTAGAGAGGAGGTGAGAATAGAGCACAAGGCATCTAATTCAAGAAGTACTATGTCACAAATCCTGCTCTCAGGTTTCAAAAAAACGAATACATAGCACAGGTTGCTAGGGAAGATATTTTTAACAGCCCATAAGTGAAAATTTTCTTTGACAGAGAGTTCAACACAAGGCATCAGTGTTTCCAGAATGGTTAATGGCATCTCTAGCAGCATTTATGGAAGAAATGTATCTAGAACATGACAGATAACATTCTTGTTCTTCCATATGGTGTCATCCTACTTCAGATTCACTCATGGTATAACTTTATGCTCCCTGCACTTCCTGCATTTATATTGACACTGATAAAGGTACCTGACTCATTAATGAAGAAATAATATAAAACAAAATATAGCATAAGTTGAGCTCAAAATACACAAATTTTTTAAAACTGTGAGCAATTTTTCAGAAATCAAGTTGATAATAAAGTGAAATCTAGATAAAGCAAAATTGAAGCCTGTGACCTAGTCCATTTATTTCTTTTTCAATCACATTAACGTACAAGTACCACACAGTCAATTGGACCAGAGTCATTTGGGTGAACTGGGGCAATCTTCATGTTTCTCAAATAACCAGACTGTCCTTCAACATTTACTTCATTTGATCACATAGCCCCTAATTTTTCTTTTCTTTGTAGTTGAATGCTACTGGTTCAATTATACTAAGAAAAAAGGAATTGGACCTACATATAGTGGGCTTCAATCCACTCTGAATATTCCGGTTAAATGATTTTAGTTTTGAATTTAAATTCAGGACTGGATTGCTTAATTCTCTGCCATCTACTTTTTGAAGTTATTATTTAAATGCTAAATGCGCTGTAGACAGTATTTCTATGTAAATACAAAGCTTATATTTTATGGCATCAAATTTGAAATTTATACGTTTTCTCTAATATTCTGAGGACTGATGAAACCTTGAATTCTATAAACAAAATAATGATGGAAGCAAATTCATAAAGGTTCTAGAAGCAAAATGAAATTCAAGTAATCCTTTCAACTAGGAAGCTGTACTGCATTCCGTTCTGCTGCTCTTAAACATCCTTTTTTTTTTTTTTTGGTCGTTTATAAACAACAGAAATTTTTTTCTCACAGTTCTGTGGGCTGAGAAGTCCAAGATCAATAAACAGGCACATTAGTGTCTGGTGAGATATATCCTTGCTTTTATAAACTTGTATGTCAAATAATTTATACAGTAGAAAAAGAAAACTCTCACACGGAGTTCAGACTATGCATAGGACGCACAGTAGCTTCATTTCTTGATCTGCACCTTGTCAGGTTGTGTTTACCTGACAATCTTTCTTCCTCCCTGATAAGCTGAGAGTCATGCTCAATACACTTCTTCCGTATTATTGGAACTGGTTATTTTTGAAGCCCATTCCCTTAGACAATGAACTTCAGAAACTATACATTGAGTGAAAAATTAAGTACAACTGTCTATTTTTAAACATGAAGACAATGCTAATTACAATTCTCCAGATAAACATACATAATTATAGTAATTACAATTCAACAATAACTCTCTGGTACTTACTATTATAAACTCATAAACTATTATTCAGTACCCTATAAAATTCAAAATCTAATTGAAAGTGCTAGTTTAGCATAATTCCCACAAGCCATCATCTTTAATATTCTGGAATGAATGAGGTTTTGGTTGAGCTATTAATTGATACTGACAAGCAATAACCACTGGAATGAAACTGCAATTATGAGTGTCAATTAATCACATTTGCTGTCATCTCTGGTGTCAAACAAAATTCCATAATATTCTAAATAGTTTTTAAAAGTTTATACCTTTTATGTTTCAATTCACTAAATGGAAACCAAAAGCAGTGTCCTGGGAATCTCAAATAACATTCAAAGTATATTTATGTAAAATATGAACATTGTGTTTCTTAGTTTAAAAAGCTCTTCTTTTTCATCCAAAATTATTTTTAGGATAAATCTGTGTCTTTGAAGACTAGTAAAAGCACCTCATTCCGCCTTCCACCTGCCTTAACTCAGTGCATCTTTTTGACTCACAGATCACCCCTGGATGCAGCAGAAATTGCACATGTAGAAGAAACTCTGAGAGCAGGAACTTGAGTAAGCATCATTAAGGACTTGAGATAATTTGAAAGTGAACTTTTAGAAGCTTCAATTGATCAGTGTCTCTTTGAATCGGGGCAAGGAGGCAGCAGGATTTAATTTCCTTTCCCTCATTATTTCTAATTAACAGGCTAACTAGTGATGTTCCTTCCCTCTAATCTAAGGCATGCATACACCAGCATCATTCACCAACCAACCAAGTCTGTTCAAAAGTCATTGGAGGGCTCCTTTTGGCACTGAGGCTATGACCTCAAGACTAAAATGAATGTATTTGCTGTAAACTGAGCTAGGCCACCTACCAGATGATCACACAAATGGCAGTGTTAACAACACAAGATCCAATCCCAGACAAATAAAGCACTCTGTGCAAAGTGGAGGTTGTGACCTCACTAGCTGGATGTTTACCAGATATTCAAGCAAACATACAGCCTTTACTTAAATATTCACAAATCCCAGTCCTTGGTTGGTTGGTGAGACACGACTATAAAGAGAAAGCCTTGTTTCATTTTATATGCTTAGATTTTATGTCAACTTTATTGTACTGGGATAGTTAATCCTCAACAAACTAAGAAAGGAAGTAAAGCATCTGTTCACTCTAAACTCTGAATCTGAAAAATGTTTCCTGGAAGGGTTTTCCATAAAGCTGAACATGTTAACAACTTAAAAATAAAGGATTTATGCCCTATGATTAAAAATCTTGACTAGACATAGCAAAGTTACTTATTTAGAAATATTTTTTAATGCACAGCATTCGTACATTTTTCATAGAATGTTACTAAAGTGAAGAGACTTACTGCAAGCAGACACTTGAAGGAGGAAAGAACATTATACTAATTGCCTATACTTATTAATAATGTAAATGGAATGAGCTTCGCTTTAATTATTCTGTTTTTCTCTTTACTTCTGTTTCTACTAATTGCATTTATGTTCACTATTGACTTACAATAACATGATGAGGTAATGGTCAAGACTTAGATTCCACACTGTTTTCAAACTGCATCAATATAATATGACCTTTTCTGTTTTGTTATTTATGGTTCTGACACAGTAGGTTATGGTATCTTTTAGTTTGTTTCTTTCAAAAGTTAAGTTCTCTCTGGTTTTGGATTCTTCTCTTTCTCTTCTTGTCTCCTATTGTGTTAACTGTAATTTTATAAAATTTCAATATCTGAGTTACTCAATTAGCAGGTCAATTATTTTCAGTTGTCCGGAATTACTAACTCATGCTGGCAGGCATACTGCAAAGAAAGCTTGCTTAAATTCAGAGTAGTGCCACAGGAGTAGTTCTGAAATTCTTATGGTTGATTACAACTGCTATTACTCTTGACCTTCAAAAAGTCCAGGTGAAAAAGTCTTGTTCCGTAGCTTGGAAATTGGGGACTTAACTGAACCCTAATCCAGGCACCAGATCAGACTCCATGTGCTCCTGGAGGAAACTCTGCAGCACACCTCTCTGTGGGGTGCTCTGGGTAAGATTCAAGTGAGCTTTATCTTCTTTCCTAATTAGGTACCAATCCTGTCTTTGTTTTCTTTTCTTTTTTTTTTTTAAATTAAATTTTAAGTATAGCTGCTTTACAATGCTGTGTGAGTTTCTGCTGTACAGCAAAGTGAATCAGCTATACATATACATATAGCCCCTCTTTTTTGGATTTCCTTTCCATTTAAGTCATCCCATAGCACTGAGTAGAGCTCCCTGTGCTGTACAGTAGGCTCTCATTAGTTATCTATTTTATACATAGTAGTGTCTGTATGTCAATCCCAATCTCCCAATTCATCCCATCCCCCCTTCCCCCCTTGGTATCCATATGTTTGTTCTCTACATCTGTGTCTCTATTTCTGCTTTGCAAATAAGTTCATCTGTATCATTTTTCTAGATTCCACATATAAGCGCTATTATACAATATTTTTTTTTCTCTTTCTGACTTACTTCACCCTGTATGACAGTCTCTAGGTCCACCCTGTGTCTCTGCAAATGGCAGTTTTGTTCCTTTTTATGGCTAGAAATATTCCATTGTATACATGTACCACATCTTCTTTATCCATTCCTCTGTTGATGGACATTTAGGTTGGTTTCATGTCCTGGCTATTGTCAATAGTGCTGCAATGAACATTGGGGTGCATGTGTTTTTTTAAATTATGGTTCTCTCCGGGTATATGCCCAGGAGTTGGATTGCTGGGTCATATGGTAGTAGTTTTGTTTTTAGTTTTTTAAGGAACCTCCATACTGTTCTCCACAGTGGCTGTATCAATTTACATTCCCACCAACAATGTGAGAGGGTTTCCTTTTCTTCACACCCTCTCCAGCATTTATTGTTTGTAGATTTTTTGATGATGACCATTCTGACCAGTGTGAGGTGATACCTCCTTGTAATTTTGATTTGCATTCTTCTAATAATTAGTGATGTTGAGCATCTTTTCATGTGCCTCTTGGCCATCTATATGTCTTCTTTGGAGAAATGTCTATTTAGGTCTTCCACCCATTTTTTGATTGGGTTGTTAGTTTTTTTGATATCGAGCTGCATGAGCTGTTTGTATATTTTGAAGATTAATCCTTTGTCAGTTGCTTCATTTGCAAATATCTTCTCCCATTCTAAGGGTTGTCTTTTTGTCTTGTTTATGGTTTCCTTTGCTGTGAAAAAGCCTTGAAGTTTCATTAGGTCCCATTTGTTTATTTTTGTTTTTATTTCCATTACTCTAGGACGTGGGTCAAAAAAGATCTTCTTGTGATTTATGTCAAAGAGTGTTCTGCCTATGTTTTCCTCTAAGAGTTTTATAATGTCCAGCCTTACATTCATGTCTTTAATCCATTTTGAGTTTATTTTTGTGTATGGTGTTAGGGAGTGTTCTAATTTCATTCTTTTACATGTAGCTGTCCGGTTTTCCAAGCACCAGTTACTGAAGAGACTGTCTTTTCTCCATTGTATATTCTTGCCTCCTTTGTCACAGATTAGGTGACCAAAGGTGCATGGGTTTATCTCTGGGCTTCCTATCCTGTTCCACTGATCCATATTTCTGTTTTTGTGCCAGTACCATACTGTTTTGATTACTGTAGCTGTGTAGTATAGTCTGAAGTCCGGGAGCCTGATTCCTCCACGTCAGTTTTTTTCCCTCAAGACTGCTTTGGCTATTCGGGGTCTTCTGTGTTTCCATACAAATTGTAAAATTTTTTGTTTTCTTCTTGCTCTTCCATGAGAAACACAGAGGACTCATAGAGTATAATCTTTTCTTTGCTCTCTCCAAGACTATCAAATGTCAGGCTATCAGAAGTGATATTTAATAAAGAGAGTTAAGGAATCCTGTTCCTAGGTGGTCTGAGCTCCAGTCTTGTGTCAAGTTACATGTTTGGGTAGGTGCACATCTAAACAACGTGAGATTCCCCCACTATAGAACCACTGATACCGAATTATACATTCGTGTTCATGCAGAGACATTCATTGAGAGCCGATAGAAGACATGATTATACAAAGAATCCTTCTGTGTTTTCTGTTGAAGTCTGCTGCGTTTTTTAATGCCCCTGTAAAAATCTCCTTTCCCTCCATGGTGAATTTCTTTTTACTGTGTCTTGAAGGAATAGAATGCTTCCCTTCACCAGAATGAGAATTATGTAACTGAACAGGTTCCAAAATAGTTTTAAAAGAAAATTATTGTGGAGGATGTTATTATGTGTGAATAGTGGAAGTCTCTATCTGTGAAACTAAACTTGTTTAACAATTGAATCAAGACTCAAAAATTGAACAGGTTTCTTTTTAACTGTAGGATGCTCTCAAGACTTCAACTTGCTAATGTATACTGAGCCTCCAAGAAGGGGATTTAACAGCCACATTTCCCAGGCTCACTACAAGACAGAGCTCTTGCTTTCAGAACATTATTAAAATCTCTCTAAATAATTAAAGAACTAAAGAAAAATCTAAAGAACATGGTTTTGAATGCTAGGATGTAATTTTTTTTGCATTCCTTTTTTGACTTAACTGCTAAGAAGCACAAAGCTAAATAAACCACTCAGAGTATCCAAATATCTCTTTAGTTAATGTAATTACATTATAACTTCATATATTAAAAACTACTTATTATTATCCACTACAATATCATGGAAGCAAATAAGGTATAAACGCATGAAACTTTAAAAAAACGATGGCATTATTGAAAACACTATAGAAAAACATGCATAGTGACAGCAGATTTTTTTTCAAAAATCAATTTACTCATCGTTGTCACTATCATTTTACTTTATTTCAAATACAAAACTTCGAGAACAATCCCTTTGTGTTCAAATGATGCAGAATGCTTAATACATCCTCAAGATGGCCTTGGATTATCAAAACTAGCATCAAAACTAAATAAAAATTCCACACATAATAAAAGACAACTCCTATATTTAAATCAAAGAATTACATTGAGGGCTTCCCTGGTGGCGCAATGGTTAAGAGTTGGCCTGTCAGTGCAGGGGACATGGGTTCGAGCCCTGGTCCGGGAAGACTGCATATGCTGCAGAGCAACTAAGCCCATGTGTCACAACCACTGAGCCTGTGCTCTAAAGCCCATGAGCCACAACTACTGAAGCCGGTGCGCCTACAGCCTGTGCTCCGCAACAAGAGAAGCCACCACAATGAGAAGCCTGCGCACCACAACGAAGAGTAGCCCCCAGTCACTGCAACTAGAGAAAGCCGTGCACAGCAATGAAGACCCAACACAGACAAAAATAAATTAATTAAATAAATAAATTTTTAAAAAAAGGATTATACTCACTGAACACTATGTGAAAAATAATCAGGTATTATTAACTACATTCTTACAGATTAATTCTATTTATTTTTTTAAGTTCTAAAATAAAGCTTCCTAATCACCAAAGCCACTGTCCAAATATCAATGTAATATAGCCACACTCTCTTCTGTATATGTATATATTCAGATCCCATTCAGGGAGGGGAACATCATTCCCCTTTAATTCAGCTTCTTCACAAGTGCTTTCTCAAACCTGTGTCCATATACATCATCTGAGAGTTTATTTAAATGTAGATTCTCTGGGTCATTTCCCAGAGATTCTGACTCAGTAAGACTGCATGAGGTCCTGGAATCTCCATCTTTGAGAAATATCCCAGGTGATTCAGACGGTGGTCCATAGTCTACTATTAAAAAATTGCTGTTGAAGAGCATGTAGCCAATAGAGAACAATTTTAGTTGTATTTAAACTCAATTGCCCTCCCACTCCGAGAGGGCGTAGCCACTGGCACTGTTTGGGAAAGGACTTATGGGTCACTCAGAAATTCAGCACAGAAACGCCCACCCTTCCTTATTTCATAAGCTCATCTAGCTCCTATTCTAACCACACGCAAGCACGCTTTGTTGAGCCACTACAAATGGGGGTTCTAGTCCCAGCAATGCTATTAACTAGTTTTATGGCCCAATTAGCAGACCCCATAACTTCACTAAACCTCATGTTATTCAAATAGTAGACTGGATTACATTATTTCAAAAATCACAATCAGCTTCAAAGTTCTGTGAATCAGGTGTAAACCTCGATTTTTCTTTTCATTTTCTATGTTATTTTATCTAAGCCATGTATTTTCAAAGTGAGCTTTGAAGGCAGTTTTTTTCTGATAACCTAAAACTTGTCTCTTTCACAGCAGACTACACGTTGTCTCCATTTTCTTTCAGAAATAAGACATTAGAAATGTAAAAAAAAAAAAGAAAAAAAAAATCAGTGAGCATTGTGACTTTAACCAGTACTCAGCATTACTCCTCTTGATCCCGCTTGGATTCATAAATGACTTGGTAAGTCCACTGGGCCAGAAAAAAATGTTTACATTCAGAAGCAAGAAACAATAAACATTAAAAAAGAAAAGTGACTGAATGAACTGTGGGTATTTCCTTGCCCCCTGTTCTTAAATGGCAAAGTAATTGAATGTAGGTGCAACTCATAGTTTGCAAAAGATTTAGACTGAATATAAAACTACTGTGAAACTGATGCCAGCAAATAGGTTTGATTCTTCCTTTCCAAGGATGAAATTTCAATACACACTCTTCTTGGTTTCCAGTCAAGCCAGTGATGTCTGTTTATGTGGAACAGAAAAGTACATAATGATCATTTGCTTGGGGTGAGTTAAAGAAACTAACACATGCCTTTGTCTCTTACACCAGCCACCAGGGAAAAATAGCAGGCATCTGTGGGCTGTGGGATGGAGTGTGGTCCATGATCACCTTCATTATCAGAGTCGGAGCAAGGGCTAGAACACAGGGTTCTCAGCTCTTGTATTCTGCCCTCTAAAAAGAAGAAAAAACTGGGGCTGCCCTGTGTCCTGCCAAATATTGGTTAGTTCTTAAAATCCAAGATAAAGTGTTTCTCTGTTCTACTGAAACTTTTAGAGCCAAACAATTTAGACATTAAATAATATATAACAAACATAAACTTTCCATCCTGTAGAGTAACTTCCATTCTGCAGCCAAGAATTTTACTACTGTGCATTAAGATAATATGGTTTTAGTTGAGAAGGTAAAAAATATCCATAACTTTTTATTAGGAAAGGTGAAATTCTTGGCAACTGAGGTTACTATACAAATAAAGTGTTTAGATGAAAATGTAGTTGATCACATAATCCATCTTTAAATTTACTTTATGATTTACTTTGTGATATATGAACAGTATTTTAAAAAAAGAATCGTGTGTGTTATATAGATAACGAGCCTATATCGTCAGTAATTCTGGCAGTAGGTACATATTATTATTCTACAATGTAGAGCAATCTACGATGTGTAGCCAAATGGCTTATTTTATACAATGGACTCTGGAATTACAGATGGGCTCTGGCCTGACCCCAGGGCACATTTCCTTATTTCTCCAAGCCTCTTCACCTCCCTAAGCAACAACTATAAAACAGGCACAAGCGACTTCCCTGGTGGCTCAGTGGTTAAGAATCCGCCTGCCAGTGCAGGGGACACAGGTTCGGGCCCTGGTCCGAGAAGATCCCACATGCCGCGGAGCAACCAAGCCCATGCGCCACAACTACTGAGCCTGTGCTCTAGAGTCTGTGAGCCACAACTACTGAGCCCGCGTGCCACAACTACTGAAGCCTGCGCTCCTAAAGCCCGTGCTCCACAACAAGAGAAGAGCCATCGCAATGAGAAGCCCGCGCACCGCAATGAAGAGTAGCCCCCGCTCGCAGCAACAAAGACCCAATGCAGCCAAAAATTAATTAATTAATTAATTTAAAAAGGCCATACAGGTACAAGATTACCTATAGGAACCTTCTACATACTAAGGGGTAAATCTGTTTTTCCACAAGAGAACAATTATTCCTAAATGGCACCCTGAAGAGAGAAGCATATCTAGAATATTCATACTTAACTGAAGTTGCAATGAAGGAAAATTTCCCAGCCAAGGGCACTACTGACTAGCAAAGATGAAGGACAAATAGTCTACTCACCACGTCTGTTTCTGCAATGCTTTGGTGAATATTCCCTCATTGTCCTAGCTCCAGACTTTAATAAAGCAGTCAGATTCTTGAGTCTAAATATTTTGATCAAAATAAAACCATTTTTATTAAAAGTTTTAAAAAGAGTAGAATGTGTGGAAGGCTCTAAAAAGATCTCCTTATGTTACTTTAATCTCCCCACTGTATCCTTCAATAATTACATTTTTACTACTTCAGCTTGACGCTTGACAATAGTTGTTTCCAAAAAATTATACATTCCCACTATGTGCACTATAAATAGATAGATAAATAGAGCTTTTTCGCATTACAAAAATGTTCAGTGCTTTGTTCAGTTCTTACAAGAGTGTTTGGTCTCTTCTATTCCATTGCCTCCTCTGTATTAAATTTTAAGCATAATGACTAAATCAGTATTGTTTTTATCTAACCTCTGAGTACATGAATCTTTCATAATTATGATTTTAAATATATTCTTGACAATGTTCCTGATTCCTTCCATATGGAGAGATTTTTCTTTTCATTACTTGTCCTTCTGATTACCAATGAAAATGTGGAGCTTTATTGTGTTATACTTATAAAAACAGCAATTCACAAGTAAGTGTCACTTGGCCTTTGTCCCTTCCACATTGTCCCTGGGATCCACAGAATAATCCTTGGAGATTCCATCCTGCTGGAATAATTCATATCTGAGCGATGTCAATAGCTGGAGAACGGTACAATGTGCATTCAAAGAGCCTGGTATGTCATTATCCTCGTGGAGTCATTGTGCATGGTGGTATCATCAAAATCCATTCAGACTCAGACGATTATTCAATACACTTTAGAAGGATTCCTTTCTCCTATCATCCTCAGTGCATTCCCCAAGGAAACAGAATATATCAACACACCACACCATAAACGGAATCGGTCATAGCATCCACCACGTTGTATCTTCTACCATGCGTTATTTCACAATATGACATGCTCAAGCTCTTTGCTGATGAACACTGTAACTCCTAATATAGATCTGGCAATGCCGTGTGCTTTTTTCCCCTTTCACAGTCATCCTGTCATTGCTATTAGCCTATTTTTATGTCTGAATAAAAGCCTGTGTTTCTTCCTGGAATACAGCTTTTTTTTAAATAACAGTGTATGAAAGTAAAATGTAAGCAAAAAGATGAAATAGCTCCAGATGTGGTAATTCAGTGACAAGGAGTTGAGCTATACACTGGTACGAAGAAAATGCCCATAAAAGACTGAATTTTACTTTATCCTAGAAACATGGTAGAGTGGAAGCAACAGGGAATTTGCCGTTCTTTCTAAGCTTATTACTGCTTGTGAGACTCAGGGGAAAGTGACTTCTGTGCTTGGAGAGATAAGAACCCTCACTTCATGATACTGTGGTGAGATTTACGTAAGATAATGTGTGCAAAATTCCGAGAGCCTGGTGCCATGACACAACATCCCAGAGCAATACATCTAAGAGCTGTCTGTTCCCATGCCTTCTCCACCTGCTTATGCTCCCCTGAGATTTCCCAGATATCAGATGGGAACTGTAACTTTAAAAACTGAACCATACACACATTAGAAGTCTTTTATGCACTGTCTTGGCATAGTTCAGTTAGTTGCAATATAAGTCTATCATACAAACTTGTATTTGTATATCACTCAACACATGATGTCATTTCTGTGTCATCTATTTTATGGTAGAAAACTCAGAAGGGAGGCCTATGGTTGTTACTTTGTGTTTCATTGCTTTTTATCCTGTATGTGATTAATTTAAAAAGTTATATGATGAATTGCATAATCATTTTTATGGTGACCAAATGGTAAGACGTAAAGAAATACTATGAAAGAACACAAGAAATTAGCTCAGTTGGTTAAAGGTACTGAGTAGCTTGCAAGTAACTCAAAAGATAATTTTACTAGCAGCACAGCTTTATACTTTGGTAAGGGAAAATAAAGGATAGGTTTAAAGTAATCTTCAGGCAAATAAATAAAAAATTTCTTATAGAAGATTTGCCATGAGTTTTATGGAGTAGCAACGAAAATCAAGGGTGAAATCTAAATTTATAAAATATTATACATCCTCATTTCATATACTCATTTTTCTTCATACCAGCCCTGCAATCAAAGGTGAGGGAAAAGAAGAAAACCAAGAGTATATATATTAAGGAGGAAGACAATAGGCAGATTATCTAAATAATATTGGTTCCTAAAAGAGTACTGATTTTGAAACAATCCTTAGTGTTGCCTTGGTCTGTTATCCGGCCATTGAACCATCAGTTCAAGCAGCTACTACCTACCAAGCACTCCCTCAGTGAGCTGGCACCAGGCCAGGTACTTCTCTGCTGGGTAATGTTATCTCTCTTCCCAATCACTCCTCATTATAGACAGGAGGCAATGTTCAAATTATTTAACGATTTGTACAGCATAGGAACTAACTATTCAGAAAGAATACTTAAGTGTTTACCATGTGTTAGGCATGCCAAATGTTATATATATTATTGCCATTTATTCCCTTAACCACTATGAAGTAAGTACTACTCTTATTCCCATTTCACACATGAGAAAACTGAGGTTTAGAGACATCACTTCCTCAAGGTCACATCACTTGCAGGGAGAAGGGCCAGTATTAGAATCTAGGCCAGTGACCAGAGGTCATGCTCCTAATAGACATAGATCTCATGGAGGAAAATCCATAATATGGTGAGTCAGGGTACAGTTAAAATGCCTGATAGAGGCCTTTACTTTTTGACATTTTATCTGCACAGTTGTTGACTAAATGTACCATATAATCATGCCTCTCCTATCTGTCCTTTTACCTTCTTTTCAATCACTGGGAAAACTGATTGCAAAAT
This sequence comes from Monodon monoceros, assembly GCF_005190385.1. Classification (NCBI taxonomy): domain Eukaryota; kingdom Metazoa; phylum Chordata; class Mammalia; order Artiodactyla; family Monodontidae; genus Monodon; species Monodon monoceros. The sequence goes on from NW_021703772.1 coordinate 64,407,133, forward strand.
TTGTTTTCTGAATTTCTGAAAATTGCATCAGCTTAAGTGTTTAGAAAAAAAATACCCTCATGTTTAAGAGCCTCATATCCATAGTTATAGCTCTGAAATTATAAGTTTAAATTGTGCCAGAGAAAAAGATTTGGTTTATATTACCAACAAAAATGAACCACGGCAGGAAAGCAGAGCAATTGTGGGCTAAAGAAGACCTTATCTAATGATAAGGTCCAGCCTTATCATTTTACACATGAGGATGGAAGGCCCAGAAGGGTTCCTTGACTGTCCCCAGGTTCCACTGTCAGGTGCAGCTGGGAGTAGATGGAAGCCCTAGGATTCTGCATATTTTCTTGGAGGTACATAAAATAGAAAGAAAGCCTGAGGGGACTTTTCTGGTGGTCCAGTGGTAAAGAATCCGCCTTCCAATACAGGGGATGTGGGTTCGACCCCTGGTCGGGGAACTAAGATCCCACGTGCCATGGGGCAACTGGGCCTGTGGGGCAGCTGGGCCTGCGTGCCACAACTACTGAGCCCGTGCGTCTCAACAAGAGAGCCCGTGTGCCAGAAACTACAGAGCCCACGTGCTCTGGAGCCCGAGCGCCACAATTAGAGAAAACCCACATGCCACAACTAGAGAGAAGCCTGTGCGCTGCAATGAAGACCAGACGTGGCCAAAAAAAGAAAAAAGAAAATGAAGGGAGGAAGGGACAGAGGGAGGGAGGGAGGAAGGGAGGGAGGGAGGAAGGAAGGAAGGAGGCAAGCCTGACCAGTAGTCAAGGGTCCCCTAAGTCCAGGTTCTGCCACTAAACAGCTGTGCTCTCTTCAGAAGGTCATTTACACTCTCTGGGTCTCATTTTCCTAGTGTGAAAAGAAAGGTTTCTTACTATATGATCTTTTCTTTTGCTTCTAACTAGAACATTTTTTTACCCTGAATTTCATTTCATCACAGTGCATTTGGTTATGTCAGTTAGACATCATTATTAACCACCCATGCTTCAGCCCACCACCATTCTGATTCAAAATGCAAATACTGCCCTCATTTGCTTTTCTGATACGAATAGCTTTCATGCTACGATCTTTTTGTTTTGGATTTGGTTAGCCTTGAAACCTTTAAAATATCTACTAGGGTAGCTTTAAAATTCTTTGTATAGGGATTAACTATCTTAATAGTGATGGTACAATAAATATTTGATGATATGTTTTGGTCACATAATCAGGGATAAAAGAGGAACCCCCTTAAAGATATTTAACAACACATTCAAGTACTAAAGGCTTGATTAGGACTGTTATTAAGGAATAAGAAATGACAGATAAAGGTGACCAGCGGAGAAATTCAAGGACGTGAAGCACATATTTACAGACAGCAAAATGTGATACACAGTACGACTAAAAACATAAATAAACATAAATATCTTGCCTGGAAACCTGTGCCTTTTTAATATTCTGTCATTCCAAATGGTTTATCCAAAGGGAAAATTTCAGTAAGGGATCACCACTGTCCTTGTAGAAGGCCATATTCACACCAGAATGAAGGGGCCTAGGAACACATTCCAAACTCCACTAAGAGTTTTGAAGAATTTTTTTTTTTTTTTTACAGCTGGACTATTTACTCTGTAATGCTGGCCCCACTGAGGAAAGAATATATCTATTTACACACTAAATTTCATGTTGTAAATTTATTTCACTATTTATCTGCTTTATAATTGTGCTAAGTAGTTTACGGAAGTTTTACGAAGGTATTTTATTTTTTGAATTCTAAATAAGTAGTTTTTTTTATTTTCGTTAAAACTTATAAATGCAAGGTTGTACATTCCTGGGTTTCCTGAATTTTTACGTGAAGATATCTTTGTCTAAATTGTTGTGCTTGTTGCATCCCCTAGAATCTAGAAATACCAGAACTGAAGGGGACGTTGGTAATCATGTTCTCAAGGAATCATCAGAACTAATAAAATGAGACCACTTTACAGCTGAGGCAAGGTGGGGTCCAAGATGCACAACGACTCTCAAGGACAGCTAGTTAGTTAGGGGCAAAGTTTGATCTACTTATATTCACTCCCAGCACAAAAAATTTTCCACTACCAGCAAAACCCATGTCACTGCAAGCTCCTAGCAGTAACTAGCAATGAAGGTAAGGTTCTAAGAAGAACAGCCTCCTTACAATGTCTTCATAAAACCCTAGGACATGAGAGAAATGTTCCACAGTGTGTCTAAAATACTGGAAAAGGGAGTAACTCAAATAAAATAGCAAAGCTATAATGTAAGGACCCAGATCTGGGAACTTGAGGACCCTTTTCCAGTGTCCCTTCCAGAATGTTCCCAGACCCCCACAGAGGGGAGGCACACTTCTCATATATCTGCTTTAGTCTGTCCAAGTCACCCCTAATTTTCAGTGGGGCCACTGTTAACCCATATGGTACCTTTGTGTGAATTTAGGAAAAGTTACCTTCTCTGGATAGTTGAATTAGAAAAAGGCACCTCATCCGGGTGATCTGTAGCCCCTCAGGCACAAGATGAGTTTGTGCCAAGGAAAGTGCACCCCTCTTCCAGGAGGATGCAGACACCCCCAGGGCACACAGTGTAGAAATCCGACCAATAGCTGATATTCATCCCTTCCTGCTTTCTTGGCAGGACACTTTTGTGCAACATACAAACTACACAACTCTCTGTGGTGATCTTGCTTTTGGATCTGCTGTCTGTCTCATGAGTTCCCCTGGAGATTAGAATGAAATGTTGTGGTTGTGGAGTCCTCCATAAAGTGCCTATTCATACTTGCATAGCCTTCTCTTTAGTCCTAGAGAATGTGCTTTTCTCCTCCTTATTCAAAGGCAACATCTCCACCAATGCCTTCTATCTCAGCTCCTCCCATCTCAATCAAACAGTCTACTTTTGCTTATCTACCTTCACCTTTTTCTGTATCCTGCCACCTTTCCCGTTCATAATTATTCTGGCTGGCTGTTCACCAAAACTCTTCTTTTTTCCCTCCTGGGCTCACAGGTAGAGCACATTTTCCAGCCTTCCTTATAGTTAGGTGTGCTTTATGACTAAAGTCTGGCAAGTGGGCAGGTGGATGGAACCAAATAAGCTACATGTGTGTCTAGCCTACAAAAGTCCCTGAGCAGTCTTCCATGTTCTCCATCTTTTCTTGAGTGCAGAAGAGCTAGTAGAGCTCTGTGGGCCCCAGGCGATGGTAGGGTCACTAGAGCAAAGATACCTGGGTTCCTGAACAACTGTAGACCTGACCCCCATGCCAACCCTCACTGGACTAGAACAGAAATGAGAAAGTTTGGAGGGGTAGGTCACTGAGATGTCGCAGTTGTTTGCTACAACAGGCCATCTGGGCTCACTGCAAGCGCCATGTTCCAACACTGCCTAGGCTCTGGTGGAGAGTCAGACAGCCCCTAGAGGTAGCTATCCTTTCTGTGGCACAGGAAATTCAGTGACATCACGCCTTCTCACTCTACACCCAAAGACTTCAGGATAACGAAAAGTCGCTTTTCAAAATTTGGGAGCTTTTCAAAATTTGGGAGATCATCATGCAATTTCTATCCTTCCACGCTGATACCGTAGAATTGACTTGGCTCTCTGGGTTTGGATTACCTTCTCTATTACCGTAGAAGAATACATGGAGTTTGTTTTCTGTTCTTAGTCATACTGCCACAGTCTATTCTTGAAAGAAAAGTAAGTTTCCAGAGATATACTGCATTTTAGATCACAAAAGTCAGTATGTAAGCTTTAAACTCCATGACTCTCCCCTCCCTCCCAGTACTCAGACTTTTAACTAAAGGATAACAAATGCAGATAATAATTTTTCTTTGGAAAATGAATGTGCTGCACAAAATTACTGCATTATCTGAGATTAACTTGCCTATTCCATCTGCTTTCTCCCACTTCCTCCGTGGATAGTAATGCGAAGAGATGGGAAGGATGTTTACTTTTGAGGTTAGAACCACCTGTTATGATTCACTTTGAGTAGATGGTAAGATATGTAGGTTTACAACAAAGAAGAAAATATTACTATAGATAACTAAAGACTAGAGTTGAAAATTTAGACCCAAAACCTTAAAAAATATTGAGAATACATCCAGCTGCAAGGTAGGTCTGGCACAGCTGTTCATCAGCTCAAAGATGAAGAGTACAGAAGATTATTTTTGAGGTATTTCTCCTTTGGAACCACTGCTGTTCTGAAATAATACAAACACACACTAAAAGAAAAAAATAAAATTATGAGCTTTTAATGCTAATAATATTTGAGGCTAAATTAAGTTGGGAGAAGGAGCGCATTTCTGTAAGGTTTTCAAATCATGCAGATTCATATTCTCTGACTATATAAAATACTCACTGATTGGAGTTTCAGGAAACCATTTGGACCCCAAACCACTTAAGTGTGAGAAATGAATGGCATCACAGACAAGGAGAGAAGCTGGTCACCACTTTCCAGTGACAACTCCACACCAGGGGTGGGGGAAGCATGCACGCTGTGTTTGGCTAAATCACCCTGCCACCATTTCTAGGGATGAAGCTGAGAGTGAAACACAGCAAGGGTAAGGGATAATTGTTTGCTAATATGAAGGAGTGATCACATTAATGGTTTTAATTGTTAGCAGGGACCCTATCCGAATATACATAAAAAGTTATTTGTGAATTTAAGGCAGCAGGGTGCGATGGAAAATCTATGCATATTATAAAGGCCAGGGTTTGGTTCTAGCTCTCTCTCTTCCAAGATGAGCATCCTAGGAAGGTTATTTGCAGATTATGAACTTCTCTGATTCTGTTTCCTTCTTTGTAAAACAGGTATACTAATAACCTGCCTCACAACTTCATGAGTGGCACACACACATACACACGTGGTTTTGACTACTATAAATAACTTACATTGATAATAAACATTAATGATTCATTTAATACAACTTTAAGTATTTACTGAGAAGCTTATGTTTTAGTATTGAGTTAAAAACTATAAATAATTCTAAGAAGCAGTTGGATCTTGGAATCAAGGAGATTACAACTACTGGGGGATTTTTACCATCAGGAAACAAATGTTAATACAAAATCATATGTTATTAAGTGTGAACACGGGTTGTAGATGATGAATAACACAAAATATATTTCTAAATAGGAGATATAAAATGTTAGTTAGGAAACAGAAGACACATAATAATGATAATAATAAAAAAGCCCATTCAAGTTAAGTCCTTTTAGATTTACCTTAATCCTAGAAATTTAGTTGGATAGGTTTGGCTGCATGTAACAGAAGACCCAAATAAGAGTAAATTAATTTCAGATTTAAGAGGAAAATTTCTCTCTCTCCCCCTCTCACTTTCTCGCGCACAAAACACACACACACACACACACACACACACACACACACACACACACACACACACGGCAATCCAGGGTTGGCGTGGCATCTTCTCAGAGTCAGACCACAATTCATCTTGTCTTGATGCTTCCATTTCCATGGCCCTGATGCCTGCTACAGCTCCAATCATACATCTGCATTACAGGCAGCAGAAAGGAGGAAAGGGCCCACTTCACCTCTTTTAAAAAGACATCCAGGGAGGAGCTTCAAGGTGGCGGAAAAGTAAGACGCGGAGATCATCTTCCTCCCCACAAATACATCAGAAATACATCTACATGTGGAAAAGCTCCTACAGAAGACCTCAGACCTCCCGAAAGGCAAGAAACTCCCCACGTACCTGAGTAGGGCAAAAGGAAAAAGAAAAAACAGAGACAAAAGAATAGGGAGGGGACCTGCACCAGTGGGAGGGAGCCATGAAGGAGGAAAGGTTTCCACACACTAGGAAGCCCCTTCGCGGGCGGAGACTGCAGGTGGCGGAGTGGGGAAGCTTCGGAGCCGCGGAGGAGAGCGCAGCCACAGGGGTGCAGAGGGCAAAGCGGAGAGATTCCCGCACAGAGGATTGGTGCCGACCAGCACTCACCAACCCGAGAGGCTTGTCTGCTCACCCGCCGTGGCGGGCGGGGGCTGGGAGCTGAGGCTCGGGCTTCGGTCGGAGCGCAGGGAGAGGACTGGGGTTGGCTGCGTGAACACAGCCTGAAAGGGGCTAGTGCACCACGGCTACCTGGGAGGGAGTCCGGGAAAAAGTCTGGAGCTCCCGAAGAGGCAAGAGACTTTTTCTTGCCTCTTTGTTTCCTGCTGCGCGAGGAGCGGGGATTAATAGCGCTGCCTAAAGGAGCTCCAGAGACGGGCACGAGCCGCGGTGATCAGCGTGGACCCCAGAGACGGGCGTGAGATGCTAAGGCTGCTGCTGCCGCCACTAAGAAGCCTGTGTGTGAGCACAGGTCATGATCCCCACCTCCCCTCCCGGGAGCCTGTGCGGCCCGCCACTGCCAGGTTCCCGTGATCCAGGGACAACTTCCCCAGGAGAACGCATGGTGCGCCTCAGGCTGGTGCAATGTCCTGCCGGCCTCTGCCGCCGCAGGCTCGCCCAGCACTCCGTAACCCTCCCTCCCCCCAGCCTGAGTGAGGGAGAGCCCCCGAATCAGCTGCTCCTTTAACCCCGTCCTGTCTGAGCGAAGAACAGATGCCCTCAGCCGACCTACACACAGAGGCGGGTCCAAATCCAAATCTGAACCATGGGAGCCGTGCGAACAAAGAAGAGAAAGGGAAATTTCTCCCAGCAGCCTCAGGGGCAGTGGATTAAATCTCCACAGTCAACTTGATGTACCCTACATCTGTGGAATAACTGAATAGAAAAGGAATCATCCCAAATTGAGGAGGGGGACGTTGGGAGCAACGATATATATATTTTGTCTCCTTTTTCTCCTTTTATGAGTGTGTATGTGTATGCTTCTATTTGTGATTTTGTCTGTATAGCTTTACTTTTACCATTTGTCCTAGGGTTGTGTCTGTCCGGTTTATTTTTTTATTACTAAAAAAATTTTTTTTCCTGAATAATTACTTTTTTATTTTACTAACTTTATTTCATCTTCTTCTTTCTTTCTTTTTTTCCCTCCCTTTTATTCTGAGCCGTGTGGCTGACAGGCTCTTGGTGCTCCAGCTAGGCGTCATGGCTGTGCCACTGAGGTGGGGGAGCCAAGTTCAGGACACTGGTCCACAAGAGACCTCCCAGCTCCATGTAATAACAAACGGCGAAAATCACCCAGAGATCTCCATCTCAACACCAACACCCAGCTTCACTCAACAACCAGCAAGCTACAGTGCTGGACACCCTATGCCAAACAACTAGCAAGACAGGAAAACAACCCCATCCATTAGCACAGAGGCTGCCTAAAATCATACTAAGGCCACAAACACCCCAAAACACACCACCAGACGTGGACCTGCCCCCCAGAAAGACAAGATCCAGCCTCATCCACCAGAACACAGGCACTAGTCCACTCCACCAGGAAGCCTACACAACCCACTGAATCAACCTTAGCCACTGGGGACAGACACCAAAAACAATGGAAACTATGAACCTGCAGCCTACAAAAAGGAGACCCCAAACACAGTACGTTAAGCAAAATGAGAAGCCAGAGAAACACACAGCAGATGAAGGAGTAAGGTAAAAACTCACCAGACCTAACAAATGAAGAGGAAGTAGGCAGTCTACCTGAAAAAGAAGTCAGAATAATGATAGTAAAGATGACCCAAATTTTGGAAATAGAATGGAGAAAATACAAGAAACGTTTAACAAGGACCTAGAAGAACTAAAGAGCAAACAAACAGAGATGAACAACACAATAAATGAAATTAAAAATTCTCTAGAAGGAATCAATAGCAGAATAACTGAGGCAGAAGAACGGATAAGTGACCTGGAAGATAAAATAATGGAAATAACTACTACAGAACAGAATAAAGAAAAAAGAATGAAAAGAATTGAGGACAGTCTCAGAGACCTCAGGGACAACATTAAACGCACCAACATGTGAATTACAGGGGTCCCAGAAGAAGAGAAAAAGAAAGGGACTGAGAAAATATTTGAAGAGATTATAGTTGAAAACTTCCCTAATATGGGAAAGGAAATAGTTAATCAAGTCCAGGAAGCACATAGAGTCCCATACAGGATAAATCCAAGGAGAAACATGCCAAGACACATATTATTCAAGCTATCAAAAATTAAATACAATGAACAAATATTAAAAGCAGCAAGGGAAAAACAAAAAGTAACACATAACGGAATCCCCATAAGGTTAACAGCTGATCTTTCAGCAGAAACCCTGCAATCCAGAAGAGAGTGGCAGGACATATCTAAAGTGATGAAAGAGAAAAACCTACAACCAATATTACCCAGCAAGGATCTCATTCAGATTTGATGGACAAATTAAAAGCTTTACAGACAAGCAAAAACTAAGAGAATTCAGCACCACCAAACCAGCTTTACAACAAACGCTGAAGGAAATTCTCTAGGCAGGAAAAACAAGAGAAGGAAAAGACCTACGATAATAAAGCCAAAACAATTAAGAAAATTGTCATAGGAACATACATACTGATAATTACCTTAAATGTAAATGGATTAAATGCTCCAACCAAAAGACACAGACTGGCTGAATGGATACAAAAACAAGACCCATATAAATGCTGTCTCCAGAGACCCACTTTAGACCTAGAGACACATACAGAATGAAAGTGAGGGGATGGAAAAAGATATTCCATGCAAATGGAAATCAAAAGAAAGCTGGACTAGCAATTCTCATATCAGACATAATACACTGTAAAACAAAGACTATCACAAGAGACAAAGAAGGACACTACATAATGATCAAGGGTTCAATCCAAGAAGAAGATATAACAATTGTAAATATTTATGCACCCAACAGAGGAGCACCACGATACATAAGGCAAATACTAACAGCCATAAAAGGGGAAATCGACAGTAACACAATCATAGTAGGGGACTTTAACACCCCCACTTTCACCAATGGACAGATCATCCAAAATGAAAATAAATAAGGGAACACAAGCTTTAAATGATACATTAAACAAGGTGGACTTAATTGATACTTATAGGACATTCCATCCAAAAACCACAGAATACACATTCTTCTCAAGTGCTCATGGAACATTCTCCAGGATAGATCATACCTTGGGTCACAAATCAAGCCTTGGTAAATTTAAGAAAACTGAAATGATATCAAGTATCTTTTCTGACCACAACACTATGAGATTAGATATCAATTATAGGAAAAAATCTGTAAGAAATACAAACACATGGAGGCTAAACAACACACTACTTAATAACCAAGAGATCACTGCAGAAATCAAAGAGGAAATAAAAAAATACCTAGAAACAAATGACAATGAAAACACAAAGACCCAAAACCTATGGGATGCAGCAAAAGCAGTTCTAAGAGGGATTTATAGTTACACAAGCCTAACTTAAGAAACAAGAAACATCTCAAATAAACAACCCAACCTTACACCTAAAGCAATTAGAGAAAGAAGAACAAAAAAACCCCAAAGTTAGCAGAATGAAAAAAATCATAAAGATCAGATCAGAAATAAATGAAAAAGAAATGAGGGAAACGATAGCAAAGATCAATAAAACTAAAAGCTCGTTCTTTGAGAAGATAAACAAAATTGATCAACCGTTAGCCAGACTTACCAAGAAAAAAAGGGAGAAGACTCAAATCAACAGAATTAGAAATGAAAAAGGAGAAGTAACAACTGACACTGCAGATATACAAAGGATCAGGAGAGATTACTACAAGCAACCTATGCCAATAAAATGGACAACCTGGAAGAAATGGACAGATTCTTAGAAATGCACAACCTTCTGAGACTGAACCAGGAAGAAATAGAAAATATGAACAGACCAATCACAAGCACTGAAATTGAAACTGTGATTAAAATTCTTCCAACAAACAAAAGCCCAGGACCAGATGGCTTCACAGGCAAATTCTATCAAACATTTAGAGAAGAGCTAACACCTATCCTTCTCAAACTCTTCCAAAATATAGCAGAGGGAGGAACACTCCCAAACTCATTCTACGAGGCCACCATCACCCTGATACCAAAACCAGACAAAGATGTCACAAAGAAAGAAGACTATAGGCCAATATCACTGATGAACAAAGATGCAAAACTCCTCAACAAAATACTAGCAAACAGAATCCAACAGCACATTAAAAGGATCATACACCATGATCAAGTGGGGTTTATTCCAGGAATGCAAGGATTCTTCAATATATGCAAATCAGTCAACGTGATACACCATTTTAACAAACTGAAGGAGAAAAACCATATGATCATCTCAATAGATGCAGAGAAAGCTTTCAACAAAATTCAACACCCATTTATGATAAAAACTCTCCAGAAAGTAGGCATAGAGGGAACTTTCCTCAACATAATAAAGGCCATATATGACAAACCCACAGCCAACATCGTCCTCAATGGTGAAAAACAGAAACCATTTCCACTAAGATCAGGAACAAGACAAGGTTGCCCACTCTTATCACTATTATTCAACATAGTTTTGGAAGTTTTAGCCACAGCAATCAGAGGAGAAAAAGAAATAAAAGGAATCCAAATTGGAAAAGAAGAAGTAAAGCTGTCACTGTTTGCAGATGACATGATACTATACATAGAGAATCCTAAAGATGCTACCAGAAAACTACTAGAGCTAATTAATGAATTTGGTAAAGTAGCAGGATACAAAATTAATGCACAGAAATCTCTTGCATTCTGATACACTAATGATGAAAAATCTGAAAGTGAAATTAAGAAAACGCTCCCATTTACCATTGCAACAAAAAGAATAAAATATCTAGGAATAAACCTACCTAGGGAGACAAAAGACCTGTATGCAGAAAATTATAAGACACTGATGAAAGAAATTAAAGATGATACAAATAGATGGAGAGATATACCATGTTCTTGGATTGGAAGACTCAACATTGTGAAAATGACTCTACTACCCAAAGCAATCTACAGATTCAATGCAGTCCCTATCAAACTACCACTAGCATTTTTCACAGAACTAGAACAAAAAATTTCACAACTTGTATGGAAACACAAAAGACCCCAAACAGCCAAAGCAATCTTGAGAACGAAAAATGGAGCTGGAGGAATCAGGCTCCCTGACTTCAGACTATACTACAAAGCTACAGTAATCAAGACAGTACAGTACTGGCACAAAAACAGAAATATAGATCAATGGAACAGGATAGAGAGCCCAGAGGTAAACCCACACACATATTGCCACCTTATCTTTGATAAAGGAGGCAAGAATATACAGTGGAGAAAAGACAGCCTCTTCAATAAGTGGTGCTGGGAAAACTGGACAGCTACATGTAAAAGAATGAAAGTAGAACACTCCCTAACACCATACACAAAAATAAAATCAAAATGGATTAAAGACCTAAATGTAAGTGCAGACACCATCCAACTCTTAGAGGAAAACATAGGCAGAACACTCTATGACATACATCACAGCAAGATCCTTTTTGACCCACCTCCTAGAGAAATGGAAATAAAAACAAAAAGAAACAAATGGGACCTAATGAAACTTCAAAGCTTTTGCACAGCAAAGGAAACTATAAACAAGACGAAAAGATAACCCTCAGAATGGGAGAAAATATTTGCAAACGAAGCAACTGACAAAGGATTAATCTCCAAAACATACAAGGAACTCATGCAACTCAATATCAAAAAAACAAAGAACCCAATCCAAAAATGGGCAGAGGACCTAAACAGACACTTCTCCAAAGAAGATATACAGATTGCCAACAAACACATGAAAGAATCCTCAACATAATTAATCATTAGAGAAATGCAAATTAAAACTACAATGAGATATCATCACGCACCGGTCAGAATGGCGATCATCCAAAAATCTACAAACAATAAATGCTGGAGAGGGTGTGGAGAAAAGGGAATCCTCTTGCCTGTTGGTGGGAATGAAAGTTGATACAGCCACTATGGAGAACAGTATGGAGTTTCCTTAAAAAACTAAAAATAGAACTACCATACGACCCAGCAATCCCACTACTGGGCATATACCCTGAGAAAACCATAATTCAAAAAGAGTCATGTACCAAAATATTCATTGCAGCTCTATTTACAATAGCGAGGACATGGAAGCAACCTAAGTGTCCATGAATGGATTAAGAAGATGTGGCACATATACACAATGCAATATTACTCAGCCATAAAAAGGAACAAAACTGAGTTATTTGTAGTGAGATGGATGGACCTAGAGACTGTCATACAGAGTGAAGTAAGTCAGAAAGAGGAAAAACAAATGCCGTATTCTAACACATATATATGGAATCTTACAAAAAAAAAAAATCATTAGGAGAACCGAGGTGCAAGATGGGAATAAAGATGCAGACCTCCTAGAGAATGCACTTGATGATACGGGAGGGGGAAGGGTAAGCTGGGACAAAGTGAGAGAGTGGCATGGATATATATACACTACCAAACGTAAAATAGATAGCTAGTGGGAAGCAGCTGCATAGCACAGGGAGATCAGCTCGGTGCTTTGTGACCACCTAGAGGGGTGGGATAGGGTGGGTGGGAGGGAGGGAGATGCAACAGGGTAGAGTTATGGGGACATATGTATATGTATAACTGATTCACTTTGTTATAAAGCAGAAACTGACACACCACTGTAAAGCAATTATACTCTAATGAAGATGTTAAAAAATTTAAAAAGTGGAAAAAGAAAAAGACACCCAAATTCTATTTACTTCTCGTTTTCAGAACTTAGTCATGTGGCCATAGGCTTCTTTAACTGGAGTCTTTAAGCATTTGTTAGAGCAAAAAAGAATGAATATTGGGTTGCTGGTGGGCGTAGGTGGGATGGTGAGTCTCTGCTAAGCTTGATTTCTATTTTCTTTCTCCTTCTCTAAGCAGAGAATTAAAACATGCCCCTAGAATACAGTGGGCAGAGAGAAAGGAGATCTGGGCTCCCATTCCCACTCTCTCACTAATTAGGTACGGTTGCTGCCTCTCTCCACTTCCTTTTCTCAGCTGTTAAATGAGAGCTATCTCCTTTAACTCATCTAAAACTCTCTAATTCCATCATGGGTAAAAGCAGACTGATGGATCTGGACCCAGTAACTTTATAAGATGAAAAAGGTTCAAGAGTTTAACACTTTTCACATTTTAAAAGATTAGATTAGGTCACTGATCTAGAGACAGGTTTACAGACCCAGAGTGACGATGAGAGGGGTCTCCTTCCTCAGGGATTTTGGTCCTGATACACATAGCCAGTGAAAATTGTCGTCTAGATGTTGATTTGACACTTCATGAGCCTCTGCAAGGAGAAAATTTCACCCAGCAAAGACTGCTGGAATCAATTCTTTTTGGCAGTCAGTCTAGGGAAAGCAGGCAAAGAAGTCATAGTACTTTGATTCCTCTCCTGGCTTGGCCACTCACTACCCTGGGACTTTCACCTACTCATTTAATTCTTTGGGTCTCAGTTTTACCAAACGCAGTCTTTTTTTTTTTGTTTTTATTTATAGGAATCCCAAGAAAATAATGTAGAGAACCAGAGGTCTCTCTTCCTCCTACTCGGGATTTGACAAAGATTTTAATGTGTAGATGGACCAGACAGGCTGATCATGTGGGAAACAAAGTGACCACTGGATGATCTGGTGAGTCATGTGGCAGCTCCTCATGTGGAAGTTTCCATAATAGCAAGAGCAGCCGCAGCAACGGCAGGATGGCATGTGAGGCAGAGCAACGCTGGATGGCATTGAGAAGAGCCAGCACAGCTAACGTCCAGCTTTCTGACTTAGTGAGGGATCATTTCCAGCAGGCTGTGTGCCCAGTTTTTGAAGGCCGAGTCACAGAATCCAGGACTAACTGCTGAATGCTGGGGAGTGGCCAGGGGCCACAGTGGGGTAAAGAATGAGGATTCAGCTTCACCTTGAACAGGCTTGGCTCAATGCAGAAACACTCTTGGTGTAATGACAGTTGTTTTCTGGTGCTAAGAATGCTTTGTACTCCTCGGGCTGGTGGTGTTGGAAGGCGCTTGATTGCACCACAGGGGAAGATGTGAGCGGTAGGAAAAGTTCAAGGTCAAAAAAAATTATAGCAGTGCCGTGGAGAGGGGTGTTCTATATTAAGCAGGAATCTAACACTATAAACTGGTGATACATTTGAATGCCAGAATTATACGAGAGCTGCATCAGACCTTCATTTCGATTCCCTTTGTGTAATGAAGGATTAACTTTAACCCAGGAGAGGTCCTTCCGTTACCCTTGGCTACTGGGAATTGATCTCTGCCTGACAGGAGTATCTGTTTGCCTTGGCGCTTTAGTTACCAGCTAGTCTAACAACTTGTGATATATGATGGGGGCTTAGGAATCACAATTTTGATCTCTGAAGGAACTAGAGACTAAAAGTATTATCCAGAATCTCCAGGAGGGGTTAGAGATGAACAGTTAGCCATATGGCAGTATGTGATTGAACCTCAATAAAAACTCCAGGCACCAAAGGCTAAAGTCAGTTTTCCTGATTGGCAATACTCTGAATTGTTGAGTCACGTTATTAAGTCTCACACAGTAGGTGGGAGGAGGGAATGCCATCCAGTACTCCAGGGGAGAAGATAAGTGGCAGCTCTGTGTTTAGACCCCTCCTGCACTTTGCCCTATGTGTCTCTTCCTTTGCTTGGTTCTATTTTATGTCGTTTTACTGTAATAAAACAGTAATTTTAACTATAGCACGTTTTTTGAGTTCTGTGAGTTATTCTAGTGAATTACTGAACCCAAGGGAATCCGTGGGGACCCTGAGTTTGTAGCCAGCTGGCATGAAGTGAGGGTGGTCCTACCAACCTCTAAACTTGTGGCCAGTTCTGAAGCGAGAGAGGTCCAGTGGAGGACTGTTCCCTCAGACTTGCTGTTTGGCAAACTCACTTCAGTTGGTATCAGATGTCTGTCGATTGGGAGTCTGGAGGCCTGTGCCCTTAACGTTGAGTGTGAATAACTCCAGGTACCTCTCATTTACAATCTCCAGACCAGGGTCTACTGGATTCTTGTGGTTGACACTGCTCATTGGCCATTTAAAATCCACTGTCCTTTTCTTGACATTTTTAAGGTCAGACAATGTACCCATCTGGCCAGGTGTTGGATCAAATCTGGTCAAGGTCAATCATGACAATTCTGTTTTCTGCTCTCCCTTTAATCTCTGAGTCTCCATGTGATCCAGTTCTGGTCATTGAGCCCTAAACAGATTTCTGCTGGGGGTGATGTATTCTGGGGAAGTCTCTGTCTTCCTGATAAGAGGATACATATAGCTTTCTCCTGTTGCTGGTTTATCTGCCTTGAATGTGACATAACACCTGGACGGCAGACCATGAGCCAACAAACTAAAGACAGCTGGATTGCGCCTGGGACACTAATGACATTTTTGAGCCACTGCATTATCCTTGGGATATTTGAGGACTTTCTTGCTAGGTATGATGGCCAGTGTCTATCTGGTTCTCTATTGCTTGTAGCCACATACGCTTATAATCGGTACAGTCCCCAGAGAAAGAAGAAAGAGGTGAAGCACCATGTTCAAAGACACAGGTTGGTCCAAGATGGTGCTCTATTCTCCTGACTCCCACCTAGCACCCTTCCCAATACTCCCTTTTTTCCCTATTCTCTTATCTTATGAATGATAATGAGTTTAATGATAAACCTCCCATTTTGCAGAGTAAATGAAACAACCTTTCAGTTACAGGAACTTGTTTAAAGTTATATACAGCTCAATGTCCCATTACCAGACCCTCAAAACAACAGCTTAAATTGAAAGATCAATTTGCTTTATTCATAATTTTTATTTTCTTGCTTTTTTAAATGCATCTTTTTCTCCTGACTTTTATTAATTTCCATCCTGTTAACACCCTATGTATTCATATGTGGTACCTAATCATTCCATAACCACTCACACTACAACTACTTTATCCCATCAACCAAAACATTAACACTTTTAAAGAACTTCAAAAAGTTTGTTAATCTGATCTCTTTGCTCAAAATGAATCTATGTAGGCCTTGATACAAATGTATCCATGTAGCCTTTGCTCAAAATTAATCTGTGTCTTATTTGATTTAAATATTCAATTCACTGCATTTCTAAGTAATTACTAACTAGATTTCCTTGACCATGTTCTATTTATTTACAAAAACAGGCACCCCTATTCTAGAGGATAAATCCCGTAAATTAAAATTTCTTTCTGTTATTGACTTGGCTGAGAGCATAATTAGTATATAGTTTTCTTCCAAAATGTCTGAACTAAACAACAACTAATAAATCAATCACTTTTCAGTCTCTGTAATTTCCTAATAATAAGGTTTAATTAACAAAACCTCCTATATGACTATTTATAGCCATGTTTCCACACCGAGAACTTTAAGCTCACACTTCAAAATGTTCTACTCTGGAGTATTTTTTAAATGTGTAGTGGAAAATTTAAGACAGTATGCATGTAAAGGATGTCACCATCAGTATTAGAATCTACCTGACTTTCTTTCATGTTAGGAAAAGCCTTAATACCAATTTATACACAGATCTCTAGAACATTACAGTACTGAAAAGATTCTGCCTACCCAAGGTAACTCGTGCCTTTCAAAAACAAGATAGAAGAAGCAGAATTCCACTTTGTGGACTTGATTTTCCATCAACATCATGGTCACATCTTTGAGAATAAAGTAAATGTATACAAGTAGACCAGTGATTACTAGAGTCATTCCAAATACTCCTCTATTCTTTTGTAAAAGCATTCTCCAGAATTTATAACTCATTTTATTGGCATAAAAACAAGTAAAACTTCTAAGTCACTATATATAGTTTTGTCCATAACAAGAAACTGTGCCAGTGCTTTTTCCTTCTTCCAAATACAGATATTTTCAGGTGGAAAAGATAGACCCTGACTTGCCCACATTTTAACAGAACAAGCATACAGCAAAACCACCATCTGGGCTCCCCATCACAGAGAGTTCTGTATGTTTTGTAGGGCACGGCTCAGCAGAATCACTTCTTAAGCCTTGTTTTAAATCTTGAAACTTGTCTTAGAAAAGAAAATTGAATACCACTGCGTGAAATTGTTGAAAACACAAATCGAATATAGATAAATTATGAAAGGGCAGATCCTTCCTTTCTCTTTTATCAGAGCAGGTAGGAAAATCACTTTACATCATTTATACTGATAACAAGCGAAACATGTTTGTCTCACATTTCAAAAGGGTATAGAGAAAAATGGGAAGCAATAAAAGCAG
The DNA here is from genome assembly GCF_005190385.1 of Monodon monoceros. Classification (NCBI taxonomy): domain Eukaryota; kingdom Metazoa; phylum Chordata; class Mammalia; order Artiodactyla; family Monodontidae; genus Monodon; species Monodon monoceros. Next base: position 64,424,284 of record NW_021703772.1, read on the forward strand.
TAGAAAACAAGCAGTTAATAGTTTGGATTAAACATTGGTTCAGAAGACCTTCTAAAACAGCATTTAATGTCTTTTCAAAATATCCCTCTAAGTTCAGTGTCAGTGTTGATATGACCATAAAAAACATGGAGCTCAAGTTGCTCCTTCTAGGACATCAGTCAGTGAACAGCAGATTCAGGACCAAAAGGCTCATGCTGTGACCTCTGAACCCAATTCTATTTCTACTAGATAATTTGTCTTTTAAGGGAATGGGTCATATTAAAGAGATTAACCACCATGGAAATTCAAAGCATAGGTTAATTAGAAATAATGAGTTAAATAATTACAGTCTTATGTAGCCACAACTGGGAAATATTCATGAAGGATGATACAATCATTACTTGCAAAAATCTAACAGGCCCTTAATAAATGTTCTGCAGGACTATTGCAGTGACTATAGAATAATCTGTAGGGATAAAAAGGAAGCAGAGAATTTGAGGTGGTTTCTAAATCTTTCAAGCTTTTCTAGAAGTCAAAACTGAAATAGTCATATTACACTAGAAAAATCTCAATTAGCTCAAATCTTCAGCTATTTCATTGTGTGTAGATAGTTTAAATCCTGTGTGAGACATCTTCAAACACCTACAAAAAAAAGGTGGAACAGGGAAAAGGCCACCCACACAACTTTTGCAACTTCCAGTTACCTAGAAAGAGCTTTAAATTTTCACCTGATATTGTTTATATATAAGTTGGTTGCTATAAAATAAATTAATACTTGGAGATGAGGAGGAGGACAGAAGTGAAAGAAACATGGCTTGGGCAGGCAGCAGCATCCTTCATCAAAATGAGTCAGAAAAACTAAAACTGACAGTCTATCCTTCTGATCGTAGAATCAGAATAAAATCAGAAAGGGCAATAAATTTTTTCCTACCTTAAAGGGAGGATGCAGGATAAGAAAGCAAAATGAGTAGCATATTTGAAAACTAAGGCCTCAGAACACACTCTTCAGTAAAAAAGCATATCTATGAAGAGGCTATTAAAAACATAAGAACAAACTCTTAATTATAAAAATGCTAGTGCTCAGCAAGAACAAATAACCCTGTTCTAAAGAAATTTCAGAATTTTACCCAAACAAAACATGACTAATGCTTTTATTTGAGGTTGTTTTAATGATTGATTTTATATGTGCCAAGGCTAAAGAGTGATCATTTCAATGATTTAATATTAATATCTATTGCTGCCATTTGGTTGGTAGCCTTGTTTGAATGAGGTCACTTCATATTCGCAATATCCCTGTTTCCTCTTTCTCAAGGTTTAATAGAGAAAATAATTTAATTCTTCAGAATTAGATTTAATGGGAAATGATAAAACGTGAAACTAGATTTAATTTTACTTTAGAAATAACGACACATGTGAGGTGAAACACACTTGCCCACTGAATACAGCCAATGACATAAGGACAAGAAAACAACCACAAAAACCAGATAGCAATGCCAACTGGTGTTGAACTAACCTAAGACGTAACAGAAAGCGAGGATCTGGTTTTTAGCATAATTGGGATCAAAAGAGCATGATCCATTATTTTAATACTTAAAAGAAAACCAGTAAGCATGAGGGTTATTGTAGGAAGGGTACTAAGACACTAAAAAAATACCTTAGAGTAGCACCTCTCAAACATTAATGCACATATGAATCAGCTCAGGATTTTGTGAAAATGTCGATTCACCTTCCATAGGTCTGGGGTGGGGCCTGAGATTTCTGTGTTTCCATCAAGCTTCCAGAAGAGAAGGATGGAAGCCACTTTGAGTGGCAGGGCACTAATTACATGGAAGAGGAATGCATGCGGGTGCTTTTCTGGTCCATGGTTCAATGAGTTAATGGGATTGAGGCAATCTGGGCAACTTCTGGCCTAAGTGGTTCTCTTTATTACTGACATCACCCTAGGGTGATGGGGCTTCTAGGGAAGAGACAACTATAGAGTCGGGAGGATGTTTTTGGAAATAGAAAAGATGAGTAGTGTTCCTTAAACACAAGACTGGAGAAACGACTGTTCTGTAACTGCTTTAGATTAATGTGTTCTAATGGATTCTACTTGTTCCTAATAAATAAAATCTGAATCATATTCAATATGCCTTTCTCCTTTAAGAAATATGGTTGTTTTTTTAACAGTTGGAGAAAGAGAAATTCCGTATTGATTTGATTATTAGCCAAGGTTCGGAAAACAGAAAATAATGAAAGACTTTCTCCAAAGCTATTTGACTTAAATTTAATTTGAAATTATATCAGATTATTACCGTTTTCATTAATATTTTGTGTAAACAAATGATATTATCTATGCTTCATCTCACATTCTGATCGTCTCAAAAATAAAGCTGTAAAAATAAAATGAAGGATATGTTTTGCTTAACTACGAACAGTTATGTGAGAAGAGAGTGGGTATAGCTCTGCAAGTGATTTTACCGTCACTCAGTTTCTGCATGTTTATATGATTTACAGTTTATGCTGTAATGTCAAGGAATAATCAGCACTATTCTGTCCTCTCACAAAGTACATTAGTACCATAAATCATATCAGGTTGAGGTTCAAAACACATCACTTTTTTTAAAAGAGGGCAATCTGTTTTTGCAAAGTAACGCATTGTTCTGGTTTATTTGAGATAATGAATAATTTCTGTTTAAACTTCACTTGAAGTGTATACCTGTACCACTCTGGGAAATTACACATATTTGCATATCTGAGGTTTTTGGGGTTTTTTTTTTTTTTTTGTCCTTGGAGGTCTCATTTGGCTGCTTTGTATTGAATTATAAAGACTTCTTTTCACTGATAAAGCTAACTCTGGTCTAGTCCAAATCTTTTTTTAAACAGAAAAAGAAATGACTATATTCTACTTAAGCTCTTCTTGAGAAATCTAATCATGTTTATACTACTGGGGAAAGAATAGAGGCTGAATAATTCGTATGAGCTTCAGGAGATTAACCTACTTTTGTTACTCTTATTGGACAGCTTTCATTTGTCATTAATTTTTAGCACAGTGTCTTTAACAATTAACAACCAAAAAAAAAAAACAGCAGTAAACTCACCTTTCGCCATTTTTGTATTAACAATTTTCATAAAGTAAGTATCATCAGATCTGTCACCTTGGATTCCTTTTTGCCAGTAATAAGGTAATAGTTTGGAATACAAGAAATATTTGTCACATCGATTTTGAGGTAGTTAGGCCTGATGGATAAATTACATTGACTCACATTCTTTAGTCAAGCATCAATTATATTAGCTATCAGTGTTCTAGAAGCACGTGTAGAATTTTCGTGAAAGCGAAAAAGCCTCAGTTAAGTATTTTGAAGAAGTTCCTGCTAAAAATCTCTTCAGTTTCATGTTTAATTCAGCCATTCCTGTGATTTTCATAATGTTCTAAAATACTATTTGAGTTATACAAGAATGAACTGGAGTTATTTTCTTTTTAAATCTTTCACGTTGGTGAGCAAAGCAAACCCAGCTTGGAGAATAACCAAAGCTGCCTTCTGCGAACAGTGTGATAAGATCACGGCTCCACCGGGGGGTGACTCAGAATGTGCTCACCAATGAGTTAAAGTCTTAAGCAGTCAACTCGATTACAGAGGAACAAAGAGTGAAAGAGTGCTTGCAAAGGCGGAAATGACATGCTTCATGTATTCTCACCAATATTGTAGGCTTTATAACCTCAACCATCCTACTATTTGCAATACTTAAAAAAATATATATATATGTATATATAATATACACATACTTGTATATGGATGCACACTTTAAAAACATACATAGACATACAGACACATATAAATGTGTATATATATATATATATATATATATATATATACACACACACACACACATGTGTATGTTTTCCTCAGCTACATCAAGTTTTTTTATTTACAGTTTTTCAAATCTTCTGTTAGTTCTCCAGTATCCAGACATAGCATTACGTCTTAGAATATCTGCATTAACATGATGTGGATCAGAGGACGCATTCACAAAAGCAAGAAGCTGGGAGCACAGGAGACTTCAGAACCAGCATCTAGGAATTTAAAGAAAAGTGTTTGGAAAGGGTTTCTGATTCCCAGCTATCACAGACTGTAGATTACTTTGGACCATCAGTAGGAGCAGAAGCAGGGAAACAATCTAGACAGGTGGCAAGAAGAGGTCAGACAGGTTCTGAGGTAGAGCTGAGAGAATCTGGGGACGTTTGGTAATGGGGTGGGGGAGGGGCTGGGAGACCAGACCGGCAAGGAGAGGAATTAGAATGGCTCCTCTGTTTTGGCTTGAACCACTGGCTGGATCATCGTTCCATTTACAGAAATAGGGGAAGGGAGAATTGAAGGAAGATGTAGAATTAACCACTGTCTCTTTTGATTTCAAGTTCTTTTCTTGATTGTACCCCTTTCTATTCCAACTTTGTTTGGTTCTCTCAGAGACACACCACGTATATAGATACTGTCCTTTTTTTCCCCCGTCTTCTGGGTCGGATCACCATGTCAGCCTTCAGTTACCTCCATCAGGGATCTGGGATTTTTAGCAGGCTTTCAGAAACTCAAGTTCATCAAGAAGTAGGCAAATCAGGGACTTCCCTGGTGGCGCAGTGGTTGAGAGTCTGCCAGCCGATGCAGGGGACACGGGTTCGTGCCCCGGTCCGGGAGGATCCCACATGCCGCGGAGCGGCTGGGCCCGTGAGCCATGGCCACTGAGCCTGCGCGTCTGGAGCCCGTGCTCCGCAACGGGAGAGGCCACAACAGTGAGAGGCCCGCATACCGCAAAAAAAAAGAAGTAGGCAAATCAAGACTACCTTCCAAAATAGGGTGTTCATAGCATTGAGGTAAAAGGGCAGCTAAAACTCATTTTTTCTGCAGCTTTGCTGGGTGGACTCCCAATTCCTTAGTCTTTGCAGTTAGGGTAGCAGGGAGGAAGGGCCTGGGTGTGTTGGGTCTTACAGGACTCTCAACACTCCTGGAGTCCATCCTTTACAAAAGGGACCAGAAATGTTTTATTTTTCTTGCATATTCTCCTTTCTCTTCCCCCTACTTTCAAAACACAAACACATCCTTGTCTCTAACACTAGAATTGTTTTCCTTGAGGGCTGCGAAGACAGGGAGGCAGGAAGGGAAGTTACCTGAAGGGTGGTCAAATACAGGTCAGAAGGCTATGGAGCAATGACGAATGAGATCTTTATTTTTCTTTTTGCACACTTACCACTTTAGGACAAATACAATGTTTTGCAGCTTACTTTACAAAAAATAAATTACGTCTTTTTTAATGACAAACATCTCAGTTGATTCAATACCATTTAAGAATTCTTTGGTTATTATCATGTTACTCTTTTTCTCTTATTCCCTCTTTCCCTCCCTCTCTAATTTCCTTCTCTCCTGTTCTCTCTTTCTCCTTCCTTTTATCTTCCCTCCCCCCAGCCTTCCTCCTTTCTCTCTTCCTTCCTTCCTTCCTTTCTTGCATTTTTGAAATTGGATTGCATTTTTCATGTCTGGCATGAATTGCAGTATCTAATTGTAGTGCTGCTACACTGAACAAATTTTGTTGAGCAAGACAGTTTTGAAATTGGACTTTTTGACCTTGCACCATACTTAAATGCAAAATACACTTTCACTCATGATGGCTCCTATTATTGTATTCTATAATAATAAGAGTTGTCTAACAGAAATGATGCAAACATTATCTTTTTTTAAAAATATAGACAAAAAATTCCCTAATCTAATTGTTTTGAAAACACAATTTATGCCCGCCACTTATTCCTGAGAAGTGGCACAGCACTGATTAAATTTGGGGGGATGAAAAGGTATGCCTCTCTTTCATATCTCTATGTTTCGTGGGGTTTTATTTTTTTGTTTGTTTTTTTGTCTTCTTTCCAGACTGAACAATTTCAAAGGATTGAGCTGCTTCTTTGGCAAGACCTGGCCAGTTAATTTGATGAAGCACCAAATTAACTCTGTGAGCTGACCAAACTTGATCTTCCCTAAGATTCAGTCTCCCACCTCTAATGCATTTCTGAAATTACATTGCAGGTTGCACCTCAGAGCTAAGAAGATGAGATGGCCATGGTTTTCCCATAATGGGCTGCTGCACTGTGTAGGTTATAGACTGGAGAACTCAAAGGACACCATTTACATCAAATCACTATGGATGTACACAGTTCAACACATTATGTGGCCTTATTGCCAATTCATTCCGACCCTAAATGGAAGTCTCCTCCAATACACAAAGAAAAAACAAAACCCTATAATTCTAAGATTTACTGTTTTGATTCTTTACACTCTTCAGCTGCTTACTTTAGGATAACAGGATAATTTTTTTTTTCCCTTGATGACTTGTGGAGTAGGATTTATGATAAAAACACTTTGGGTTTGTAACCAAGTCTGGTCCTTGGAGTCAGACTTGGGTTTGAATCCGGATCTGCCCATTGCTAGCTTTGTAATCATGAGTGTCTATACTCCTCTAAGCTGAGTTTCTTCTTTTGCAAAATGAAGATAACAAAATCTTCTCCTCAGGACCACTGTGAGGGTTAAGTATATACTGTGCTTAATCCAGAACATCATAACTGATTCATAAATACTGATTTCCTTCTTTCTTATACTGACCAGTCTAGATTTGATTACTAAAACTGTAGGAAAAGGAATACTAATATAAATATAAAATATAAATGTCTACACACACATGTATTTTCTCTGTGTGTTTGTGTTCACAGTTACTTGAAAGTGAGACTGAGGGTCCCTCAGGTAGGTCATGAGTTGCTCAGTTACTCTCTAGGGGGGTCTCTCTTTGATACATTCCCTAACGGTACTCATTGTATCCATACGTTCTCAACTTAGAACAAGATTTTTAATTTTACCATAGCTCACAAAGGATTTTCTATTAAAAATGCTCATCCACAAAAGTATTTCCGACTAATATATTTAACATACAGAAACAAGGTAAAACCTTTCTATTCTCTAATCCTGCAAAATTTCAACATCCTCACCCTTTCTCTTTCCTTTCAAAACATCACATCTCTTTATTTAAAAGAGAGTACTAACATATATATTTTTATATAAGCATAACATATCTATAAGTATGAATATTATTTTAAGTTTTCCCCTTTTCCAAAAAGATAAGTAAATGAGAAATGAGAAATTTGTGTGTGTGTGTGTGTGTGTATGTGTGAAAACAGCGTGAATTAAGAAAATATATAAAAGTGTAGACAGAGAACCATGTTTTACTTGATTTCAAACAACAAACAAAAAAAGATTTATCCTATAAAATAAATCTAGGTAAAACAGTATTGCCTATAAATAAAATGATGCTTGGTATTTTATTTAGAAAATGTTTGCATAGGGCCTAAACAAAGACTATTTTCTAAGCCATTGTATGCTACATGGCCCTGAACATTTCTTTACCATTCTATAGTACTAAGGTAAACCGATAAGCAAAACAATGAAATGGATGGTGGACTAGATAGTCTTGTCCTGACTGCAGAAACTGTTTATGGAGGAATGGAAATACTAAGACCCAAATAAATAAACTGACATATTATATGAAAACATCCCCAAAGAAGTTACACAAATGGCTAATAAACATGAGCAAATGTTCAACACTGGTAGTAAGCAAAGCTAAACAAATTAAAGTAACAATGAGATTCAATTAGCAATTTATATATTCAAATTAGCAATCTAAAATAAAATTATAAGGACTGCATGAGACCAAAATATTCACTACTGGTAAGAAGACAAGTTTTCAGGACATTTGCCTTACATCCTTCTTTTTAAAAAGGAACTTCTCCTCCCAAATAATTTAAAGGTTTTGTGCAAAAAAGTGTAACACTGAATGATAAAAGTAACCAAAATATTCACAATAAGTAAATGGCTAGGCAAATTAACATACCTTGATAAATTATGAGATATTATTGTGTGATTATTAAAATTAGGCATTTTTAAGGAATGGGCATATATTGTAATACTGATTAAAAGTCCTTATCCATAATTATAGAGTATAATCAATACTACTCTCATTAATATGTTAAAATATGCATAGAAGAAAGACAGGAAAGAAGTACAAAGATAGTAATGATTCTATCTAGATGGTGTCATCATGGTGTTTTAGTTTCTTTTTACAAACCTATGTTTTTACTTTTTTACAACATGTATTATTTTTATTTTAGTGCATTTATTATTTATCAAAAGTAAGCCATGCACTAGTCAAAGAAAAAAATTGTATTAGACTTTCCTATCCTGGAAGTAGGCCTTTGTGACAGGCTTTAACGATGCAGTCCCCAAAGGGTAGCCCGACTCTCACTGTTATGGCTGATCATTTATTTGGGTTAGTCTTACCACATTATGGAAAAAAACCTGAATTATAAAGAGGTCCCATCCTCCCCTTAATCTTTTTCAAGGTAACAAACATACATAGAATGTGACCATCAATTTCCAGACATGATCTTTCTCCTCTGTTCCCCTTCCATCTCCCCTGCCATCTCCACCCTAACCCATCCCAAACAGATTTATGTTGAATGCCTCCATGAGCCAAACAGAAAAGCTATTATCTAAAACTATAACATGACATTGAGATGAACTATTACTTTGACGTGCGAGACCTTGGATTATTGTTTTAAAGTTAGTGTTCATTTGCTGTGTGAATATTTGGTGTCTGTACTTGGTAGGAAAATGAGTATGTAAAGCAAGAATAACTAAATGAGTAGAAACAGGTCTTATGATAAAAACTCTAAAATACTTGAAATGGCTAAAAAATTCTTTCTTGTTTACATATGATTCAATCAACAACATTCAACAAGCATTAGTGTTCCTACTATGTACCCGTGTACTGAATATTCAGGCCAATCCACCTAAGCATTTCATACACAAAATTAATTTTCTACTTCCTCAGGCTCTCCAAAAGAAATGAGCTTAAACTGCTGTGATCAAATCTGATTTGCCTTAAAAAAAATAGGTGCTCAATTGAAAGAATAGTTAAATATTGGAAAAGATGTCCTATCAAGGTTGTGAAATGCTGGAAGAGTTGTAAAAATAAGACAAACATTCAGTGAAGATGGATGTTACCTGAGTGCAGCACAGGCTAGAAGGTGCTGACTGATGCAGATGAACTTTTGGTTTCTCTTACACCCTTGATCCTCACATGTTTTAGTAGCTGTTTCATGGCCTCACTGAAACCTAACATTAAATGTCAAAGAAAATGGATCATTCCGTCCAATCCAAAAAGAGTCTTAAAATTTTATTTAAGGAATGATTATAGCAGCATGTATACAATACATTTGTACAGAGGCCATTCATTCTTTCTTTCCTTTAGATGTTTAGTGAGCATCTTTTGGATTCCAAGCACTGATCTAGGATTCAGGAATATAGAAAGCCTATGCCCTCATGACATGTATATTCTAGTTGGGAAACAGACAAAAAAAAAAGAGATTTAAAAAATTCATAATAATCAGGTACTGTAAGTATAATAAACAAAAATAAAGCCAGGTAAGAGACAGAGGGAGACAGGGGTACTACTGTAGTTAGCACTGGGCAGTCAAGAGGTAGTACCTATTTGAGAAGGTGACATTTGAGCAGAGACCTAAATAAAATGAGTGAGCAAGCTATGCAAATATCTGAAGAAAGACAGTTCCAAGCAGAGAGAACAGCAAGGTCAACTTCACAGAGATCAAATGGACTTTCAGGTTCAAGGAAGGAATGGACAAGGGGAGGCTGGTAGGAAGTGAGCTCACAGAAGGGAACAGGGGCTAGATCAAGAAAAGTCTCATGGGCCATAGTAAAGATTCTGGATATTATTTTATAAGGTAATGGGACTCTGCTACAGAGGTGACAGGAGAGTGACATGACCTGATTGATAATTTAAACAAGTTGCTTTAGCTGCTATCTAAACCTGAGGGTAAGCATGGAAACAGGGAGACCACATGAGAGGCTACTGAAATGATGCAGGTGAGGAATGGTGGTGGTTTATCTCAGTGGTAGCAACAAAATGTTGAGAGTAGTAGCAACAAAGTGGATGAGAAGTGCTTCGATTCCAGGTCTATTTTAAGATATAACCAACAGAATTTATTTAAAGGTCGGATGAGAAAAAGAGGGGAGCCAAGGGTTATTCCAAATATTTTGGCTTGAGCTGCCAGAAAGATGGAGCTGCTATCAACTGAGAGGGGGTGACTATTGGTGATGCTCATTTGGGAGGCTATGGAACCAAGCTTTAGATATGCTGACTTTGAGACACCTATTAGATGTCCTACTGGTGATGTCAAGGAGGTAAATGTCAAGAATGTGGCATCGGTGTAGAAGTCTGTGCTGGAAGTATTAATTTGGAGGTTGCTACTGTATCGACAGTGTTTTAAGACATGTGACAAGGAAATCACCTAGCAAATGAGTGCAGATGTAAATGGAATCAAAGGCTTACTCTTGAGATATGCCAGCATTTAGAGTTAGGGCGATCAGGAGAAACTAGCAATAAAAACTGAAAAGGAACAGCCAGTGAAATAGGAGGAAAACCAAGAAGGTACACTTTCTGGGGGCTAGGTGAAGGATCTGTTCAATAAGGATCGAGTAATCTATGTGCCAAATCCTGTTGACAGGTCTAGTACGTTGAAAACTGAGAAGTGACATGGGTTTCAATGAGGTGGAGACCACTGGAGACGTTGACTAGAGTAGTTTCAGTGGAGTGGTAGCAAAGAGAAACCAATTGAAATGGGATCAAGACACAAAAGCAGATGAACAGGGAGTGCAGACAACCCTTTGGAAGAGTCTCACTGTAAAAGGGGTCAGTGAAGAGAGAAGCAGATTGAAAGTCAAGAGCACAAAGCTGAAAACAGGAGACCTCCTAGGAATCCTAGGACTTTTATATGCTTAGAAAACAAAACAAAAGCTACAGCAACAGTTACTGGCTTATTTGATATAAAAAGCAGTAAGGTTTCCCATTTGTAGTTTCCCATTATTCCACAGACCTGCATTGACTATAGAAGAATTAAGCAAAAAAATCTGTATAAAGTATGTAGTTCTATTTCATATAAGAGTATTTAGTTTCTCACATTTTATATGTGAGAAAACTCAGGTACAGAGACAGTAAGTGACTTGCCTCATGTCATACAAAAACAAGCAGGAAAGCAGAATTCAATCTGGGTTGCCTGGCTACAGAGTATACACTCTTGACATTAATCAATATTGCCTCCCTGAAGGAGTGAACATGGTTCCTCCCCAGGTGATCATGGGAAAGAAATAAGCAAGGCAATGTGACAGTGAATTAGTGGAGGAAGGGCTCCCTTGAATAGGGTGGCCAGTGGCTTCAGAGGCACAAGATAGACCTAAAGACAAAGAGGAGCCAGATTTACAGGGACCCAAGGATAGAGTTCTCCACATAAAGGAAATGCGAAGTCCCACAGGTAGGAAAAAAGTTGAGGTTTGCTTAAATAGAGCAGAGGCCGGTTTAGGGAGACTAGAGAACAATGAAAGTTCAGGGAGAGACTAGAACAAATGGGTTTGAGAGACAGGCAGGGGCTAGATCCTGGGGCCTTAAGGATCACAGAAAGCCGTGTGGCTTATATTCTCAGTACAGGTGAAAGATCATGTTTACTTCTTCGTGCTGCTGCTTCGAAGCTGAAAACAAAATGTATGGCCATCTCTCTAGAGTATATAGTCTTTTGCAACATCTTTTTTCTTCTCTAACCTTATATCTTAATCTTATCTTATTAAAGACTTAATCTTATCTTTCTTGCTCATTCAAATTCTTCCTTAACCTAAAATCAAAAAAGAACACCAATTTCTTGAATTGCTTTCTTTTTTAAAAACAATTCTGGGAATAACACAAATATCTTTAAAAAAAGTTTTTTTCCGGTTAGCGTGGGCAGACTCTAGGTTCTACTTTGCTACTGCCAGTACATAGCAGCTAATCCCAAAAGCCACTTGACCACTGACTGCCTCAATTTCTTCAATTCTTAGAAATGAAAAGCACAAGGTTGTAGGGGTAGAATAGGATTACGAGTGAAAAATATTTTTTTTAATTATATACAAATGTACACTATTATAATTATTATTGTGCTATAAAGTATCATGTAATATGGGGTCAAATCGATTATTGTGGATGAACACACTGTGTTTGGAAATAAAGTTCTATTATTTGTGGTTCTGTGAAAAGGAAGTCAATTTACTAGTCAAAGTCATCTGAATAAATGAATCTTTTATAACTAAACAACAAAATATGACCTTCACTTTTAGTGGAAAAGGAATCATAAATTTATTAGCCTTTTTCCATTCCTATAAAATGAAGGTATAAATCATGAAATAAGGAAATTTATTTATATCAAATGGAGTGGATGAAGATTTAATATCCTTAATATAAAAAAAAGGATTAAAAAGCAAACAAACACTGAAGCCCAAGTAGAAAAAAAATGGGCAAAAGATATAATAGATTCTTTCAAGTTCATCATATTGACAGAGTGGTATGAGATGAGCAATCTTAAAAACCATTTGTATGGTTGCAAACTGAAACATTCTTTTTGGAATAAAGTCTTATATTCTATATTAAAGGACACAAATCTTTCATACAATTTACCATAATAATTTCATACTTAGGAATTTCCCCCAAAGAAATCAAAAATGGAAAAAAAAAGTGGAAGGAATATAAACATCACATCATAGGATATGATTAAATATTTTGTATAAACTAAGTTTAAAAATCCATTGTAGTTATGGGAGTCCTAAACATAGAAGATATATCCATAATCTTAAGATACTTGTCAAACAGGAACTCTCCTGATGGCTCACCACAGCTTAGTCCCATTGTAATAAAAATTCAGTGCCATAGCGGGTGTAGAGCCTGTGCTGTAAAGTACAGTAACTGTAGTACGTGATTGAGGAGAAACTATTTTACAGAAGACGCTGTGGTTGGCCCTGAGAATTGAGTAATTATGTGTAGAAGAAAACTTTGCAAATGAAGACTGTCAGATGTTTTCTCCCTAGAAATGAAGCTATCTCATTATATGCCTTAAGTCAGTTATAACATTGGTTGAACATTTCTTTAAAAGAATTTTGCAGTAATTTATACTATTACTAGGATATATTATGCTAGGAACAGAGTCAAAAAAAACCCAAAATACAAGTCAGGTGAACATAGGTTCTCATTTACATAAGTGGGATTTTTGGACACACACACATGAAAATATAAGATTTGGGTATCTACAAGAGGTAAAATCATCCACTTATATTATTTAGTTTTGAAAACAAATTATTATACATAGTTGTTTCATTCAACCATTCAGAGGATTGTTTATATACATATCCTCCAATTGGAAAAAAAAATGTGTGTCAAGTTAAAAAGAAGTATCTACATCTATCTACATAAATTATATACGTGTATATGTACATAAACTACATATATGTATATATAAACTGTATATATACATATATACAGTCATATGACAAACTGAAAAAACATTTGCAACTCACATTATGGATCAAGGGCTAATTTCCTTAATGTACAAGGTACTTACAAATGAATGAGAATAGGCTAATAACTCAATCTTCAATGCCTCAAGAATATAACACACACTTAGGAAAAAAATTCAAATAGTTCTTAAACATATGAAAAGATATTCAACCTCATGGATAATATAAAAATGCAAATTAGAACTACAACCAAAATTTTAGTTGGCAAATTCGTTTCTCATATGAATATAGGTTAATATTTTGAAACTGCTTTGTATGTACTCTGGGGTTTGAACAAATAAGTAGATAGATGGTGGATAGTGGCAGCCTGGTTACTGGTGAGGGAAGTTACAGATAAACAAGAAAGGATAAACCCTTCACTACTGCATTAGAGTCAGAGACATAAACACAAACACATATTTACCTTCATATATGTACAGAGGGAGAGATAAAGAAATAAATATAGATACATATATATGCATATATTACTCAATTCTGTCCACTGAGAGGGCCTTGAAGCATTAACGCTAGAGTAGCAACAAACACACTTGTGCCCTGATCTTCACTTCTATATCCTACTCTCCATTGAAGGAACCGAGAGTCCATGGAGAAATGGCTGACTCTAGGCCTGGGCAAGGAAAATACAAGATGATCCTGGAGCTATGTCGGAGGGACACAGAAGTCAACCTGAAAGAGCTCCCAATGACTAAATCTGGAAGAATTTGAGTAAGAAAATAAATAAATAACATAGTGTTAAGATTATATCCCAAAGTGTAAAATACACATGAATCCATACTGATATAAATAAACGACTGAATAAATAAATAAATGAGGAACAAAAGACAAATGTACTATCTTTGCAATGTTTCTATGAATTTAAAATTATTTCAAAATCATAAGTTTATTAAAAATAATGTTTATAAAGATATTTAATAAATGGAAAACGTTCTCAATATTTTGCTAAGTGACTGAAAAACTGAATAAACACTATGATTCCAATTTAGAAAATGAGAAGGAAAATAGAGCAAAATAAACCCCCCAAAGCTACAGGAAAGCATAATTTCTGTTCTCTAAGACTGACAAATATCAAAATGCTGATAATCCTGAGTTGTGCAGGGTATGGAAAAACAGGCAGTCTCAGGAGGTAGAAGTATAATTGGCATAAAGTATCATGGAGGGCAACTTGGCAACATATAACAACAAATGCACTTATTATTTTACCTAGGAATTCTAATAATTTTTCCTACAGAGATCCTCGTACATGTGGGAAATGGCATATGCACATGAAAATTCACTGCAGCAACTCTGGTAATACCCAATGTTTGCAAATAACCTAAATGTCCATCATTATGGACTAGGGTATGTCTACCCAACAGAATACTACATAGCTGTTAAAAAGAATGATATGACTTTATATATACTGATATGAAAATGCCTCCAAAACACATTGTAAGGTGAACAAAAGCAAGTTGCTGATAGTCTATTTGGCTTGATATCAGTACATACACTCTCTCTCCCTCCCTCCCTCCCTCCCTCCCTCTCTCTCTCTCTCTCTCTCTCTCTCTTTCACACGCACACACACACACACAAACACACATACACACACTTCTATAAGAAACTGGCTAACAGTGTCTTCTGGAAGAAAAACTGTCTGATGGGGGATTGAGAAATATAGACGAGTTATTTTCACTCTACATTATTTTGTACTTGAATTTTGAAAAATGTGCATGTATTATCTACACTAAACACTGAAAAACTCAGCACAATCTCTTCAAAATGTGCAATAAACTTATTTCATCAAGTAAATAAAGTTTTGATTAGTACTCTGCTAACAAGTTAACCAACTGAGTAGACCTTTTTATATATCAGTCAGAGGTTTTAACAGCCTTAGCTAATTAATTAGCTATGAACTGAATTAAATTAGCAATTTATAGTCATTGGGAAAGGAATTATCTACCCTGAAGAAGAAAACGTTGACACAGTATTTTCATGTTATACAGAAGCCACTAAGCAGTGGTTACCCTGATTTGCACAATAGATATGCATTATCTCTATGGTGGTTAATGGGTGCCTGGATTCCAAAAAGTTCATGGAATTTTCTCCTTAGGGGTGAATAGATAAGATCAGTTTTAAAATAGGTGTGGTTTGAAGGCGAATTTGTCCAACCTCTCATAAAAAGAAATTCATATAAATATAAGATATAATTTTAGCCTGTCATTGACAAAAATCAGTGTTTGATGTGCTGAGTTGGTGAGGGTAAAGACAAACTTTGGTGATCTACTGGTACGATCTCTATGGAGGGCAATTCGGCATTACATAGTAAAGGTTTAAAAAATGTTCACAACCTATGATCAAGAAAATCCTACATATATTGATATATAAGAGCAGTCACTGCAGTATTATTTATAAAAGTTTGAAAATACCTTAAAATTCTCAATAATAGTGACTGATTAAATAAATGATGCTGCACCCATCCAATGGACCATTACAAAGAATGAGGCCGCTCTATAAGTAATAAAATATCTTTGTGATGTTACATTGTTAAATAGAAAAGTATAGGTCACTTTGTATATTCTGGTCTCATTTATGTAAAAATTATAAGGAATTCACATAAATGCTTACAGATGAGTGGGATATTTCTGTAAGTATACACACAAAACTTCTAACAGTGGTTGTTCTTGGGCAGGGGCACTGAGTGACCAAGGGAAAAGAGTGGGAGAGAGAGTTACTTCTCACTTATATATGCTTTTGTAACAGGTGTGATTGAGTTTTGGTCCAATATTTCTTCAAGTACAAGATTATAACTCCCATCATAGAAGTCATTCTTCTGGGGTTATAATGTTCTTTCTAAAAATCTAAGACAGTCTTAGTTTTAATGGCAGAAAAAAACAAATGAGATTAAATTGGGACTAGGTTTAAGCCTAAAGACAAAGAGAAGAAATTTGGGGTATGGATGCTCATGGGACAGTAGGTGCTTTTTGCGGGGAATTATGGGGATTCAATGGCATCTAAAAGGAGGAAGGGCCAAGGGATCACTACTAACATGAACATCCCTGGTTTACTATTATGCTCTGGGCTAATCTTACACTGAACATCTCTCTAAAGGGCTTATAGAGATTTTCCTACAGGAAAGTACTTTCTTGATTTATAGTATGTTTATCATACATCCTGTAGGAATACCTGAAGGACTCGAGTGAACTCTATTCTTGATAAAGGAAACTCATTCTTTAATTTGAAAAACACTGAAAACCATTTAAAACATCACATCATTAACAACTGATAGACATATTTCATTTTGAACTCAGGCAGATCAGGTAAGGACTTAATCTGTTCTTTTCAATGTGCACAATGTTTTTCTATTTCAAATTCTAAAAAAAAAACTGTTTAGGTTTCATTTGAAAGAAACTTTAAAAATTTGCTAATTAGCAATGTATTTTAATTTGTGAATTTAGTACATAAGAAACACTGGAAAACATATTACTGGGTGATCTTTCTTCCTTCTGATCAAATATGTTTTTGGATGGCAAAAAGTTAGCTCAACATTGAAACTTTCATGAAGATCTTGGGGCATGGCTATGAAAAATTATAGAGAAATCTGGAAAATTTGCCAATCTGCTACTAATTAAACATTTTTTAATCAAGTATGCTTTTAATTGCAAATGAACACAACTGGGAGAAGAGGCAAACCTGAGGGACATGTGACTGACCAACTCTGGAGAAGAATTTATATATTTAGTTTTCCCCCTCAATGAATCCTAACAGATTTCTCAGACCTGTCCTCCAAGAGGCTAGGTATTCAACTACTCTTTAGTAAAAATACCAAAAGTTTATCTCATAAAAGTTAACTGCCATTTCCTTTCTAGAAATCTTATGGCAGAAGTCACATTATAATCTTTCATTATGGTGGTACAACGGTCATGTGAATAATACTTAGTTAATCTTGCTCAACATTTAAATAACTTTACCGTTCAAAACTCATATATATGTTAAAAAACAAACCAAAAAAAAAAAACACTGGTAATTTGTCTGTATTCATCAATTTACAAAAAACTAATATTGCTTTGTGGCTAGAATAGATCTTTCTATATAATACCTATATGATTTTGTCATAATAAAATAAATATACATGAATTGTACGTCTTTTAAAACATAAATCGGTCTAAAAATAAAGGGAATTATGGGAAGCAACTTTAGGAATTACATAAAATTGTAGCAATTATGATTTCAATATGGTAATAGCAGATGTAGGGAAACTGTGAAGAATTGAGTGCCCTTGTAACCTGAAGGTGGCAGGATAAATTGGGGCAGTGTGGTGGGAGAAGAGAAGAAATGTGGCAGTTTGTCATAAAAATTATTCAAATCTTTTTACCTCAGTTCTAAGACTATTTAAAGAACCAAAACAGACTGTCCTGTCTACAAATTGGCCAGATGTGTAGACAAAGATGTTCACTGTGGCATTATTTCTAATAATGAAAAAAGATAAATAACCATAAATTCTATGAGTTGGATAATAGTTAAACAAATTATTTATTTATATACCTAAGAGGGAATCTATACAGTCATTAGAGTAGTGTTTTTAAAAAACAACTGATAGGAAAGTTGGAAAACAACACGCTACAATTTTGCATGTACATTTGATTCCATTATTTATATTAATACATTTTTCTTATGAAAAGAAAAGAAACATAAAGGGAAATACAATGACATGACTATGTTTATTGGCTAGAATTATGAACACTTCATGTATTCATTTTATTTGAACTTCTATATATTTTCCAAATTCCCTGCAATGACCACATATTTCTATTAAAATAAAAGTATTGTTTTCAACATAAAAAATCAAAGAACTGAAAAGTAATTTCATATATTCAACAAGCCTAAAATGAGGTTGGGCTTTTAAATTTTACTTTTAATATCCCAACAGCTGGCTAATATGCAGAAAACACATGGTACATATAAAAGATACTCACAATATCTATGTTGATTAGCTAAGATTTGCCATATCAGAAACAAAAGGGTAAAACGATATTTAATATAATCGCTTATCTTAGTATATGTATCTAATGAAAATATAAATATCTGTCATGTTGGGATTATTCAGCTTGACAGAACATTTATAGCAATTAAAGAATAATTCTTAATAATTGTTCTAGTAGGGGCCCATGTCTCAATTATTCTTAGCATTCTGCAGCTGTGATTTGTGCTTGGTCCCACTGATTCTAAGTGATTTCCAATGGTGTGGAGCTAAAAGAGAAATGAATTGAGTCCATAATCTGTTCAGGATGGTGGAGTAGATGGACGTGCACTCACTCCCACTTGTAAGAGCAATGGAATCACAACTAACTGCTGAACAATCATCGACAGGAAGACACTGGAACTCACCAAACAAGATACCCCACATCCAAAGACAAAGGAGAAGCCACAATGAGATGGTAGGAGGGGCGCAATCACAATAAAATCAATTCCCATAACTGCTGGGTGGGTGACTCACAAATTGGAGAACACTTATACCACAGAAGTCCACCCACTGGAGTGAAGGTTCTGAGCCTGACATCAGGCTTCCCAACCTGGGGATCTGGCAACGGGAGGAGGAATTCCTAGAGAATCAGACTTTGAAGGCTAGCGGGGTTTGATTGCAGGACTTCAACAGGACTGGGGGAAACAGAGACTCCATTCTTAGAGGTAACACACAAAGTAGTGTGCACATCAGGACCCAGGGGAAGGAGCAGTGACCCCATAGGAGACAGAACCAGACCTCCCTGCTAGGGTCTCCTGCAGAGGAGGGGGGTGGCTGTGGCTCACCTTGAGGACAAGGACACTGGCAGCAGAAGTTCTGGGAAGTACTCCTTGGCGTGAGCCCTCCCAGAGTCAGCCATTAGCCCCATCAAAGAGCTGGGTAGGCTCCAGTGTTGGGTTGCCTCAGGCCAAACAACAAACAGGGAAGGAACACAGCCCCACCCATCAGCAGACAAGTGGATTAAAGTTTTACTGAGCGCTGCCCAGCAGAGAAACACTCAGCCCTACCCAACACCCGTCACTCTCATCAGGAAACCTCTACAAGCCTCTTAGATAGCCTCATCCACCAGAGGGCACAGAGCAGAAGCAAGAAGAACTACAATCCTGCAGCCTGTGGAACAAAAACCACGTTCACAGAAAGACAGATAAGATGTAAAGGCAGAGGGCTAAGTACCAGATGAAGGAACAAGACAAACCCCAGAAAAACAATGAAATGAAGTGCAGATAGGCAACCTTCCAGAAAAAGAATACAGAATAATGATAGTGAAGATGATCCAGGAATTCGGAAAAAGAATGGAGACAAAGATCGAGAAGATGCAAGAAATGCTTAACAAAGACCTAGAAGAATTAAAGAACAAACAAACAGAGATGAAAAATACAATAACTGAAATGAAAACTACACTAGAAGGAATCAATAGCAGAATAACTGAGGCAGGAGAACAGATAAGTGACCTGGAAGGCAAAATGGTGGAATTCACTGCTGTGGAACAGAATAAAGAGAAAAGAATGAAAAGAAATGAAGACAACCTAAGAGATCCCTCAGACAATATTAAACCACCAACATTCGCATTATAGGGGACCCAGCAGGAGAAGAGAAACACAAAGAACCCAAGAATATATTTGAAGAGATTATAGTCAAAAACTTCCCTAACATGGGAAAGGAAATAGCCACCCAAATCCAGGAGGCGCAAGGAGTCCCAGGCAGGATAAACCCAAGGAGAAACATGCCGAGACACACAGTAATCAAATAACCAAAAATTAAAGACAAAGAAAAATTACTGAAAGCAACAAGGGAAAAATGACAAATAACATACAAGGGAACTCCCATAAGGTTAAGAGCTGGTTTTTCAGCTGAAACTCTATAAGCCAGAAGGGACTGGCATGATATACATAAAATGATGAAAGGGAAGAACCTACAACCAAGATTCCTCTACCCAGCAAGGATCTCATTCAGATTCGATGGAGAAATCAAAAGCTTTACACACAAGCAAAAGCTAAGAGAATTCAGTACCACCAAATCAGCTCTACAACAAATGTTAAAGGAACTTCTCTAAGTGGGAAACACAAGAGAAGAAAAGCACCTCAAAAACAAACCCATAACAATTAAGAAAATGGTAATAGGAACATACATATCAATAATTACCTTAAACATGAATGGATTAAATGCTCCAACCAAAAGACACAGGCTTGCTGAATGGATACAAAAACAAGACCCATATATGTGCTGTCTACAAGAGACCCACTTCAGACCAATGGACACATACAGACTTAAAGTGAGGGGATGGAAAAAGATATTCTATGCAAATGGAAATCAAAAGAAAGCTGGAGTAGCAATACTCATCTCAGATAAAATAGACTTTAAAATAAAGAATGTTACAAGAGACAAGGAAGGACACTACATAATGATCAAGGAATCAATCCAAGAAGAAAATATAACAATTATAAATATATATGCACCCAACATAGGAGCACCTCAATACATAAGGCAAACGTTAACAGCTCTAAAAGAGGAAATTGACATTAACACAATAATAGGGGGACTTTAACACCTCACTTACACCAGTGGACAGATCATCCAAACAGAAAATTAATAAGGAAACACAAGCTTTCAATGACACAATAGACCAGACAGATTTAATTGATATTTATAGGACATTCCATCCAAAAACAGCAGATCACACTTTCTTCTCAAGTACACACAGAACATTCTCCAGGATAGATCACCTCTTGGGTCACAAATCAAGCCTCAGTAAATTTAAGAATATTGAAACCATATCAAGCATCTTTTCTGACCACAACGCTATGAGATTAGAAATCAATTACAGGGAAAAAAAAGGTAAAAAACACAAACACATGGAGGCTAAACAATATATTACTAAATAACCAAGAGATCACTGAAGAAATCAAAGAGGAAATCAAAGAAAACCTAGAGACAAATTACAACAAAAACATGACGATCCAAATCTATGGGATGCAGCAAAAGCAGTTCTAAGAGGGAAGTTTATAGCAATACAAGCCTACCTCAAGAAACAAGAAAAATCTCAAATAAACAATCTAACGTTACACCTGAAGGAACTAGAGAAAGAAAAACAAACAAAACCCAAAGGTAGCAGAAGGAAAGAAATCATAAAGATCAGAGCAGAAATAAATGAAATAGAAACAAAGAAAACAATAGCAAAGATGAATAACACTAAAAGCTGGTTCTTTGAGAAGATAAACATAATTGATAAACCATTAGCCAGACTCATCAAGAAAAAGAGGGAGAGGACTCAAATCAATAAAATTAGAAATGAAAAAGGAGAAGTTACAACAGACACCGCAGAAATACAATGCATCCTAAGAGACTACTACGAGCAACTCTATGCCAATAAAATGGACAACCTGGAAGAAATGGACAAATTCTTAGAAAGGTGTAACCTTCCAAGACTGAACCAGGAAGAAACAGAAAATATAACAGACCAATTACAAGTAATGAAATTGAAACTGTGATTAAAAATCTTCCAACAAACAGAGGTCCAGGGCGAGATGGCTTCACAGGTGAATTCTATCAATCGTTTAGAGAAGAGCTAACACCCATCCTTGTCAAACTCTTCCAAAAGATTGCAGAGGGAGGAACACTCCCATACTCATTCTATGAGGCCACCATCACCCTCATACCAAAACCAGAGAAGGGTACTACAAAAAAAGAAAATTACAGACCAATATCACTGATGAACATAGATGCAAAAAGCCTCAACAAAATACTAACAGAATCAAACAGCACATTAAAAGGATCATACACCATGATCAAGTGGGATTTACCCCAGGGATGCAAGGATTCTTCAATATATGCAAATCAATCAATGTGATACACCATATTAACAAATTGAAGAATAAAAACCATATGATCATCTCAATAGATGCAGAAAAAGCTTCTGACAAAATTCAACACCCATTTCTGGTAAAAACTCTCCAGAAAGTGGGCATAGAGGGAACCTACCTCAACATAATAAGGGGCATATATGACAATCCCACAGCAAACATCATTCTCAATGGTGAAAAACTGAAAGCATTTCCTCTAAGATCAGGAACAAGACAACGATGTTCATTCTCGCCACTATTAGTCAACATAGCTTTGGAAGTTGCAGCCACAGCAATCAGAGAAGAAAAAGAAATAAAAGGAATACAAACTGGAAAAGAAGAAGTAAAACTGTCAGTGTTTGCAGATGACATGATACTGTAACTGATACCATCTTTAGGTGGAATCCTAAAGATGCCACCAGAAAACTTCTAGAGCTAATCAATGAATTTGGTAATGTTGCAGGATACAACATTAATGCACAGAAATCTCTTGCATTCCTATACACTAATGATGAAAAATCTGAAAGAGAAATTAGGGAAACACTCCCATTTACAATGGCAAGAAAAAGAATAAAATACCTAGGAATAAACCTACCTAGGGTGACAAAAGACCTGTATGCAGAAAACTACAAGACACTGATGAAAGAAATTAAACGTGATACAAACAGATGGAGAGATATACCATGCTCTTAGATTGGAAGAATCAATATTGTGAAAATGACTCTACTACCCAAAGCAATCTGCAGATTCAGTTCAATCCCTATCAAATTACCAATGGCATTTTTCACAGAAGTAGAACAAAAAAATCTTAAAATTTGTATGGAGACACAAAAGACCCTGAATAGCCAAAGCAGTCTTGAGGGAAATAAACAGAGCTGGAGGAATCAGACTCCCTGACTTCCGACTATACTACAAAGCTACAGTCATCAAGACAATATGGTACTGGCACAAAAACAGAAATATAGATCAATGGAACAGGATAGAAAGCCCAGAGATAAACCCATGCACCTATGGTCACCTTATTTTTGACAAAGAAGGCAAGAATATACAATGGAAAAAAGACAGCCTCTTCAATAAGTGGTGCTGGGAAAACTGGACAGCTACATGTAAAAGAATGAAATTAGAACACTCCCTAACACCATACACAAAAAGAGACTCAAAATGGATTAGAGAGCTAAATGTATGACTGGACACTATAAAACTCTTAGAGGAAGACACAGGAAGAACACTGTTTGACATAAATCACAGAAAAATCATTTTTGATCCACCTCCTAGAGTAATGGAAATAAAAACAAAAATAAACAAATGGGACCCAGTGAAACTTAAAAGCTTTTGCAAAGCAAAGGAAACTACAAACAAGACAAAAAGACAACCCTCAGAATGGGAGAAAATATTTGCAAATGAATCATGGACAAAATATTTATCTCCAAAATATATGAACAGCTTATGCAGCTCAATATTAAAGAAACAAACAACCCAATCAAAAAATGGGCTGAAGACCTAAACAGACATTTCTCCAAAGAAGACATACAGATGGCCAGGAAGCACATGAAAAACTGCTCAACATCACTAATTATTAGAGAAATGCAAATCAAAACTACAATGAGGCATCACCTCACACCTATTAGAATGGGCATCATCAGAAAATGTAGAAACAACAAATGTTGGAGAGGGCGTGGAGAAAAGAGAACCCTCTTGCACTGTTGGTAGGGATGTAAATTATTGATACAGCCACTATGCAGAACAGTACGAAGGTTCCCTAAAAATATAAAAATAGAATTACCATATGACCCAGCAATCCCACTACTGGCCATACACCCAGAGAAAACCATAATTCAAAAAGACACATGCACCCCAATGTTCACTGCAGCACTATTTACAATAGCCAGGTCATGGAAGCAACCTAAATGCCCATCGACAGACAAATGGATAGAGAAGATGTGGTTCATATATACAATGGAATATTACTCAGCCATGAAAAGGAACGAAATTGGTTCATTTGTAGAGACGTGGATGGATCTAGAGACTGTCCTACAGAGTGAAGTAAATCAGAAAGAGAAAAACAAGTATCGTATATTAACGCACATATGTGGAACCTAGAAAAATGGTACAGATGAACCGGTTTGCAGGGCAGAAATGAAGACACAGATGTAGAGAACAAATGTATGGACACCAAAGAGGGGGAAAGTGGCGGGGGCCCGGGGGGTGGTGTGATGAATTGGGAGATTGGGATTGACATGTATACATTAATATGTATAAAATGGATGACTAGTAAGAATCTGCTGTATAAAAAAATAAATAAAATTCTAAAATTAAAAAAGAAAGTGCCCATTTACATGATAATATGTAGCCTCATGTAAAATGATGATGCTCTTGGCCAGCTGACATTCTACATGCTCTAAATTATATTAAATTTTTGTATCTGTCATTTTTCACCCAAAGAGGAAATCTTGCTTTGCAACAAGCACTTTACAGCTCTTTCCCTGGTCCTCCTTTCATAAAATGCCATTGGGGAGCAAAATTATGGCCTTTGAATAGCTTTCTTCCACATAAGACTAATTACCTTACACAGGAATCAAACCGCAACTTTAATCTCATTAGCACCATATTCTAGCCAATTTAGCTGACTCCTACTACTTATTAAAAAGCCAGCATATGGAAAATTATTTTCTTAAGCTTAATGTAAATTCACACCACTCATTTTATTCTTTCCAGCAAAAGGCTTACAATAATGAAAGTTACTGAAGTTACTAGACCCTTTCCCATGCAGTTTGGTGTCTTACAAGACATAAATGTAAAAATCGATTTAGAGAATAACTGTATAAGAAAGAAAAATCTTTGGGATGTTAGGGTAAAATGTGACAGAGGTAAAACAAGTAAGTACTGAATATTGAACTCGCTCTAGGTAACAGAAATCAAATGACTGGTAAGAATTCAGCATCCAGTAGCTGATATCAACATCAAGTTGGGAATTGTCTTCACAATGTTTTATCTCTGTCTGAAAAGTGGGTGTCTGTTATACTCAGATGAAAATCTAGAAAAAAATCTCATGATCTGTAGTCAGTCAACTTCTCGTTTTTCATTTGTTAGGATTTCCCGGGTATACTAACTTGTTAAAATATACTTGAAGGAAAAGAGTTAATGCCTGACCTTTTCTCTTCTTACAGCCTTAACCTTTCTCCTTGCCCCAGGAACTTATCTTTTCCCAGAAAGCCAAATACGATCAAAAGTCCTACTGATGGAAAAACGCTGCATCCTCTGACCAGGAAACCCCACGGCAAGGAGAGTTCACAGATTACTCGGATCAAATGGGATTATACTGGTAAAATAAAATAGTTTTTATAGACTTGAGCGCCACACAATCAGAGGTATGGTTCATAAAATTAGAGACAATGATTTTCTCCTAGGATTGTTTGGGAGTAAGCAATAGACTAACATTTGGAAACACCTGCTTCGCTTACGTAAATCGAGCATTGTGGTGTCTGTGGAATTATTCATAAAGTCCTGTCAAGGAATGTAAGAGTGCATAATGATGGTAAATGACAGAAGCTTTTGTCCACTACAAAGCTAGTTTAAAGTTTCATTTTTAGTTGTCTGGTGAATCTTTAGAGGAATTTCCAGTTCATCTGAATTAAATTAGATAATGTAATTCATGGGTTGTTTCTAGACCACTGCTCTTCTCACTATAATGGAAATCAATGAAAAAGTAAAAGGCTTACTTATAAAATAGGAAATAAAAAGTGCACAAAAAAATTTCAGAAAAGCAGTTCTTGATTATATGGGCAGTATACTAAATGGCTAGAAGTGATTAACAGTAGAATTTACTTCAATAATATTTGCAATATTTTTAAACTCTTTCCAGACTGAAAACCACTTTGCTTTGAGAAGATTTTCTTATAACTCCTATAATCAAAGAGTGTCTCTATTAGAAAAGACAAAAGCTTGCTTTTTAGATGACCTAGGGTTGCTGCTAATCTGTTAGCCCTAAAAGGAAAAGGCAGCTTCTGCATGTGGGGTTGTTTCATTTCTCTTTAAATGCACAGAACAAAAAACATCAATAATAACATCTCAGTGTAGAAAGGGATAACTTCATTCATGTTTTAACAAAGAGAAGAAAATCTATTTGAGGAGAACTTTCCTCTTTGTATGTATTTCACAAAAACAATTATTCAATTATATATCAAGCACCTATTATATGCTGGCCTCTGTTTTATTAGAGGTATACAGATTAAAAAAATATCAAAACAACCAATTCCTGCCTTTAAAGTATTTACAGTCTTGTAGTATAGTTAGTCAAGAAAGCTAAAGTTCACATCTATAAAGAAATATTTAGATGACATCTAGGACAAGAAGGTAACCTACATGGAGTGAGTGGTCACAGGACTGAAAAATGAAGTAAATTGTGAAGAGCAAGTAGGACCTATAGAGACAGACAAAGGAATTCTCAGTGTGTATCCGGACAAAGAATGTCACCTGCCGTATCAGTAAACAAAAGATACTGCAGTCATCAAGCTATCAGCCACTGTGTGTGTATATGTGAGGGGCCGGGAGGTGTCCCTGACTGTGTACCCTGAGGGGATTTAGGGTGGAGAAAAACAGGATACTGACCCTAGATAGTTAAGTTGCATATTAAAGGAATGATTTCAGTGAGCCAAGACCCTGGCATCTTCCCATACATAGAAAAGTACTAAATACATTAACCTGAGATGTCTTGTTTTCTTTGATTAACATTAATCTTTTGATGTTCTGACTACCTGGGCTTTTTTGGGGTTTTTGTTTTGTTTTGTTTTGCAAAAACTCCTATATACCCTGGCTCATCCCTTACATCTTTGGAACAGTCCCTCAGAGTTATCTGAGAAACTGTCTCCTAGGCTTAAGTCCTCAGTAAGTCCACCAAATAAAACATAATTTTCAACTTTTAGGTTGTGCATTTTTTTTCAGTCTACAGTATGATTAGATCATTATGGCTGCAACATAACAGGTGTTTGCACATGGGTTTGATTGGGCTGTGGTATGGGGAAAAAAAAACAAACCAGCAACAGTAGATAATAATAATAGCTGAAGTGATATAGTTTCTAATTTGTACCAGGCAATGTCCTTAGCATTTTACATAGATTCACTCGTTTAATCTTTGCAACAATAATATCTTTTCAATAGTAGTACTATTATTTCCTACATTTTGCAAATGAGAAGATACAGGCCCATAGAGATTAAATGACTTGCCAAAGGGGACCCAGCTAACTAATTAGTGAACTGGAATTCAAGCTCACTCTGATGCTTTGTTCAGAGTTCAAGATCAGAGTGGTAAACATGGCCTTGTCTATCACAGTCAAGTTTGGAATTAATACTGAGGGTGATATGGAATCACTGAAAACATTTAAGCAAAAAAAAAAACTCATTCAAATTTGCATTTTAGAGAACTTTCTCAAGCAGAAGTATTGAGGACAGTTTGGAAGGAAGCAAGGCACTGGCAGGGTAGTCATTAAAGAAGTTCGTACATCAATCCAAACAAGAAGTAATAAGGGGGCTTCCCTGGTGGCGCAATGGTTGACAATCTGCCTGCTAATGCTGGGGACACGGGTTCGAGCCCTGGTCTGGAAGGATCCCACATGCCACGGAGCAACTAGGCCCTTGAGCCACAACTACTGAGCCTGCGCGTCTGGAGCCTGTGCTCTGCAACAGGAGAGGTGGCGATAGTGAGCGGCCCGTGCACCGAGATGAAGAGTGGCCCCCACTTGCCAAAACTAGAGAAAGCCCTCACACAGAAACGAAGACCCAACACAGCAAAAATAAATAAAATAAATTAATAAACTCCTACCCGCAACATCCTCTAAAAAAAAAGAAGTAATAAGGGCCTGATAGAAGGTAGAAGGCAGATGACAAATGTCCCTTGGCAGAAAAAAATTCTGTTGAATTTTTCAGCATATTGAACAGAATCTTCTCGCTACGTGTAGTATCTCAAGTTGTTAAATAGGGGGGCCTAGGAATGACATAAACTTGTCAAAAGGGAAAAACCACAAATGGGCAAATGTGATTAAAATTAATTGTAAATAGAAGGTAAAGTCCATTTGGCCTAATCTTTGCTTCAGAATAGGTATTGCTACAACACGTTGAATACATAGGCATGCCTGGAAATTTTATGCAGTTTGTTTTGTGACTTAAAAAAGCTGGTTTTTAAAAGTCAGTTGTTTGATTAGAATATTCTTTAACCATATAACATAAAGGTCACTTAATATTAAAAGTATCTTGATTGTTGAGTAACGTTGAAGAGATTCACTTGATAAATACAGCCTGAAGAAGGTTTTAGAACAAAATTTTTAGATGAACTTGCTTTATGATAGATTTAATTTTTCTAGGGGAATAAAATAAATGAAAGTAGTAAGACCAAAACCAAAACCAACATAAATATTCCATCCTAATAAACAATAACGGGGGTGGCTTTATACTCAGTGTAAACACAAAACAATGAATATAAATCATCCTTGAAAAAATAATCTATTCATAGAGGCACTTCTCAGCACTTTGACTTATGCCATTCTAATTGTATGGCGGCTCAGCTGACACTTAATCTCTATGACTCCATTAACTATCACTATTCAGTGGCACATCATAAGAATTCTTTAGTAAACTCCAACATAAATATGAGTACAATTTGAAATGAGCACCTTCTCCATCTCAAGTGTGTTTCTTCAAGGATGATTGATTAGCCTTAAACATACTGAATGAAATAACATTTGCAGTAGACAGGTACATCAAATCTAGAGCCATCTAGCTGAATCAGTGGATCTCCTTACCTCCAAAGGAAAATCTCTTATGCATTTCTGGATTTTCCAAGCTATATAAGGTTAGCTCCGGCTGAAGACATTAATTATTTTTGCTCCTCAGTATTATTTTGAATATTAAATGTAATACCCTTAAAGGTAATAACTTGTAAAATGAATGTATGAATGACAATATTAAAAATATTCAAAGTGGTTACTAAACTATCAAAAAATTCATATTATTTTTTTCACTAAATTTTTGATGTATTTTTAAGTTAAAAGTAGAAATCCCTATGATGATAATGACTGCAAAATAATGATTATGAAAGAATTACAGCAGTGTATATTAACCACATACGATGTGCCAGGCTACTCATTTTATCTTTTCTTCACAACAATTTTATGAAGTAGATATGATTATGAGCCCCATGTTATGGATGAAAAGGCTATGGCTTGGAGAATTTCAGAACTTTACCCATATTTCCACAAGTAGGAGCCAGGATTTAGCTACTTAAAAAAAAAAAAGTCTACTTTATCAGCCATTATTCTATACAGTTTACATTATCTGACTATAAACAAAAAACCAAAATACTAGACTTCAGTACTTAAAGTAACAGATATTCTGCTTGTCAGTTATTGTTATTATGTCTCAGCCCCAAATTTACTTATTTGTACTCAGCTCTGTGAAGCTGGGGCCAGGACTCTGTGAACTTTATTTCTCCTTCGCCACATGACTCCCAATTAGATTCTTTCAATAAGGGACATTAAAGAGATATTGGAAGGCAAGAAGATGAGAGAAAAGACAATCCTTGTTCCTGTTTCCTGCAGGGAATTGTCGCTGGCTGACTATCATCGAATGTTCAAAAATAAATATGTTTAAAACTGCCATGATTTTCCTCGTTGAATTCTAAACATTTATTTTTTTCTTTTACAAAACTGGAATAATTGATATCCTGTTTAAAATATGATTAAGATGTCTGTAAAAGGTAGCCAATAAAATATGTTATCAATTTTGAAAATTTTCTCAACATTTAAAATAAACTCTGTACAATAGGGAAGAACAAGGTTTATTAGTTTACAGCAGTGGTAGAAATTAGATTGAAGCAAGGACTGTACGTTTATAAGCTAACAATATCTTTTTGTTCTTCTTTTAAAAACAATTAACTCTTTATGATAGAGTTTTGTGCACATTTTCAATATGCACAAAAGGAAAACAGAATAGTATAATTACCCTACACATTACACATAATCTAGTTTCAACAACTTTACTAATTTTGATTCATCTATTCCACTTCTACTTTTTATTTTACTTTATTTACTTTTTTCTGAAGTTTTTTTAATCGCAGAAATCATACAAGTTCACTTGCAATTGTTCAGTATGTGTCTAAAAGACAATCTTTTTTTAAAACTATAGTACCAGGCTTCCCTGGTGGTGCAGTGGTTAAGAATCCGCCTGCCAATGCAGGGGACACGGGTACAAGCCCTGGTCCAGGAAGATCCCACATGCCGCAGAGCAACTAAGCCCGTGCGCCACAACTACTGAGCCTGCGCTCTAGAGCCTGTAAGCCACAACTACTGAAGCCCACTTGCCTAGAGCACGTGCTCTGCAACAAGAGAAGCCACTGCAATGAGAAGCCTACGCACCCCAATGAAGAGTAGCCCCGCTCACTGCAACTAGAGAAAGCCTGGGTGCAGCAAGGAAGGCCCAACGCAGCCAAAAATAAATAAATAAAAACAAAAAAAAACTATAGTACCTTTAAAAATATCTAATAAAGTTAATCATAATTTCTTAATGTCTTTTAATATCCAGTTGATGTTCAAGCTTCTAAATTGTCTTGAAATGGCTTCTGCTGTTGATTTGTTCAAATTAAAACCCACATAAGGTCTACACTTGCATTTGTAACTAACTATTCCTCCTTTCATTTTCCCTTTTTGTACCATGGGGTAGAAAGTAACAATTTGAAAAAGAAGCTGTGATACCAAGATTTCAATTTTGCACCATTAAATATGATGAAAAAAACAGGTCATTTATCCTGTAAAATTTCTGTTATTTTATACATGGCTAATTGCTTCTTCATGTGCCATTTAACCTGTCCTGGACTCCCTTAAATTTTCTGTGAACTGTGTGAACTGGTTGTTAGATTTAGAGATTTGAATAGATTCCATTTTAATTTTTTCTTTTCTTCTTTTTTTTTTTTTGCAAGACACTCCATACGTGGCACTGTGAATTCTTCCAAACATTTAAGGAAGAAATAATAGCAATTGTACTCAATTTTTTCACACTGAATATAAATATATTAAAAGTTAAAATATAAGTATGTATATTTGTATAATTATATATATTTGATATAAATATACATAAAATATTATATAAATTTATATAATAAATATAAACTAAAGCAGATTTATTCCATGAATGCCTTGTTGCTTTAACATTTAAAAATCATTTAATGAGGGCTTCCCTGGTGGCGCAGTGGTTGAGAGTCCGCCTGCCGATGCAGGGGACATGGGTTCGTGCCCGGTCCGGGAAGATCCCACATGCTGCAGAGCGGCTGGGCCCGTGAGCCATGGCCGCTGAGCCTGCGCGTCCGGAGCCTGTGCTCCACAACGGGAGAGGTCACACAGTGAGAGGCCCGCATAACAAAAAAAAAAAAAATTATTTAATGCATTTTACCACATTGACAGACTAAAGATGAAAAATATGATTATCTCAAGAAATACATAAAAAGAATTGGATAAAATTCCAAATTTATTCATGATAACAATTCATAGAACACTAAGAATATCAAGGATACTCTATAACCAGTAAAAAGTTTCTACAAAAATATCTGTATCAAGCATCATACTTAATGACAGAATACTGAAATCTTTTCACCTAATATGGGGAAAGAAAAAAACGCTTGCTGTCACAGCTTCTATTTCAAATTGTACTTTTAGTTCAAAGTGAAACAGGAGGCAAGGAGGCAGGGCACAACCTCTGAAGGAATGACATAGCCTGAGGACATGACGTAAGCTGATTAGAACCAAATGGGTCCAAGATGGCGGACAAGTGGACTTCCACTAGACCTTGAGCCTCAGTAGATGTTCACAACAGCAAGCTAAATGACACACCCACAGGCCCCATGACAGTTCCAAGACCCAACCCCAAGGATCAAAAAAGTGGGCGGTGGCCCAATTCCTGGAAATCCTTGCCCCTTTTCCTAAAATAGCTGGAATACTCCTCCCACTCATTAGCCTATGAAATTACCCACTCCTATAAAAACTAACAACCCCATACCCTGGTGCCTTTCACACCTTCTGAGATGGCCCACACTCTGTCTGTGGACTGCATTTCTCTCTAAATAAATCCACTTCTTAACCATCACTTTGTCTCTCACTGAACTCTTTCTGTGATGAGACATCAAGAACCTGAGCTTCATTAAGTCCTGAAAACAGGTGTGTGATCTCAGCAGGAAGACTGTGGGTTTTGGCCAGGTTCGAGTCCCAGCCGCGTGGGTTCGAGTCCCAGTCAGGGTTTTGGCTGGGTCTGAGCCCTGGCCACGTGGGTTCAAGTCCCAATCTGAGGTGCACGGTTTCAAAAGCGTGTCATCAGTTTGACAACTTGCCCTGTATTCTGCTTCATTTGTCTCCATAGTGCCTATCAATCCCCAACAGATCCTATAGTTATTTTTATGTCTTTTTATTGTCAGAATGTGAGCTCCATGAGGAAACGGACTCTGTCTTCTGTGTTCACTACCCTGTCCCTGCACTGGCCCATGGTGGGTATGAAACCAAGTGGGACCCTGTGGGCTCCCAGGCACGGAGGCCTTTCTGTCGCCCGTTTCTTGTAGGCAAGACTCCAGCCTCCGTGACCTTCCCTGAGTTCCAAAAGGCGGATTCGAACAGTTGCTAGGGAGGAGCAACCAAGAAACCACCTGAGGCAGGATTAAAGGGACCAGAGAAGTCCATCACGATTAGGAGACTGCCCACCTGAGACCCTGCACACACCCTAATCTTGTCAGCAACCCCGCCCTTGAACCGTTGCCATAAAACTCCTCACCAAACTCCCCTGGGATGGGACACATAGTTTTCAAGGGCAGGAGCCTGCTGTGTCCCCCGGTGCTTGGCAAAGCAATAAAGCTATACTTTTCTACTTCATCCAAAACTCTGTCTCTGAGATTCGATTTGGCACCAGTGCATAGAGAAGCTGAGCATTTGGTATCAGGTACCCAATAATAAATGCATTTTGAGAAAGTGAAAGTAATAAGTTCAAATACGTTCTTTATGTTAAAATTCAAGTCCGTCTTACTAGGTGTCTTTATGTTTTTCATGTAATTTATTATTCCCTTCTTCACAGATGACTTATGTTTTCTGAATATATAAATTTATGTAGAAAATTTGGAAAATATGGAGAGGTAGAAAAAGGAAACCGACCATTCAGCAATAATTACTTCCTAACATTTGGAAGACTTTCCTGATTAAAAAAGTATATATGTGAAAATACATATTTCTGATCTATCTAAAATCAAGTATATTATTCATCTATTTTACTTGTTTTTATTTTCCATATTTTTGTCCATTATTTTTAATAAATGAATGAAGGCAATTAATTTAACTATTTTCTATCATTTGTTTTCAATGTTTCCTCATTAAAATAATACAACAAACATTCTTCACCATTTTTATGATTATCCCACAGGGTGAATAACTTAAACTGAAATGTCTGAATAAAATGGTATATATATATTTTAAGACTCTTGATTAATATTTTGTCCCTCTCTTTTTTACTGATTCTAATGTTGCTACTTTAAGTTTTACTTTTCTAGCCATTCTCATTCTTCATATGATCACATCTTATTATCTCATGGCTTTAAACACTGTCTATATGCCAATGATTCCCAAATTTGTATGTACATTACAGACTTCGCCCTGAATCCCAGATGCATATAGCTAATTGACTAACTGACATTTCTACCTAAATGCCTAATTCACATCTTAAACTTAGAATGTGCAAAACCGAGCTACTATAGTTTTACTCCACAGTGACTGCTTTTCTCACTGTCTTCCTCATTACAGTTAACAACAACGCTGTCTGCTGTTCAGGAGAAACTCCTGAACACCATCTCTGTCTCTCTAGGAAAGCAAGGGTTAGTAGCAGGCTTGCAATCTGTATGTCACCTTAATCAACCTAGGAAAGAAAGATATGACCCAGATGACCTTTGTAAACACATCGATGACAATGCCGGCAATTTACTCGTGGGAGAGTCCTTATCAATAGAATGGTTTTAGTCAATGAACTAAATGTATCTGGCATATCTAGGATTGTTTACGTTGAAAATATCACTACCACAACAGAACAAAAACAAACTTGGAATTTATAAATTTCTAAGGCATGGCTCCATGAAAAAATCACATTACGAAATTAAAGAGATATAAAAAGAAGATGCTTCATAACTGAAATAACTCCTTGTGCAAGCACTGTATCACATACATTATTTAAACCTCTCATGTTAAATCTGAACCAGAGCAGGTCCTCAGGCATGAAAAAATCATTTTATGGAGAGCTGCACTGATGGCTTCACACCTTTCCAAGGGAAGGATGCTTGGCTTCTGCTTAGCTACTAGCTGTATCCGTAGTAAACTTGATACTGGGTAAGATCTGTAATTCATCTTGAGTCTGCTTTGACAATCTGCCCTTAATTTTATCTCATTCTCCATATCTGACAGTCAACACATTCTACTGAATCTGCCTTCAAAATGTATCTGCTGGGCTTCCCTGGTGGCGCAGTGGTTGAGAATCTGCCTGCCAATGCAGGGGACACGGGTTCGAGCCCTGGTCTGGGAAGATCCCACATGCTGCGGAGCAACTAGGCCCGTGAGCCACAACTGCTGAGCCTGCGTGCCTGGAGCCTGTGCTCCGCAACGAGAGAGGTCGCGACAGTGAGAGGCCCGCCTACCGCGATGAAGAGTGGCCCCCGCTTGCCACAACTAGAGAAAGCCCTCGCACAGAAATGAAGACCCAACACAGCAAAAAATAAAGAATAAAAAATAAAAAAAAATCCAAGCATTTGAAGCCCTGAAAAAAAAATGTATCTGCTATTCTCCTGCTTCTCTCCACTTCCCAGTATATGTCCATCATCTGTCTCCTGGACTATTTCATTAATTTTCCCAGTGGCATTCTTACCTCTGCTCTCAACCTCTTTCATTCTGTTCTATACATAGTGGTCAGAGTCATAATTCTTAAAAAATGTAAACGGATCACGTCAATACTTTGTTCTAAACCTTCCAGATGCTGCTCATCTGTCTGAGTAAAAGCCAAGTTCCTTCCAAACAACTATAAAGCCCTCTGTGATTTGCACCTTTCCTCCCCATCACTTTTCAGACCTCATTTTCTGTTGCTCCTTCCCAGACTCACTCTGCTCCAGCCATGTTGGTTCATTGACCAAACCAGGTATGCTCTCATATCAAGGTCTTTCCAACTGCTAATGCTTTTAGCTGGATTTCTGCATGGCTTGCTTACTGTCTCATTTCCTTAAGGATTTTAAATAAATGTCTCCTTCTCAAAAAGTCCTTCTCTGGCCATCTTAATAAAATTGCAACTGCACCTTCAGTATTTCCTATCCAACATTCCTTCTTTTTTTTTTTTTCATCCTTAGCAATCATCACTCTTTAATATATCATATACTTTCCTTATATATCATATGTATTATCTGCTCTCCCACAACACTGTAAGCTTCCTGAAAGCAGGGATTTTTGTTATTTGCTGTATTATTTGTTGTTATTTTCAGATTCCAGAAAAGTACCTGATACATAGAAGTGGTTCAACATACTTGGATCTAAAGTGCATTCTTGAGAGAGGGGGAAGACGGCGGAAGAGTAAGAGGCGGAGATCACCTTCCTCCCCAAAGATACATCAGAAATACATCTACACGTGGAACAACTCCTAGAGAACACCTACTGAAGGCTGGCAGAAGACCTCAGACCTCCCAAAAGGCAAGAAACTCCCCACGTACTTGGGTAGGCAAAAGAAAAAAGAAGAAACAGAGACAAAAGAATAGGGACGGGACCTGCACCAGTGGGAGGGAGCCGTGAAGGAGGAAAGGTTTCCACACACTAGAAGCCCTTTAGTGGGTGGAGACTGTGGGTGGCAGAGGTGGGGAGCTTCGGAGCCACGGAGGAGAGCATAGCAACAGGGGTGCGGAGGGCAAAGTGGAGAGATTCCCGCACAGAGAATCAGGGCCGACCAGCACTCACCAGCCCGAGAGGCTTGTCTGCTCACCTGCCGGGGCGGGCGGGGCCTGGGAGCTGAGGCTCCGGCTTCGGAGGTTGGAACACAGGGAGAGGACTGAGGTTGGCGGCATGTACACAGCCTGAACAGGGCTAGTGCACCACGGCTAGCCAGGAGGGAGTCCGGGAAAAGTCTGGGCCTGCCGAACAGGCAAGAGACTTTTTCTTCCCTTTTTGCTTCCTGGTGCGTGAGGAGAGGGGATTAAGAGCGCTGCTTAAAGGAGCTCCAGAGACGGGCGTGAGCCGCGGCTAACAGCGCGGACCCCAGAGACGGGCATGAGACGCTAAGGCTGCTGCTAACGCCACCAAGAGGCCTGTGTGCGAGCACAGGTCACTCTCCACACCTCCCTTCCGGGGAGCCTGTCCAGCCCGCCACTGCCAGGGTCCCGGGATCCAGGGACAACTTCCCCAGGAGAACGCGTGGCGCGCCTCAGGCTGCTGCAACGTCATGCTGGCCTCTGCCGCCGCAGGCTCGCCCCACACTCCGTGCCCCTCCCTTCCCCCCCCCCGGCCTGAGTGAGCCAGAGCCCGCGAATCAGCTGCTCCTTTAACCCCGTCCTCTCTGAGCGAAGAACAGACGCCCTCCGGCGACCTACACACAGAGGCGGGGCCAAATCCAAAGCTGAGCCCCGGGAAAAAAGAATAGAAAGGGAAATAGAAAAAAGAATAGAAAGGGAAATCTCTCCCAGCAGCCTCAGGAGCAGCGGATTAAATCTCCACAATCAACTTGATGTACCCTGCATCCGTGGAATACCTGAATAGACAACAAATCATCCCAAATTGAGGAGGTGGACTTTGAGAGCAAAATTTATTCCCCTTTTCCTCTTTTTGTGAACGTGTATGTGTATGCTTCTGTGTGAGATTTTGTCTTTATAGCTTTGCTTTCACCATTTGTCCTAAGGTTCTATGCGTCTGTTTGGTTTTTTTTACTTAAAAAAATTTTTTTTCTTAATAATTATTTTTTTAGTTTAATAAGTTTATTTTATTTTACCTTACTTTATTTTATTCTCTTTCTTTCTTTCTTTCTTTCTACATTTTCTCCATTTTATTCTGAGCCCTGTGGATGAAAGGCTCTTGGTGCTGCAGCCAGGAGTCAGTGCTGTGCCTCTGAGGTGGGAGAGCCAACTTCAGGACACTGGTCCACAAGAGACCTCCCAGCTCCATGTAATATCAAACGGCAAAAATCTCCCAGATGTCTCCATCTTAACACCAACACCCAGCTTCACTCAACGACCAGCAAGCTACAGTGCTGGACACCCTATGCCAAACAACTAGCAAGACAGGAACACAACCCCACCCATTAGCAGAGAGGCTGCCTAAAATCATAATAAGGCCACAGACACCCCAAAACACACCACCGGACGTGGATCTGGCCACCAGAAAGACAAGATCCAGCCTCATTCACCAGAACACAGGCACTAGTCTCCTCCACCAGGAAGCCTACACAACCCAATGAACCAACCTTAGCTACTGGGGACAGACACCAAAAACAACGCGAACTATGAACCTGCAACCTGCAAAAGGGAGACCCCAAACACAGTAAGATAAGCAAAATGAGAAGACAGAAAAACACACAACAGATGAAGGAGCAAGATAAAAACCCACCACACCTAACAAATGAAGAGGAAATAGGCAGTCTACCTGAAAAAGAATTCAGAATAATGGTAGTAAAGCTATCCAAAATCTTGGAAATAGAATAGACAAAATGCAAGAAACATTAAACAAGGACCTAGAAGAACTAAAGATGAAACAAGCAACGATGAACAACACAATAAATGAAATTAAAAATACTCTAGAAGGGATCAATAGCAGAATAACTGAGGCAGAGGAATGGATAAGTGACCTGGAAGATAGAATAGTGGAAATAACTACTGCACAGCAAATAAAGAAAAAAGAATGAAAAGAACTGAGGACAGTGTCAGAGACCTCTGGGACAACATTAAACACACCAACAATCGAATAATAGGGGTTCCAGAGAAAGAACAGAAAAAGAAAGGGAGTGAGAAAATATTTGAAGAGATTAGAATTGAAAACTTCGCTAATATGGGAAAGGAAATAGTTAATCAAGTCCAGGAAGCACAGAGAGTCCCATACAGGATAAATCCAAGGAGAAACATGCCAAGACACACATTAATCAAACTGTCAAAAATTAAATACAAAGAAAACATATTAAAAGCAGCAAGGAAAAAACAACAAATAACACACAAGGGAATCCCCATAAGGTTAACAGCTGATCTTTCAGCAGAAACTCTGCAAGGCAGAAAGGACTGGCAGGGCATATTTAAAGTGATGAAGGAGAAAAACTTACAACCAAGATTACTCTATCCAGCAAGGAACTCATTCAGATTTGATGGAGAAATTAAAACCTTTACAGACAAGCAAAAGCTGAGAGAGTTCAGCACCATCAAACCAGGTTTACAACAAATGCTACAGGATCTTCTCTAGGCAAGAAACACAAGAGAAGGAAAAGACCTATAATAACAAACCCCAAACAATTAAGAAAATGGGAATAGGAACATACATATCGATAATTACCTTAAATGTAAATGGATTAAATGCTCCCACCAAAACACACAGACTGGCTGAATGGATACAAGACCCGTATATATGCTGTCTACAAGGGACCCACTTCAGACCTTGAGACACATATAGACTGAAAGTGAGGGGATGGAAAAAGATATTCCATGCAACTGGAAACCAAAAGAAAGCTAGAGTAGCAATTCTCATATCAGACAAAATAGACTTTGAAGACTATTAGAAGAGACAAAGAAGGACACTACATAATGATCAAGGGATTGATCCAAGAGAAAGATATAACAATGGTAAATATTTATGTACCTAACACAGGAGCACCTCAATACATAAGGCAAATACTAACAGCCATAAAAGGGGAAATCGAAGTATCATATTCACAGTACGGGACTTTAACACCCCACTTTCACCAATGGACAGATCACCCAAAATGAAAATAAATAAGGAAACACAAGCTTTAAATGATACATTAAACAAGATGGACTTAATTGATATTTATAGGACATTCCATCCAAAAACAACAGAATACACATTTCTCTCAAGTGCTCATGGAACATTCTCCAGGATAGATCATATCTTGGGTCACAAATCAAGCCTTGGTAAATTTAAGAAAATTGAAATTGTATCAAGTATCTTTTCCGACCACAACGCTATGAGACTAGATATCAATTACAGGAAAAGATCTGTAAAAAATACAAACACATGGAGGCTAAACAATGCACTACTTAATAACGAAGTGATCACTGAAGAAATCAAAGAGGAAATCAAAAAATACCTAGAAACAAATCACAATGGAGACACGATGACCCAAAACCTATGGGATGCAGCAAAAGCAGTTCTAAGAGGGAAGT
This sequence comes from Monodon monoceros, assembly GCF_005190385.1. Taxonomy (NCBI): domain Eukaryota; kingdom Metazoa; phylum Chordata; class Mammalia; order Artiodactyla; family Monodontidae; genus Monodon; species Monodon monoceros. The sequence goes on from NW_021703772.1 coordinate 64,463,965, forward strand.
TTATACCAATACAATCCTACCTTAAGAAACAGGAAACATCTCGAATAAACAACCTAACCTTGCACCTAAAGCAATTAGAGAACGAAGAACAAAAAAACCCCAAAGTTAGCAGAAGGAAAGAGATCATGAAGATCAGATCAGAAATAAATGAAAAAGAAATGAAGGAAACAATAGCAAAGATCAATAAAACTAAAAGCTGGTTCTTTGAGAAGATAAACAAAATTGATAAACCATTAGCCAGACTCATCAAGAAAAAAAGGGAGAAGACTGAAATCAATAGAATTAGAAATGAAAAAGGAGAAGTAACAACTGACATTGCAGAAATACGAAAGATCATGAGCGATTACGACAAGCAACTCTATGCCAATAAAATGGACAACCGGGAAGAAATGGACAAATTCTTAGAAAGGCACAACCTGCAAATACTGAATCAGGAAGAAATAGAAAATATGAACAGACCAATCACAAGCACTGAAATTGAAACTGTGATTAAAAAGCTTCCAACAAACAAAAGCCCAGGACCAGATGGCTTCACAGGCAAATTCTGTCAAACACTTAGAGAAGAGCTCACACCTATCCTTCTCAAACTCTTCCAAAATACAGCAGAGGGAGGAACACTCCCAAACTCATTCTACGAGGCCACCATCACCCTGATTCCAAAACTGACAGGATGTCACAACAAAAGAAAACTACAGGCCAATAACACTGAGGAACATAGATGCAAAAATTCTCAACAAAATACTAGCAAACAGAATCCAACAGCACATTGAAAGGATCATACACCATGATCAAGTGGGGTTTATTCCAAGAACGCAAGTATTCTTCAATATACACAAATCAATCAATGTGACACACCATATTAACAAATTGAAGGAGAAAAACCATATGGTCATCTCAATAGATGCAGAGAAAGCTTTCGACAAAATTCAACAGCCTTTTATGATAAAAACCCTGCAGAAAGTAGGCATAGAGGGAACTTTCCTCAACATAATAAAGGCCATATATGACAAATCCACAGCCAACATCGTCCTCAATGGTGAAAAACTGAAAGCATTTCCACTAAGATCAGGAACAAGGCAAGGTTGCCCACTCCCACCACGCTTATTCAACAGTTTTGGAAGTTTTAGCCACAGCAATCAGAGAAGAAAAAGAAATAAAAGGAATCCAGATTGAAAAAGGAGAAGTAAAGCTGTCACTGTTTGCAGATGACATGATACTATACATAGAGAATCCTAAAGATGCTACCAGAAAACTACTAGAGCTAATCAATGAATTTGGTAAAGTAGCAGGATACAAAATTAATGCATAGAAATCCCTGGCATTCCTATACACTAATGATGAAAAATCTGAAAGTGAAATCAAGAAATCACTCCCATTTACCATTGCAACAAAAAGAATAAAATATCTAGGAATAAACCTACCTAAAGAGACAAAAGACCTGTATGCAGAAAATTATAAGACACTGATGAAAGGAATTAAAGATGATACAAATAGATGGAGAGATATACCATGTTCTTGGATTGGAAGAATCAACATTGTGAAAATGACTCTACTACCCAAAGCAATCTATAGATTCAATGCAATCCCTATCAAACTACCCCTGGAATTTTTCACAGAACTAGAACAAAAAATTTCACAGTTTGTATGGAAACACCAAGACCCCGAATAGCCAAAGCAATCTTGAGAACGAAAAATGGAGCTGGAGGAATCAGGCTCCCTGACTTCAGACTATACTACAAAGCTACAGTAATCAAGACAGTATGGTACTAGCACAAAAACAGAAATATAGATCAATGGAACAGGATAGAGAGCGCAGAGGTAAACCCACAGTGACCCATGGTCACCTTATCTTTGATAAAGGAGGCAGGAATGTACAGTGGAGACAGGACAGCCTTCTCCATAAGTGGTGCTGGGAAAACTGGACAGGTACATGTAAAAGTATGAGATTTGAGCACTCCCTAACACCATACACAAAAATAAGCTCAAAATGGATTAAAGACCTAAATGTAAGGCCAGACACTATCAAACTCTTCGAGGAAAACATAGGCAGAACACTCTTATCACATAAATCACAGCAAGATCCTTTTTGACCCACCTTCTAGAGAAATGGAAATAAAAACAAAAAGAAACAAATGGGACCTAATGAAACTGCAAAGCTTTTGCACAGCAAAGGAAACCAGAAACAAGACCAAAAGACAACCCTCAGAATGGGAGAAAATATTTGCAAATGAAGCAACTGACAAAGGATTAATCTCCAAAATTTACAAGCAGCTCATGCAGCTCAATAACAAAAAAACAAACAACCCAATCCAAAAATGGGCAGAAGACCTAAACAGACATTTCTCCAAAGAAGATATACAGACTGCCAACAAACACATGAAAGAATGCTCAACATCATTAATCATTAGGGAAATGCAAATCAAAACTACAATGAGATATCATCTCACACCTGTCAGAGTGGCCATCATCAAGAAATCTACAAACAATAAATGCTGGAGAAGGTGTGGAGAAAAGCGAAGACTCTTGCACTGATGGTTTGAATGTAAATTGGTACAGCCACTATGGAGAACAGTATGGAGGTTCCTTAAAAAACTACAAATAGAACTACCATATGACCCAGCAATCCCACTACTGGGCATATACCCTGAGAAAACCATAATTCAAAAAGAGTCATGTACCAAAATGTTCATTGCAGCTCTATTTACAATAGCCAGGAGATGGAAACAACCTAAGTGTCCATGATCAGATGAATGGATAAAGAACATGTCGCACATATATACAATGGAATATTATTCAGCCATAAAAAGAAACGAAATTGAGCTATTTGTAATGAGGTGGATGGACCTAGAATCTGTCATACAGAGTGAAGTAAGTCAGAAAGAGAAAGACAAATACCATATGCTAACACATATATATGGAATTTAAGGGAAAAAAATGTAATGAAGAACCTAGGGGTAAGACAGGAATAAAGACACAGACCTACTAGAGAATGGACTTGAGGATATGGGGAGGGGGAAGGGTAAGCTGTGACAAAGTGAGCGAGTGACGTGGACATATATACACTACCAAACGTAAAATAGATAGCTAGTGGGAAGCAGCCGCATAGCACAGGGAGATCAGCTCGGTGCTTTGTGACCACATAGAGGGGTGGGATAGGGAGTGTGGAAGGGAGGGAGACGCAAGAGGGAAGAGATATGGGAACATATGTATATGTATAACTGATTCACTTTGTTATAAAGCAGAAACTAACACACCATTGTAAAGCAATTATACTCTAATAAAAATGTTAAAATAAAATAAAATAAAAATAAAGTGTATTCTTGGGAAGGGGGGTGTTGCTGAGTTCTGGGTAGCTCTGGATCAAGCACTGATTATATGCTCAAACTCCAAGAAAGATGACTGAACACCTCAGGATCAAATACATCTGCTTTGTAGATGGCTATTTCCGTGCTCTTCCATAGGGAGTCCTGGGATTTTACTCCATTTTCCCTCTTGAAATCCCTAATCACATTTCTTGAGCCTGACATTGAACCATTTGTGAGTGTTAACAAAATCAAAAAGAGGAGCTTCAAAGGCGTTTCTCAGATGCTTACAGGCTTAATACAAATCTATAATTTTCAGATAACTTTCATCAGCTCCATCTCGCTTAAGAAAATTATTCCTTTCTTTTCTCCTCCTCTTGTGTTTCCATTTTAAAATTTAGAATATTTATTTTTTGATAGTTAATACAGTCACATGGTTCAAAATTTAGAAAATATAAAATGTGTTGAGTGAAAAGTTTCCCTCTCATTGCTTCATTTTAATCATCTCCCCTCTCCTCCAAAGTCATTAACATAATCAGCCCATCGTGTAATCTTCCTGATATATCCTTTACACATACATGTAGATCCACCCATGTTCCTTTTTATTTATATTTATACGAACGACCGCATATCATGCACACTGATCTTCACCTTGCTTTGTTCACTTCATATATTTTGGAGATGTCTCTATATTAGCAGAGAGAAACATACATTCCTTTTTTTAATGGCTGTATGTATTATGTTGTATAGATGTACCTTCATTTAATTAATTAGCCAGCTATCAATGGAAATTGAAGGAAACTATTCCTTTCTGACAAGCCATCTTCTATTTCTTCTTTATGACTGGTTTAAGAGAAAAGAGGCATCTGCCTGTGGCAAATGGTCCTAAAAATTTGTCTTCCCATGAAAACCAATCACAATGAAAACAGAAAAAAGCAGTACCTTAAATCTGAGATGGTTTGAGATCCTGAAGACTGACTAGTGCTTATTTCCATGGTTGATGTATAACTGGATATGATATCTAGTCCTGAGCAACGTATAACAAACAGTAGGATAGGGACTCTAGGCTAGAATTGTATCCATTCCAATTCAATGTTCTGCAGTCTCAGGAAATGATTACCACTAAATAAATAAACCCAGCTAAATAACAGTAGACAATCTACAGGCTTGGCACAAAATTAAGAAACCTCATTATGATTCAAGCATAGCTTCTAAATTCTGAGAGTATTTTAACTTCTTCATGATTGGTAGCAATTAATCTGTTACGGAATTGTATCCACTGCATATTAATCCAGGGAGCCAGAAAGCTCCTGGTGATGATGCAGCAGTTCTTCTGCTTGGTGGTTATTGCTAAATCTCTGTTCTTTTTCATCAACCCAGCAGCATGCATTTATTGAACACTGAATATAGGCAAAGCACCCTGACTTTAAGGCTTTAAAGATAAGCTAGAAAGATGAATTTGAAACATAAAAAGGATGCCTAGAATCTGGGACAATATATAGATCTATTTTGTAAATAGAACCTACACATGAAATAAAGGAAACAAAGTGCACCTGACATTTTAACACAAGGACGGTAATCACAATTTCATAAGTGTTACCAAGCAGATGGGCATCCAGGAATATGGCCTTAGAGAGCCTATATGATTTTTAAAATTGGATATCAGATAAAAATGCACTCTGGAGCGATGTAGTCAGTTATGATATTATGAAGACTGAATAGGCTTTTGAAGAAGAGAAATTGGGGGCGAGGTGTTTTGGATGGGGGAATTTCTTGGAAGTGAGATAACTTAAGGTACATTAGGAGAAAAGTAAATGAACTGCTTTGGCCAAAGCTTAGAATTTGTGTCGGGAAGTAGTGGGTGACGATGCTGGAAATGTAGGTTGGGGATCACATTGACTGTAAAGAGTTTTTAGGGCCAAGCTACTATATTTTGACAATTATCACATAAAATGCATCAGCTATTGGAAGCTTTAAAGAGTCCAGCATGATAAAAACTTAATACTAAGCCTTTTCACTTTTTGCAAGTGTTCAGGAACCAGCAGTAGTCTAGGTGGTAATCAAGTAAAGAGAAACCTCATGGCAGCCAGACACTCTGCAGATCTTGATTTGAACTACGTGTGGCCCTGAATTTTCCACAAATAATCACTCATGAATAGTGATTATTGATGAATAGACATCAGGTCTATTCACTGTATGTAAACACTTCGGTAATAGTGGAGTCAATCCATAAGATTGGATAAAAAGAAAGACTATGCAGAGAAAGTTAAGAAGTTTAATGGGCAGTATGTCAATAACAACTTTAAAAGTATCCTGAAATAATCTATATGTTATAAAGTATTAATTAAAATCCTATACAGTTACATTTGTGTTGCTACAGTTTTATCCAGGAAATATGCTGATGAATATATCACTGGAACATTCTGGTTGCTTTTTCTGAGATGTTCCCCTTCCCTTCACCTATCCTTCTCCTGGAGATTCCTGACTCCTCTGACTATGGTAAGGCATTCTGTTCATCCCGTTTTCTTTATGGCATTTCTCATAATTGTACCTATGGAAAGATAGGCCAAATATTTTGTTTAGTGTGTATCTCCACTACTAAAATGCAAGCCTTCACCACCTTGTTCGCTACCTAACACAAAGGAGACTTTTAGTAAATGTTCCTTGAATAAATGAATGAATGAATGAGTGAACCATCCATGGTCCTTTGTCTTTTCCTTCTATTGTAAGAAAAATGGAATACAGAAGTGATACAGGACAAGTTCATGTCACTAGGGTGCTTACAACTTCAAAGGAATTAACACTAAGAATTCAGAGCAGAAATGAGCCTCTAGAGTCTTGCTATAAATGTCATGTGTAATTCATTCATGTATTCGTCTCAAACTTAACACTACTTTGAAGGCTAAATGCCAAGAAATAAGCAGGCACTTGAACGTAAAGTCCAAGGTATTTAATTACTGCAAGAGCAGCCCAGTGGTGGCTCAACCTCACTGACATTCTTTTGCTGTTGCAGATGAGTGAATTAACATTTCTGAGAGCTGTCTTCAGGGGCAAAAAGTTTTCCAAATCTGGAAAAGTTCTAATTGGTTTTATATTTATATTACAACTAAGAGGCAACTATAACCTGTTTCATAATGTTTGAAACATTGGTTTTGTTTTGTAAACAAAACATATTGGTGTTTTTTATTTTGATTTATTGCTGTCCTTTAAGTTTGAAATTCAAGTTAAAATCAGGAAAAAAAAATTCTGACATACTTAAGTGGAAAAAACTGAAAATTTGAGATTTGAAAACTAGCAATACTTATTGGCTGTCTGATGTACTAGCTTACTAAAATATTACAATATAATTATAATGTAATAGTAATATAAAAATTTTTGAATTTTTAGTTAATAAACATTTTTCTGCTTGCTTTCATTTATTATTTAATAGATATGTTATCAGAAAGAAAAAACAAATTAGATCAAAATATCCACTTTAAGGTGTGTTCTAGTTTTGTAAATTCAAAGCCCTTTTCCATTTACTTCCATCATACAATATCTTACAAAGTTAGTTAAAAGGACAATAATTTTATAATCACTGTACTTTATTAAAATATATCACGACGTTTACACCACTGGCTCCTTTACATGTCAATTTTTAAAGGGTATCCTATAACTCTAAGAATTTAGCAGCAAACCAATGAAATAACCTAACTGTTCAATTTATAGTTAATAGTTTCACAATCCTAGAGAATATGACAGACCTACTATCAGCAAAGAATTGAAGTTCAATCAATCAACTATTATCAAAGAGCCTATAATTATCTCATTGGGATAATCTCTTCCTGTGAAGCATTCTTCAAAAGATTTTTCTATTCTCGCCCCAGGAATAAGTTAGAATCAGCAAGTGAATTGAAAGCTGCAATAACATTAGCCAAGATGATCAGCCATATTCATTTTTAGATCTATGTACTAGCAATGTATTCAAGAATTATTGATGCTCACCAAAAAAAAGGTAGCCATGGGCAGACACTCTTGCTTTTTTATAGGAAGCACAATATGGCATATTTTTTTCCTCCTAAGTCGAGGTCTGTCTGAGGTCTGAGTGTGGCACAGAACCTGTAGACGCTTGCAGTTACTCTAGTGATGGATATAGCCAGGTCATCCAGATACAGTCAAATGGAGAGAAGATCCCACCACTCATAAAACAAAAACGGGAAGAGAATTTTCTCCAAAGAGCATAGCAAGGGCACCCCAGGGGAATTTTTCCTGATTTAGCTATCATTTAACGTGGTAAAATAAAACTAAGGCATATTAAAGCCACGTTTTAGAAGTCCCACTGAAGAAGGTTAACTTGTCATTTTCTGCTCATCATTTAACTAGCATTTTAACAAGTTCTGAGACATTATTCTTGTCTTCTATTCTCTACAGTTGATGGTCTGGTAAATAAACCCATCAAGTTCTCAGCTGGTTAAACTGAGATTGACAGAGGCTGAGAACACCTTGGCAAGCCTGCATCTTCTACGCTGAGACTTAAAGGCTTTTAGACACTATTAAATTGTTCCTGTGAGGCTACTGTGACATTAAGTGGATGTTTTTCTCAAAAAATTCAGACGCAAGAAGGTGAAATGATGTTTCCAAAGCAACAAAAGCCATTTTGAGTGTCAAACCAAAAACTTGAAAGATAATCAAATACTTCCTTCTGCTTGGATCTCACACTCTTCCCCCTGAGCTTCTGCTCTGTCCACCTCTTGTGCTGTCTCTCTTACATACACACGCTCACTCCTTCCCCCTCCCCACCATCCCCAAGACTTTACTTAAACTACACTAATAGTCAAGCAGATAATCAAGTTAACTTAACTATGGTATCTCCAGGTTCTAGACGGCCACATATTCTCACTTGGTCCTCTCATGTCCTTCACCCAAATTGTTCTCTTGCTCTCTTTCTTTGGGAAAAGTAAACACAATTTCATTTATCCTTTAATGCAGAGCTCTGAGATGCTTTGAAACATGTTATTTTCTCTCTACCTCTGTTTCTATAAAGCATACGTCTTACGTGTTTTTGAATATCGAAGGATTAAAAAAAATGATGCATACTTCTGTGCTTATAAAAGTTAAGAATTGTTATTGATGCAATTACAATGACTAATTCAAACAAAAAGCTTTACAGAAGCTTTTATTTCTAAGTAATCATGTTGCCAGATTCACAGTCAGATATAACAATTCAACTCTCTTCCTCTTAACAAAATATGCCAATTTTTTCTTCTGTAAAGATTTCCTTTTACTGCTAAATCCTTGAGTCTCATAATACCAAATATACTAGATTACTATCTTACTATTCTGACTGACATTCTCCCCCTTCCAAGAAATGAAACCAATAGGGCTACCTTTTAAAAACTCATTTCTGAGGCAATGCCTTCAAGGGAAAAGTGGTGATGTTTATCACAGAATATAAGATATAGATTTCATTTTAAGATTGTTCTCATTTGAAGCATAATAATGGGAGTGTCAAATAGTAAACAGTAAAAGCAACATGCAACTCACGCAGCTATAATTTTTTGTTTGCTAACATATTTAGCCAAATTGTGGAGTTGAGAAAGAAAAAGGCAGGTAAATTAAAAGCAATGAGAATCTCATTATGTTGCAATTATGGGAACTAAACAGTTCCTTTAATATAAAATGGAAACAAAAATAAATATAAAAGTGCAACCATCAAGTCAAAATTCCCTTAAAATTCCCCAGGTCTTACACGCAGACTGAGCAGACCGATTCGTAATTATTTTAAATGGAGACACAACCTTACTTTCCTGTTTAAAATGTACACACACTTAGAAGTGACTCATTGATTCAAGTTCACAAGAAGGTATAGAAGACTGACAGTGGATCCTTTCCTGAGAGCAGGTTTTAAAAGGGGCAAGATGATGGGACTCAAAAAAAGAGGGAAAAAGAGAATAAGTGGCAAGAGACTGGACTTAAACAGGAATCTGATCTCCTTCAGAAAGGAGTCAATCCTGAAATTCCATGTAACTGCCACCATCTATCACATCAATGTTAACACACTTTCCTTATTTGTTTTCCAGAATAACAAGCCCATCCCTTGTGTTAGATTAAGATGTTTTTCCATTCTTTGAATGTCTAATTTCCCATTGCTTTCAAAGCACTTTCTTCTGATAGCCTCACTACATAACATAAAAAGATATTTTAAAAAATGAATCCTAGATCACAGCAGAGGGAGCAGGCACCAGAGCTGAAAGCACCAATTTTATAAACCCCTGACTTCCGTGTACCTTTTTATTAACATTTTTAACAGACATGTATTGAATTACTACTTAAGCTACGTTTTAATTCTTACAAACTTAAAAAAAAAATCCATTAAGGGAGCTATCAAAGAGGCTATCAAATATTGACAGGCGGGCTTCCCTGGTGGCGCAGTGGTTGAGAGTCCGCCTGCCGATGCAGGGGACACGGGTTCGTGCCCCGGTCTGGGAAGATCCCACATGCCTCGGAGCGGCTGGGCCCGTGAGCCATGGCCGCTGAGCCTGCGCTTCCGGAGCCTGTGCTCCGCGACGGGAGAGGCCACAGCAGTGAGAGGCCCGCGTACCACAAACAAACAAACAGAAATATTGTCAGGCTCCACTCTTCACCCTAGGATAACCATGTGTTTCTGCTGGCCTTTTGAAACCTGATTATCATTGTGCCCTAGAGAAAGGCTCGATGCATTACTAAAATACAAGCTTTGGTGATGACCTGAAGAAAACTCGGTTCAACATGTCAACACTGGGTCTCGTTCTGAAATCAGAGCAGATGGAGGAGCAAAGAGGAAGAAGAAGTTGCACAGCCTCAGTGTGAAGCCTCACACACTGAATCTGAGTCTTTCAAGCTTGTCAACACTTCTTATCAAAGACATTTCAAAACATTACTCAAGTACCTGTAATGGACAGCTGAAAATCTCAACTTGTCTAGGACACCACTAATTTTTAACAGCACAGATTGTCACTGTACCCGGTGGAGGAAACAGGACCAGTTGGGCACTTTGTAATCCTGTGCTCTCTCTCAGTCAATCAAAACAGTTCTCTCTAGAGTCATCAATGACCTTGGTAACCCAATGTCCCTTCTCCCAACCCCATCGGAGTTCTGTTTCTGCAGTCTTTAGTCCCCTTAATTTTTTTTTTTTCTCCTGCATTTGGCACCAGGTAGCCTCCTCTTAGCTAAGCCCTCTTTATACAGCTTTAAGGACAGATGCCACCCTGGTTTTTCTCTGACTTCACTTTCTCTAACTGACTTTAACTATAGGCATGGCCCAAGGCTGACTCCTTAATTCATGCTGCTTCTTTCCATCTCCTTTGCCCCTTAGAAATTTAGTCCAATCTGGCCTGAAGCAGAACTGCAAAGGAGGAAGATTCTTTCCAGCAGCCAAATCCTCCATTTCAGCAGTTGGTGATGGGTACCATTCAGCACCTTGCCTTGAAATAGATTTTAAATTCAAAATGTGGCTGTTCTTGGAATACCCTAGGCACACTCCCACTTAGGGTCTTTGCTCTTTCTCTTCCTTCTGCCTGGGATGCTCTTTCCTCAGGGGACTGGCTCACTCTTTGACCTTCCTCAAATCTTTGCTCCTTCTCAGGAACGCCTCCCCTGACCATCCCTTGGAACATTGCGAACTGCTGCCCTTCTCCCTCTTGGTTCCCTTACTCTGCTCAAATTTTTATTTTTCTATAACAGTTCCAACTTCCAACATGTTATACATTTCACTTACTATATTTATGAGTTATTTTCCATTATGTTGTTTTTTAATCCTTATAGAATATATGGTCTATTTTGTTCACTGTTGTCTCAGTGGCCTAGAATGGTGACCAGCACTTAGTAGGTGATTAATCAATATTTCAACTCAATCCCAAATTGAGTTGAAAACTTCCCTATTTTATCCACTACCTATTTTTTTTCTTTTCACTGCCAACAGCCTCATCCAGGTTTCCTCTCATGGAAATTAGCTAATTAGCATGTTAATTGCATTTCCTATTCCCCACTCTTTAATCCATCTCCTTTACTGTTGGCTGATTTTCTTCTTCAAAACTCACATTTATCTTCTCATTATCCTTCTCAGAAACCTTCACTGTAAGGCCAAGTCCAAATTCTTCTGGGACTTGAGGTCCTGTCCAATCTGAGTACCAACCCCACCCAACCTCACCTACACCCACACCTCAAGTGACTCTAGTTAAGCTAGTACTGGCTTTTTTCACTTAAGAAACATTTGTTGACCTCCCAGTCCTAGATCCTATGTGGTATACAATGAAGTTACTGTTAGTTTAGGCAACTGAGGTAGAAGAATGTAAGTTTCAACAACAGTATTTGTATTAAAGAAGAAATTGAGTCCACAGAAGAAAGACACTTGGCCGACTTAGGTATATGTGGTCCCCATCACTGAAACGCCTCTCACCTCTGCCTTTCATGTTCCAGGAAAACAAATCACACCTATCTGCAAAGGTTTAAGTTCAACTTAGTCCATGATGGATTCTCTGCCTTTTAAATGCCATAATTTTCCTTTGGGGAAATGCCTTTGAATAAGTATACACAATAAATGTTTTGTCCTTCCACAAACATTTTGACGTGCCTTTCCTCAGCTTCCTTCCCCTCATCTCAAGAAACACTGATTTATAGACTACACAGGCCTTCCCATCCCAAAGTGCTGAGGAGCCTCTTCTCCCCCAAGAGCATCCCTTGGCCCAAAGCCCGGATCCAACATGGCAAGAAAAGCCTGGGAAGGGACCTGAACCTCTGGGGAAGGGGTGTAGGGCTTGCACTTTGGATTGGTGAGAAAGCTGCCATCCCCAAATGCTGCCATCTTTTTACTGCCATCTCTAAGTGCTTCAAGGTCTCACCACTTCTCCTCTTAACGTGAAGGTTGTTAAGATGATGATGAAGCTTGTGGTTTCTGTAGCATTACTCTACCTTGCCACTAAAGCCTATGAGGTTCTTGCTCCAGAAGGCCCTCCCAAATTATCCTCCTCTGAACTTCTACTCTATTTACTCTGCTATATACATTAAATATTGTAGGATTTGACATTATTTTGCCTTGGGTTTTGGGAGGTTTTTTGGTTTGGCTGGTTGGGGTTTTTTGGGGTCATATATTGATCATTGCAGAAATTCTTGAAGGCATAAATTGTCTTCCCCACAACAGCGGTTGCCAACTTTTGCTAATCAGTAAGGCCATCAGTAGAACCTTTTAAAAAATCAGATTCCAGGGCCCAGACTCAGATCTGCAAAAAATGAATCACTTGTCTAGATTCTAAGGAATCCATGTGTTCACAAAGCTCCCCAAATAATTCTGATAATCAGCCAGATATGAGCATCACTGCTTTAGATAGTTTCCCTGTGGCTCGATAGTAGCATAACCTCAAAGCACCTTATGACTTGAAAACTATTTACTCTTAACTATTAAAAATTCATGACCAAAGCTTCTGGTTCTGGATAGTATTGTTTCACTGATTTTGTGAGCACCATATAATATCTATGAAAATTTTAGAATTCAAAACACCTGAAATTTCACCACATATACATACATATTTTATGTGGAAACAGCCGTATCAAGCATATAGTTGTGGATTCTAATTATTTTTTAACATAACATTATGTTAAATACTTCCTAAATGTCATCATTCTTCAAAGCAGTGAAAATAATATGCCATTGGGATGAGGGTAATTAACTTAATAATTTCCCCAGTTTTGGACTTCTTGGGTATTTATCATTCCCCTATAATTTTAAATATCATAACTGATACCACTGAAATAAACAATTCATTGAATACTGATGTAACTATTATATTTTATCTATTTAGAAATACTTATTCTAGTTAAAAAATATGCATATCATTCTTTTTTAAAATGTGCTAATACTGGACACAATTTTTGTGCTGGTATCTCCATTTAGTTTGTTGTCTTGTTTTCAGGCTCTTAGGACAACCCTTCATCGATGACACCACTGAAAGGGGCCATGAAGTCACTCAAACTCATTTGTACTTTCTTGTGGTTCCTAGATTTCGGCCTGATTTCCCTATTTCTCAGGGGGTACTTTCTAACATCAACCACACTACAAGGAGGAAAATTGTAAATAGTACATATCAGTGTTTTTAAAAACAGGGCTTATAGGTCTTTTTTTTTTTTTTATTATAGGTCCCTTATAATAGAGTAACCTGGGGTAACAGTTAAAAGTGAGGAATCCTGGACCCTTCAAATTACTCAGACATTTAGGTATGGAGTCTAAGAGAATGAAATTTAAACAAGAACTCCAGGTAATTTTTATGAATACTAATGTTTGAAAAACCAGTCTTCCACATACCACGATATCGATATCAATAACTTTGCAATCTAAATTTGAGGTATACCCAATGCCAACATACCACTTATTCTATTTCTCTAAAAAATTTGCATATATATTTAATCTGTGATCACTAATACAACATAATTCTGTTTCTCTTCCCCACCCCCGGCCCCTCCTGCACTAGACTGCACATCTTTTTTAGAAAGTAGAGAACATGTCAATTTTACCTTCCCATTTCTGTCACTGTTGAGATTCTGTTTTGCACGTAAAAATTGCTCATGTATATTAGTTGTTTAATTTTTTAACCAGATCTATGCTCCATTAAATAGGTTAGTTTTGAACATTACACAAAATTATTTACATGATTTAAAGTGATTTCCCTAATTTTTCCTTAAATTATAATCGTTGTTTGGTATCTGTAGGACTTTCTTAATAGATTTCTACAGTATTTGATGTAGGTCTATCTATATAATAACACAATACAGGGTCGCTGAAATGCGTCAGGTGACAAAGGCTCTCTCCTTGACCAGATCTGAGTGAGCATCCTCTGAGTCCTCTTCTCAACTAGGCTCTGACCTTGAATTCTCTCCTTAGCCTGCTTAGTTCAGTTTTAGCAAGAATTCTGCTGAGTCAGTTTAGTGACTCTTCCCTTGGTATCTGATTATCTTTGCTATTAGGTTAAATTCCTCACCCCCACCGTCCACTGGTCCTGCCTTCAGCAAGAATCCTGTTGAGTCAGTCTAGCAAGAATTCCCCTCACCTTGGTAATTTTCCATCCATCTACTGATCCCCACTTTGCTCCTTGGCTATAAATTTCCACTTGTCCTTGTCCTCTGCTGCAAAATGTCATTGCTGTAGTTCCTCTTGAATAACGTTTTCCTTGCTGTCTTTAACAAGTGTCATGCAAATTTTGTCTTTAACAAAGGCATTGTGCCACGTTTCAAAGAAAGAAATATGAAAGGAGTCATACTTACACTGGAGAAGATAACATTCTAGTATGTAAGTCTATCTCATCAGAAATATTTACAAAGTAGTACAATCAAATCTAAAGCAGAAACATGCACCAAGCATACAGAAAAAATTACTATAACTTGCAAGGACTATGAAGAATCTCTTCCTGTGGCTATAGCTGCATTGCTGAATTGAACAGGATACAAAAATTGAGTGCCTAATTTGATGTGGCCTATATTAAGCACTATTATTCATGTCAGAAAACTAGCTATATATAACTTCAACCATGGCTTGTTTTAATATCAGGATTCATAGAAAACTCACATTTCATTTTTAGAAACAAACAAAAAATTTCTTTGATATAAACTGTATATTTTCATTTTGATGGTGTATTTTTAGAAAAGTCTTTGCCTACTATCACCTCTTTCTATAATGGAGAATAGAAGGTATGCGCAGACACACGTAGACACTTAGGTGTATATACATCCTCATCTCATAAAAATGCACGACCACAGTGAGTATCGCCAGGGGAAAGTTCAGATTCTTAATGTCATTACCAAGTAAGTGCTAAAGAAAGTTCTAAGTGTCCAGAGTCGTCTCAGTCATCGTCACAATCTCTTTATAAATTAATTGTATTAAAAGCCTAAGACAATGAGAAAACACTACACATCTATTAGGATGGCTAAAATTCAAAACACTGACAACACAAATACTGGTAAGGATGTGGGGCAACAGGAACCGTCATTCATAGTGAATGCAAACTGGTACAGCCACTTTGGAAGACAGTTAGGAGGTTTCTTATAAAGCTAAACATACTTGAACCATATGATCCAGTAATCACACTCCTTGGTATATATCCAAATGAACTGTGAACTTATGTCCACACAAAAGTTTGCAGAGAAATATTTATAGCAGCTTTTTTTCATAACTGTCAAACTTGGAAGTAACCAAGATATCCTTTAATAAGCTTATGGAAAAACAAACTGTGGTACATCCATACAATGAATATTACTCAACAATATAAAGAAATGAGCTGTCCAGCTGCAAAAAGACATGGAGGAACCTTAAAAGCATACTGCTAAATGAAAGAAGCCAATCGGAAAAGGCTGTCTGCTGTATGACATTCCTGAAAAGGCAAAGCTATGGAGGCAGTAAAAAGATCAAAGGTCGCTAGGGTTTCAGTGAGGGGAGGGAAGGGCAAATAGGGGGAGCACAGGGAATTTTTAGGGCGGTGAAGATATTCTGTATGATACAGTAACAATGAATATATGTCATTACACATTTTTCAAACCCACAGAATGCAAAATACAAAGAGTGAAACTTTATGTAGTACACGTTAGTAAATAAAAATGTATCAATATTGGTTCATCAATTGTAGAAAATGTACCATACTAATAAAAAAGATGTTAATAGGGCTTCCCTGGTGGCGCAGTGGTTGGGAGTCCGCCTGCCGATGCAGGGGACGCGGATTCGTGCCCCGGTCTGGGAAGATCCCACATGCCGCGGAGCGGCTGGGCCCGTGGACCGTGGCCGCTGGGCCTGCGCGTCCGGAGCCTGTGCTCCGTGGCGGGAGAGGCCGCGGCAGTGAGAGGCCCGCGTACCGCAAAAAAATAAATAAATAAATAAATAAATATATTAATAATAGGGGAAATCATGTGTCCTTTTCAGGAAGAGTATGTAGGAACTCAATTCAGTTTTTTTTTTTTCCTTTTAATGTTTATTTATTAATTTATTTATTTATGGCTGCGTTGGGTCTTTGTTGCTACGTGTGGGCTTTCTCTAGTTGGCATCAAGCAGGGGCTACTCTTCATTGTGGTGGCTTCTCCTGTTGCGAAGCACAGGCTCTAGGTGCGCGGGCTTCAGTAGCTGTGGCTCGCGGGCTCTAGAGCGCAGGCTCAGTAGTTGTGGCTCACGGGCTTAGTTACCCTGCGGCATGTGGGATCTTCCCGGACCAGGGCTCGAACCAGTGTCCCCTGCATTGGCAGGCGATTCTTAACTACTGCGCCACCAGGGAAGTCCCTCCCTGCAGTTTTTAATTAATTTTTCTGTAAACCTAAAACTGCTCTGAAAAAAGTCTGTTGCTGAACATTTTTTAAAAAAGTAAAATCTAAGACACAGAGGTTATAAAACCAAAGCAAACCAAAACAAGACAAAAATCCTGGTTCGATAAGACAGCTTCTAGAATTGGGACCAAAGGGTATTTATGCCAGTCTTTCATGGTGACACCACTGGGCATGCCCGCTGTTTCCTCTTAACCTTGAGGTGGTAATTGTTGGGGGTACGTGTCATGATATTAGAATAAGGCACAGAAGAAACACCAGTGTATCCAAGTCCCATCAGCTTGCAGCCTACGATTCTGCAGGATTCAGTCTGGGTTTCAGTCAGGCCACAAATCTGCTGAACGCTTAATCATTTTTTTGAATGACTACTGAGATAACTAAATCTTACCCAGACTAGACCAAATAGTGAAGTGAGGCCTAAACTATACAATTACCTCACCCTACAGGGAGCCCTCCTAACCCTGTAGGTAGATTCTGTCTTATGTAAACTCGCCCAAAGCCCTAGGACCACAAGGAGTCCTGCCAGAATTGACACGCCTTCTGGGTCCTCTAGGAGAGGACTTCTTTATCACTGTACAGATCGAGAGGGGGAGGAAAATACTTTTAAGTTCAAGTTTCTTGATGTAAAATTACTGGTCAGTCTTCAGGGAAAATTAACTTCATGTGAAAAAAGTATCATTTTTTTTTCCTCTAAGAAAAGCTTCTCTAGACCCAGACTCCAATCCTAGGGATGCATAAAAAGCAGGGGATACTTCAGGGTTTTCAAAAAGGACAGCATCCGTTGCTCCCCAGCAGAGCTCTTCCAAACAATGGTCTACTGATGTACTAACATTTGATCCCTTCAGCTGCTCTGGAGCTGAGTACCAGTTGTCTCTGGGAATGAGCGCCCTCTGCAGTGGATCATAGGGATATTACCGTTTTCTACATGCACACGACAAGAAAAAGACTGAGAAGCACCTCGAGAGAGAATCTTTGCTAACAATATTTTAATCCCAAATGGCTAGATTGGTGTTTTGCAATTCCCACTGTTTGAACATATTGTCCTACTTCAAATGTAAAGATAGTATCTGCTAAGGAATTATTTCTGCACCTACTCCACATGAAAGGTGTAAACATGAGTGACTACAAAGCTATAAACAAAATTCCGAGCATCCTTAATACTTCTGATAACATGGCCTAATTTTACACCACAGTTTCATTAATTTCCAAAGACGGAGAAGACCGAAAGTAGGAATCAACTATTACCTTACAATGAAAACTTCTGCACTCGCCTCAGGGTGAAGTGTCAGTGTCGTCACACAATCCCTCCTCCCCGGAACAGAGCAGTTCTTGAAGCGTCTCTACCGGGTCTAAGGGGAAAGAAAAATATATAAATAATCTGCTTGGTGGGCTTCAGCTAACACTCATACTGTGTTTCAAGTTGTTCAGATTCTCTTTTTGCCATTTTATGAAATTTCCACATATCTTGCATCAAACTATCTTGTACAAAATAACACCCTTTATTACAGAAGACTTAATCTGAAGGGGGAATTTTCTTCCTTTAAATCATTTATAATCTCCTCATCCATCTTTGAAAGAATGGCTTCTTTATCTGTTATTAACTCTTTGCCAACAATTCCTTCCTTACTTTCCCTAGATCACAATTCTATGTTTCTGCAAGAGAAGTTGAAAATTGTTAGACTTATACAAGTCCTGTCTGTGGCTTTGCTAAGGCTGTTTTATTGCTTTACTCTGCTGTGAAATAAACTAACACATTTTGCTCCCTAATCGCCTATGTCTAATTTTTTTTTTTTCTGACCTAAAAATCCTTACCAGAGCCTTAAGTACCCCATCAAATTTATAACAATACTGGTCTGAACCAGTGAAAAAGTATGCTCCACCAGCATGTTCTATAAGATAGCCTTCCATCACCACAAAGTTTCAGGCATTCTTTTTTGGACCCAGCAAGAAAATAAGCTGGCGTTGGCAGTCAATCATGGACTGCTCTAATTCGATGAATCCATTTTCTACAGGCTTTACTTGGAAAGCCTCTTCTCACTGTCTGCAAACTGACTAGTTCTTTGTAAACCTCCTTTACAATTCTACCCAAACACCACCCTCTATACCCCAAGAGTTATATGTTATTGAAAATATATTTTAAAGAAGACTTTCAGAGGAAATATCTAATTTTCGAGCTCTTTCTTTCTTCTTACTTTTTAAAAAAGTTTTTAATTGAAAATATAGTTGCTTTACAGTGTTGTATTAATTTCTGCTGTACAGCAAAATGATTCATTTATACATATATATACATTCTTTTTCATATTCCTTTTCCTCTACAACCTGTCACGCACGTGGTGGTTACCCACAGAACTGTCTTGAGGATAAGTGAAACCAATGATGTGCTGCTGTGTAAAGCTCAGAGGGAAAAGGGGCTGTGATCCCAGCTCTGAAATGTTAGGGTTAATTAGGGTATTTATTATAATGTAATAAATTCCATATTAGTTATTAATGTATATTATAATATTATATATTATTATACATTATCTTATTTAGATAATAGATTGTTAACATTAGAGTTATTTAGATTATTACTGATGGGTTTCATTTGTCAATTGGAGGCTCACAGTACAATGATGTAAGTTGAGTGGTACTTCTGAACTCTACTTGTAAGAATCTTATTCTCTATATCTTTGGAATTCTTAAGAGCAATGGTTGCAGACTGGGGAAGGTGGGGCAATAAATCCTCCAAGGAGAGGCACACAGTAGTTTTTTAAATACCATGGTCTTTTCTTATTAATCTTATTATAGACACAAAAAGAGTACATACTTTATGGTTACATTTAAATGTAGTTATAGAAAGGACAAAAAAGAGGCTGTAGTAATAATCAGAACAGTGGTTGTGGGAGATTAACTGGAAAGTAGCAGGAGAGCACTTTCTAGAATAATGGAAAAATTCTATATTTGGTTGAGACAGTGGCTGTATGGGTAGACAGACTTGAAAAAAACTCTATGGAGCCATGCCCATAAAATCTACATTTTACTGTAAGTAAATTATACCTCCATTAAAAAAAAAAAAATGGGACTCAAAGAGATCTCTTAATTTTGGAGTGATTTTGAATCAGGGAGACTTTTAGAAGGAGCCATTACCTCCTTCCTGGTCAGCAAAAACAATTCTTTATGCTTTCATTCAAGCATCCACTTGACAAAGATTTATTAAGCACAAATACATCCAGAGCTAACAGAGTGGCATTGAGCTAGAGAAAATAGTGGTTAGCAAAATAGACACAGCTCCTATTATGGAGTTTAGAGTCTGTCAAGGGAAAATAGACAATTAAAATGCACAAAAACGAAGAGTTATGGCTGTAGCACTGAGGACAAGGCCCATGTTTTAACTAAGGACTTGCATCAAAACAGAATGAGCTATTTTACGCTAAACCCCAAGCTAATCAGAGCTGAAAATATTGGTGTTCTCTGAGTCATTAAAAGCTGTTAGAGTGATCAGACCAAAGCAAACCAAATAATGTTTTTCTATTAAACCAAGCCTATATGTTCTCTAAAGCTGCTGAATCAAAACATCAAAATACTTTTCATATCAAATTTCGTTTTGACATTGAAGTCTCTCTTTTTTTTTTTACAAACAAAATTTAGGTCTTCTACACCCTAGGGCAGCTTATATATACAGCTGTCCATGAAGAGGAAAACATGGTGTTAAATGACCCTCTTTCCCATGAGCAAATCCCAGCTGGGGAGACAGGTGCATCTACTTCTGGTGACTCTATTGCCAATGAGGGATTTGCAAGCTCTCCCAACAACAGCATTATGCACGCTGACGATAAATCCAAGCTTGTGACAGGTGCGGTATTTAATATACAAACAAAGTATAACCATGAATAGATCAGCATTCCAATATAAAATGCTTTCAGGTAAATACATTTCCCTAACCACACACCCCCCGCCCCCAATGCTTTTAAACAAAAGTCTCTCTGTGGGCAATCCAATTTTTAAAGCATATGAAAATTTTCCTTGGCTTTCTAACCTGTTTCTTATTTGTCCAAAATGGGAGGAAAGATGAAAAAGATATAACTAAAAAGTGAAAAGAGAAAAAAACATGAACCACATAATTAAATTATTGAATTTCCAAGCTTCTAAGGAGGCTAAACTACTTATTTTGTGAAACCATCTAGAAGAAAACCAACATGATTTTTAAAAAGATTGCTTTATGAGAAAACATGCTAGAAAGTGAGTAGTTCAAAAGTTTTCTTTGGAATAAGAAGCTTACTTTAAACCAAGGCCATAATGGATAATGAATGCTTTGTATTTAATCAACTAAACACCCAAACATTACCTCTTACTGGTCTCTACTGTCCTCCCCAGTCTCTGACCACACAACTTGGGGTTTGGGTTACATTCTACTGGTAGGACAGAAAATGACCACTAAAATCCTAAAGTAATTGGGACATGGATAACTATCTCAGTCATGACAGCCATTCCGTAAATCTTTAGAAAATACTGCCAGATTGCAATTGAAACTGTGGAATGACACTTTACTTTCTTACTCTGGTCAGTGATAAATTCAAAAGAAATGCTCTGTTGCTTAATAGAAATTATGGTTCCTATTTCTGTAGGTTTAACCTATTTAATATTTAAGAATTTATTTAATATTTAAGAATATTTAAGAACAAAATATATATATTTTGACCAAGTAATAAGTTTTTTTTAAATCCCATATTTTATCTTTATTCTTCAACCAAACAGTTGATAACACAATGAAGCTTTTTCCTAGCATTGTAGTGTAATTTTTCCTTCCACTTTTCCAATTTTCACTCTCCAATCTCACTTTAGTTTTGGTTTCTATTCTTTCTTTTTGCCAATGTGAATATCAGTTCTCTGTGTTCTCAGTTTCTTAGTCATTCTTTGATATTCACTGTTATTCTAAGAAATACTTTAAGGTAAAATGTGGTACTTAGCATGTGAGGTTTGAAGGAAACTTAGAAATACTGGCATTTAAGACTTTCTCAATCTCCATCCATTGCATACATAATTGTGGTGCAAAATTCTACATGATTTCTAATGGTTTTTGCATTGTCACAGCTTCCTTCCCCGCTAACTCACAAAGATGTCACGTAATGACATTCAGTCTGCAAGCTTGTATCCAGTAAGACAAGCCTTTCCTGTGTCCCTAGAGCAAATTTTAAGCAGCTCCAATTTTTTTTTCACATCTTTATTGGAGTATAATTGCTTTACAATGGTGTGTCAGTTTCTGCTTTACAACAAAATGAATCAGTTATATATATATACATATGTTCCCATATCTCTTCCCTCTTGTATCTCCCTCCCTCCCACCCTCCCTATCCCACCCCTCCAGGCGATCACAAAGGACCGAGCTGATCTCCCTGTGCTATCTGGCTGCTTCCCACTAAGCAGCTCCAAATTTAACAAATCTATTAAACCCTAAAATCTATCTAACAGTAGTGAAACATTTTAAGAGAGGAAATAAAATCTAGTGAATTAGGACTGAATTTTTCCAGAGGTTCAATTTTAGGAATTAGCTTTACTGTGTATGTGTATTTCAGATAAGTTCAAAAGTAGATAATTAGCTCCTGGATGTGCCTGTCACTGTGCAAGGCACCAAGCACACATGAATAAAACATGGCCCTTTTGCTAAAGTAGCTCATAGCTTAGCCAAGGAAGGTAAGGGGACATAAGCACATAAAAAGATAATTTAGTGTTACTTGGCAAGCACTATGAAAAATGTATACATGGGCCTATGAAAAAAAAAATGTAGGTTGGACACTGAGTTTCCCAGATGAAGTGGGAAGGATTACGATGTGTTCCGTAAATATTGACTGAACATCTAACTTTGGGACAACACCATGTGTCATCTAAACCAGTCCTTAAGATACTGTTTTGATTACTAATTGGAGATTTAATTACATACTTTACACACTTGGGTTTGTCTTGTTTTTCATTTAATTTTCTTTTATTTAATATTTGTGGCTAGTTCAGGCTGAATTTTCTCACAAAATGCACATACCGATAGGCTTATTTTATTTAATGAAATAATATGTATTAAACAGTGCAGTATCTGATATGCAGCAATTGTGAAGGAAGGAAGGAAGGCAAGAAGGAAGAATAGAAGGGAGGGAAAAAAATGCTTAAACATTCCTATTGAGGATTTGGCTTGTAACTCTCTACCCTTGGGCAAATTTTCCATGAAAGGTCTGAGATTAGTTATCGCAGTTCTTCATCCCTTAGAAGACACCCAACTCATCCAAACAGGTTGCTTGGGTATTTATATCTAAAGGGAGAGCTGTGTATTCCTCTAAGACTAATGCTCACATGGGGCCTCTATCTGCAGCTGGAGGTGGGTTTCAAGGGAGACAGCTGAGCTGAGGAGATCTTCAAGGTTTCCACAGAGGTCCATGGATAGGTTCTATGAGGTCTATATATTCCTCTTAAATATGCTGGATGGACAAATCTTGTGAAAGACTGAAATGGATCAAAAGAAGACTGGGTATCTTTAATGCAAAGGCTACATTATCTGGCACATTCTTCTTGGTTATCTTATTCTTTGGAGGGCAATTTGAGCTATTTCACAAAGCTGTAAATTATAGATAACTGATAGAAGGTACAATGGTTTATCCAAAGATATGCAAGTTCCTTCTGTTGGAGGGAAAACTGATTTCTCTCCTCACTCCAACCCTATGTAAAAATGCCAGTTTTGCATCTATTTGTAGATTTGTTTCGACACTCCTGACCCAACTATGTACCTGTGGTATTTTGAATTCTCCACTGAGGCAGTTGACAACATCTTATTAGTTTCCTCATTAATAATGGAGTTAAATAAAATTTGATAGTTTTTTCATATTTGTATAACAATCTTGAGCTTGCCCTTTAAAACATTACCTTTTAATAATATATTTATGATGTATGCATTTTGATTTCCTATAGTAATTAAAAAATAATCTAAGTGATTTCTGGGTCTTCTGGACCACTATCTTATAACCATGTATTCTCACATGAACCCAGTGTTCATGTTTGTAAATACAATCATTTTGGCACCAAGAAGTATTAATAGGAACAGAGATAGAAAAAGACCAATGATGACACTGTACAAAGAGAGTTCCACAAACAAAATAGGAGAATTGTCACTATACTGCACACTGTATTGTATACAAGAATCTGTGTACAGCAAGTCAGTGCCTTTTTTACATGGTAAACAGATATTTCATTTCCACAAAACACCTCCTATTACATTAAAATCAATATTGTGAAATGGAATTTCTCAGATTTGGAGATTTGTTTGTATTCACTTGTAACTATGCTTTGTATAAGCATAAGGCATTTATGCCTGGTTTTATGTTCGCATATTTTTAAGTAACATTGTAAGAAAAATGATTTAATACTGGGGTTCTAAAAGAAGATTTTTGTCCTTGTTTTTGTTTTTGCCTTAGAAAAGACTCTACATATTATATAAGTTTAAGAAACACTGGCCTAAAGGATTGTGGAAAATGTATATTTCAAATTTTGCATTTGTAGAAATTTAGTATCTAATAGATAAAGCTCTGGTATCCTGAGTTAATTTATTTCTATCTCATGATCATCTTTAATTCATCCTGACTTCCCATATGTACCATAAGAATAATGAAGGCTCAAAATAAATGTCATTTTTTTTTAAACCTAGTCCTAATGGAGCTTTGAAAGCTCCCCTATGTAGGTGTAAAATATCATTGATCTCTTCAGATTTTGATATATTATTAATTTGAGTTTAGTAATATTAGAATCAGACTATGAGATTATTTTATTACCAGAGGACTGTAAGGAGTGATGGATTTATGCTGTATCCATTTTAAACCCAAGAAGAAAGGAAACATACCAAATCTGTGTTGTTTAAACTGATGGAGTCATTTTCTACTCTTCTAAAAACCAGTTGCATCTTGGGAAATGGTAGATAGTAGGTGGGAAGTATGTTTTAATTATTTAAAAGACACATTTCTTTCTGTATATTATTCATATAAATGAGCCTTTTATAGAACTCAGCCTTAAAATTGTGTATCTTGAGTTAACTCTTTTGGGGATCTAACAGAGTGCTCTCTCTAGGGGTGGAGAAGGAAATGCCAAATACACAGTTAACTCCTCCACCAGACAGAAAAGTGAAGATTCTAGGCGTGGCTTTGGACTTCTTGGAGAGGTGGGGTTTGGGAGTTCTACTACTTGGGGTATAAGCTGGAGGACTTTCTTTTGATATTTACTTGGTGACCAAGAAATTCTCAGCATTTAGTAGATTAGGGACATGTCCATTGTTCACTTATTTATCCCTAGTTCCCAGCATACAGTAGACATTCAATAAATGAACCAATGGTGTTTATAGCTAAGAGGGTTCAACCAAGACAGCATGTTCACGTTAAAAGATTTTTAAAAATAGACTCAATGAGAGCATGTGCAGCTCTGTTATAGTAAAAACTTTTTTTTTTAATTCTTCCTTCCTACTCACAGTTTCCAATTAGTGGTCGCTGTGTTTACAGCTAAGGTGGTGCACTTTATTTGTGCAAATGGCTTTAAAAATAGTCCAATCTCTTTATTAACTCTGCCTTCCACACACTATAGCAAAAACTTTTTAACGTTAATTGTGTTTTAATTGGAGAACATTACTTAAGTTAATGTCTGGTTAAGACACATAACCAGTACATTTATTATTTTGTTTTTGTTTTAGCTTATGGAGATAGCTAAACATAGATAAATATACACTACACCTATCATTCTATTCTAAACTAAGTGCTGATTTTTTTCTATTTCTTTTAGTTAAACTTTTCTACTATATTTAAGTAGCAAAGAGAACTTTCTCGAGAAAAACAAATATCATATATTAATGCATATATGTGGAACCTAGAAAAATGGTACAGATGAACGGGTTTGCAGGGCAGAAATAGAGACACAGATGTAGAGAACAAACATATGGACACCAACGGGGGAAAGTGGCGGGGGGTGGGTGGGTGGGGGGGGTAGTGTGATGAATTGGGTGATTGGGATGGACATGTATACACTAATATGTATAAAACAGATAACTAATAAGAACCTGCTGTATAAAAAAATAAATAAAATAAAATTTAAATGATAAAAAAATAAGTACTGTCTCGATGCCTCAGGGTATGGTTGATTCAGAGAGAACAAAGAATCACAATTTTGGCCTTTGAGCAACTAATTTGACCTTTGTAAGTCAACAGTACAGACAATAGTCTTTAAAACCATGGCTTTGAGTTGCAAGTACCAGCAGCCTGAAGAGGAAAAAAATTCCAAAAGCTTGGATTTAAGTGTCAAGAGCCAAATACTGGAGAACTTGGAGCAAGGGTTTAGGTCATAGAGAGGGTAGAAAAAAACTACGAGATGCCGTAGGACCAGTTTTCCTACAAAACAGAGAGGTGATAAAAATAAAGATCCTTTCTGGACTAGAAAAGGAGAGCAAAAAGAGTACAAAGAGTATGGGTGGCTCTATTCCCTGAACCTACTTTGGGGTTGAAACTGGAGAGTGGGGTGACAGAAACTCCCCCAAATATTTAGTAACTCTTGTACTGGTGACTTACACCACATCTACTCTGGACCTTGAGAAGAAAATAACCTTGCTGGTTACCCTTCATCAAACTAGTCAGCTACAATAGGTAGAAAAGTCAGCCAGGTAGATCTAGGTAGACAGAGAGCCAGAGATGGACCCCTATCCTACCCAAGTTGTCTTCAGCTGTCATTACATATGGAGGAAATAGCAGAAATTCTCAAGACCATGACTGTAGAACTAAAAAGTTAAGAGTGGAGAATCAGAGAGCCTAAAGGGTTTGACGCTAGGGGATTCCACAGCTGAACAAAATTTGCAGAAGGGGCGGCTCCAGTTAGAGGTCAGATGGAGGTTGCTGCTAAATCCCAGAAGACCACAAAATCAGTAAAAGCCAAACAGGGGCCTAGGTCTGCAGCGGTAGAACTTTACGGTCCTACAGGGCAACTTCTATGTTGTCAATGCCTACAGGACAGGCATCAAATACAACCAAGACTGCAGATGACAGAGATGCAACCATAGATGAGACAACCTTCATCTTAGGAAAATATCTCCAAGGTGTGCCTACAGTACTATAAACAATATCTAAGGCTGTGCTTTTAAAGAGCTTGTTACATCTGTCCATTGTAAAGGAATTTTATAATGGCATGAATACTATCATCTCAGATCTCTGAGCTATTTTATTGCAAGGTGGATTTTCCTATTTTGAAGTTCTATTTTGTATACATTCTATTTAATGTTCTGGGCCAACTTGCACAATACCCAAAATGTGACAGAATATGAATTCTGTTTGAAACAGTAAAGAGACCTTCCAAATGCCATTCACAGTTGTTAGTGTTTACTATCCTGTCTTTCAAAGTTTGTTTTTGTTGTTTACTTTTCAATCAGCTTACTGAAAAGGCATGGGTGGACAAACAGATGTACTCGAAACTGATGGTTCAATGGAATATGTATAAGGAGAAATGATATCTTTAAATGTTGAATAGTTTTCATAACTATCCATTCTTGAAAACTACTATTAGATATCAAGGTACGTTGACAAATGGGTCTAATAGTTTCTCAGCAGTGGTCATCAGAGTAGAATTGGTAATGCACTCTATTATTTTGTTAGACATGCACTTCTAGTGCCATTATAGTGCCCATAAAATGGTCTGATAACTTACAATCAGGATACAACTAAAGTACAGACCTCATAAAAATGTTTCTTTGAAACTCACTTTCACATTATTAGAGCATCTCACTGCATCATCCTGCCTCTTTTGTCTAATCATCTTTCGTTCTTCTTATGATCTTTAAACTGCTCTTGCAGCTATTTTATGTTTGAAAACTCTGGTTCTATCACTGTATATGGTCAATCGCTACTTGGGCTGGGGCAACAAATGTGCTGCTGGGCCAACGATTTGGGCGCAGTGGGGATAGACTGAGAGTGGGTCACATAATGTCAAGGATGTCATTTCATCCTGCACCTCTAGCTCTACTTGCTCACATGACTTTTTAAGCACCTTTAATTTATGTCCTTCTTCCTCTTTTTCCAAAAGGCTAAACTATCAACCTCCTTCCCATGTACAGAGTTTAAATCAGCCCAACACTCAAAACCACATACGCTCATAAGTGGGCAAAACCTTAAACATAAAAAGCATTTGCCGATGTCTTAGTTTTTGCTCCTCCTATTGAGTTATGCATTAGGATTCTTTGATGACTCCTAAAGCTTGAATAATGAATGAAAACATGGATGTGACCAAACAGTTTGAAAGTAATTGGCCAATCTGCTCCTTTTATCTTCTGCAGACAGAATTATTTATGAAACTACAAAACTTACTTAAGAAAGGCTTTCTGAAAAGTCAGAAGAAAGTCTTTTCTCTTGTTTTCTTTTCTTCACATTTGGTCATCCCCTTATTCTCTTTCCCTCTCTTTTTTTTTTTTTTCTTCTTCTTTGCCTCCTCTTCCTTAATTTTTTTCTTTTTGATGATTCCATTTTATCCATTAAAATTAAATATGAACTGTAGGTGATGAACTCAAATGCTCAACTTTGCTCAAAAATTTAAGGAAGCCATTATTTCAGTGAGAGGTGTAGAGGATAAAATTTCAAAATTTTATTTTGAATGGGGTACCTATATTTTTAAATGAGGGAGTACCCTTTTGCATATTTTATTAAGATATTAAGACCCTAAACAGTCAAAAGAATTTCAAAACTATCAACAGTATTCCCCCTTAAAGGAAAAATCTGAAAGCTGTCAAGGTTTAACAGGACAAGAAGGATCATGTTTTGCATCTTTCAACATCAGTTGCTTTAAAGCTTCAGGCCCCAGAACTGAAATGCAACTTGAGGCCACAACCTAGTGGGCAAGATACGATATTTTCTGAACTCCTGACCATAAAAATAATAAATACTTAGAACTATGTCCACTGACATTAGAAAAATGCTCAACACTTTTAGTTATCCTGACTCTGGTTTTGCCTACTGAAGATAAATACTCAGATCTGCTAACCTTAATTCTAAGCACTGTCCATAAGAGAAGCAAGCCAAGGCATGAACGTCATACTGTTCTTTCTGATCCATTTATATCACGTGTTGTTGTGGCCTCCCCCCCACCCCCAAACTCATATGTTGAAGTCCTAACTCCCAGTACCTCAGAATGGGACCTTATTGGAAATAGGGCTGTTCTCCCCGTGACTAATGAAGATGAGGTCAGACTGGAGTACGGTGGTCCCCTAATCCAGTATGACTGCTGTCCTTGTAAAATGGGGAAATTTGGACACAGACACACACAAGAAGAATGCCAGGTGAAGATGAAGGCAGAGATCAGGGTGGTGAAGCAGAAGCCAAGGAACAACAGCGATGGCCAGCAAAACCCCAGAAGCTAGGAGACAGGCATAGAACAGATTCTTCCTCACAGCCTTCAGAAGAAACCAACCCTGCCAACACCTTGATCTCATACTTCTAGCCCTTCATTTACTGTGAGACAATAAACTTCTGTTGTTTGAGCCACTCAATGTGCAGTACTTTCTTATGGCAGCCCTAGCAAACCAATCCAGTTGTTTAGTAAGAAGATATATAAAATCTCATGTGATATTTACAATGCATAGCATGTATATTTATTTGTTATTATGAGAAGATAACATTTTCAATCATCCAGTAATTGTATCTGAATTGGCAATTCAAAATTTTTAGAATCACATTTATGTACTCCCTTTGCAGAGCAAACCACATGATGAATAATTTACATTTTAACATCTGGGTCAAAATCACATCAAATTTTAGAAGTCTACCAAATACTGATCGTAAGAATCTGCAGTGTAGCTTCAAGAGCTGATTAAAGTACTGTTGACAGCTCTTTCAACTTGTGCCATATCACCTGTATCTGAGATAACTGCAGGAGTAGACCCAGCTTTTATGGGGCCTGAATCTTATACAACTTTGGGATCCCTATTTAAGGAAAGAAGATAGGATTACAAGTCAAAAATTAGATTTGTATGTAATGGGCTTATGTAAGTGATAGGCCTTGAAGCTTAGCCTTGGTTAACTTCACTTTATATCCATCTCTGGAGATAAGACAGTGACAACACAGCCAAGAGACAGTACAACCAGTTTCACAGGGATGAAGTGATGCTTATATCGACACAATTTTGCTAGACTATAACTGTGAAATAAATAGAAGTGAAACACAAGGGAAAAGAAAGACGATGATGCCAAAAGATACTGCAAGTGTTTTAGACAGATAAAGCCAGTCGAATCTCGTGTCAGCATTTCTCAACAAGCAAATGTACCAAACAGACAGTAAGTAAGACTGTCAATGAGAAGGCAAATTAGGTGGCCAGTTTGGCAACTTAATGCAAACACTAAGTCAAAGCAGCTACTGAAGTATGAACCAGTTGACTGATTAGAAATTTTTCATATTCCAGTGGTGTATCCCATAGACGAAGCCTCGTAAACTAACACCCCCATTCTGTCACATTCCCTTTCCCTTTGCGCAATATTAAGTACCAAGCGTTTTAAGAGCCACTCAAGAACCTTTGCTATTTCATGCGTTTATGTTTCTGTCTGTTCCAGTTTCTCTGATCTGATGTCATCCCTCTTTGTCTTCCCAGTAAGTATCTACTTACCTTTCTGTGTCCCATACAGTTTAGTCCCAGACTTTACAATAATGGGTTGAGCATCTATTACTTTGCATTACTCTACATTATGCCAGGATAGTTACACTGTTGAACCCATAAATGTGATACATGGTCTAAGAAGAGTGACACTTGTTAAAGCCTCCATTTTTCTCCCCTGTTCATTTTCCTCATACACAACAGCAACCCCTACTCATCGTCCTTCTAAATTATCCCTAAACTCCTCGCCAGGTCCTGGTTCTCTCCTGTATTCCCCTTCTTCCTTCATTTGATTTGCATAATCAAAGTACTGATCAGTCAAAGAGAAAACCTTTCTATGAAGGCAGTGGAGGGAAAGAAACTAAGAAAACTACCTTTAGCTCCAGGTGGAAGGGAAAGGCTGGGAATACTCTATGTTGATAATACGTGCTTCTTCTCTTTCTGAAACTCAAACACTCTAGGATACTCCAGGAAAACCTCCCTATTGGCCCACTGCTGCCACCTCTCTCATCATTCATTGATGACTCCACCTTCTTTTCTTTGTCTTGTTTTCTTTTTTTTTACTACCACTATACCTTTAACGTGTTTATTGAAATTGTTGTTTGTTTGTTTTTTTCTTAAGTCTGTTTCTGCCAGAGTCCAAACTTCTTGAAATCAGGGATTTTATATTCTCAGTGCCAAACACAGTGATGGGCACATAATACATTCTCAGGTAACGTTCATAGGAAAATGAGTTGTCTTTACTGGTTATTTCCAATGTGTTTATTCCTTTGGTTCACGTTTCTTCAGAATCTACATGATAACTGAAAACACAGTATGCTAACTTTCAGAGTGACTGGCATATAATAGGTGCTCAATAAATATTTACTAAAAGAATGGATTTGTAAGATTTGAGCTTATGAATAATTAACTTCTGCAAATACACTTTAAAGCCCTAAGTAAAACCCCTTACAGACTTCTGAATACAGAATGTGCCTGATATAGATTCCTTAATTAATTATATAATTAAGGAGTCAAATTCAGGCTAAATTTACTTTTGGCAATTTTAATGTTCCACCTAGAAAATGACTTAACATTCCTTCACTTTTTTCACAAATACATAGGAAGGACATTTCGATCACATGTATATGGCCATCTGTCATAAATCTGAAAATACTGAAATTTCAACAACACTACAGGTCGCTGCCATTTTTCACCATTTCACTTAACATTTGACAGCTCTGCTCTTTTGATGCTGCCAAATAAAAACTATATTTCATTTGTAAAAATGAAGAGTGAGGAAGAGCACAGCAAGCAGAGGTAAGAACAAGGCAAAGTCTATGAAACAGGAGGAACTTGGAAAGTTCAAAGAAGAGAAAGGCTACCTGAGTGCTTCATAGACAACACTCAGGGTTTGGTGGACAGGGTTAAATTTGTGTAGTATCCTTTAGATTATGATCAGAGGTTTAAATTTTACTCTAACGTTTCATGCGAAGTCACTGAATGTTCAGCATGGTGTGAATCACCAAGCTGGATCCACTGGACCCAAGGGGTAGAGCCTACAGTGAGACTGGATTTTATGGGGAACACTGAATCAGACTCATAGTTGGGAGGGTGATGAGATGATGTGGAAAGGTCCAGTACCCTTGGGGGCTACAATCTTTTGCAAAGAGATTCCTGTTTATTCTTGTTATCATCTCTCACCTCTACTTTTATTCCACACCCTTCCAAACACACACACTGAGACAACAGGACTGAAACTGAAAAATGTATATGGATGAATTCTGACTTGAAGTCCCATGACGGCATCTTATCAGCAGCAACACATAAAGATTGCCTAACTTGTATATTCTGTAAACCTACAGCCAGGTGTGCAGGAATTGCCTAGTCAAATATGCACTAATTACATTTGAAGCACTGCAAACATACTGAAACACACACTAAAACACTGAACACAATGAAATTAGTTAGTTTGTATACAGCCAATCACAGCAAGGAAGTGAACAGTAAAACCACTAGGAGAACCAATTACAGAAAAGGAGCTCCTTATTACAGAGTAGAAGAACTCTGTGCTTTCATGGTCTGCTAGCACTTTCTCCCAATACAGTGGTTCATACTATCCCTCTGTTCTTCTAACATTTAGCTGAAGGCTCTGGGCCTCTCGCTGAGAGCCCTTGAACTAGATAGAATCCACAGGCTTGGCCTAAATAGCCACTATGAAAGAAAGGCCATCCACAGCTTTATGGTGACTAATGGACCATGTTAGGCACCCACCAAGAACTTAAAGTATGCACTATGAACTTGTACTTCTGCTTCAAAATGAGTATGTGTGGTGTATATATTAAGGGGAATGTAAATTCTAGATACACTGAATGATACTACACTAGGTAATTTTTTGTAAAGGTGAATAATCCTATAAGGAATTTGGAAAGGCTACCTCTGGTCAGTTTCCAAGTGCCACCTTGAAGCTGGTTCACTGTAGGTGTTAGACATCCTATAGTTTTTATAGTAATCTACCCAAACTCTGTATCAGCTGGATTTCCCCAAAGCTCATTAGTTTCTGACAGAGACTGCCAAAATCTCAGTTTCTACATCTGCTCTTTTAAATCTTCAACTCCAAAACCCAGCTTTCATTTTCAATGGGAGTAATTTAGAAGATGGGGTTTGGTATATTGATTTCTTTTGTTCCTTCTTAGCTAACTTTGAAGGGATAAAACTATTCCATTTATGAAAGGAAAATCTGTACATAGGAACATGTCTTCCCACTAAGTCTTTGTTCTATTTATGTGGTATAAATGTACCAAATGTCGATTTTTATTTTCAAAATGCACATATATTTAATATGTGCTAATTAATTAGCTAGTCCTGTTAAGAAATAACAATTCCCACAGGCTTCTTCAGGAAAGGAACCTAAACAAGAAAGGGTCTCTTCATTTTGTTTATCCAGCATTCTGCTTATCTATTTTTAGCAGAATCTTCTTCACTTTTCCCCACTGGACAGGATCAAGGAGCTGAAACTGCACTATAATGAAGCTCTTCAGTCGGCCTGCTCTTTCCTACCTGTATAAAGGATAACAAAATATCAAGCTGCTAAAATCCACAAAGCCTATTTTCTAAGGTAGAATAAATGAATCCTTGGGACAGAGGCTCTGCATGCTCCCTTACAATAGCTATATGAAATTGATCAAGCTACATGGAAAAGTACGTATTTTATTTTTAATTTTAGATTTCCTCAATGCTTTTCATAGTTCTTTAAATAGAAATTAGCTCCAAGAAACTGGCCTACTATCTCTCACAAAGTAAAACGAAAAGACTGGTGAATATAATCTTAAGTAACACTGTAACATCTTCGACATGGGTTGACTGGATCATGATAATGTACAGTCAGTAGAGTAGGAGTGGAACTTATCATAAAGATAAGTTCCAATCCCTCTCCAGCTCCTCCTGTTACCAACTGCAATTTAGATAACATTTTTTAAAAAGAAAGCAGAATATTTAATAGCTATTATAGTTTTCAAAATAACCTCACATCACTCTAGGAAGTATTACTTAAAATCCAAATCTTTACAACATTCCAACGAATTGCACTGGATTACAAATTTAGCGATGTATCTATATATATTGGATTACAAATCTATATATCTGTATCTCTATATAACTAAAGTTAAGATGCTGAGACTAAAATCTATCTCTTGATAAAAGAAAAAGAAGACAGAACATGTTCAGACTGCTATTTCTATTTATTTCTGATTGCTGTAACTGTGAAAATTGAGTTAACCAATTTTTAGTATTTTCTGGATTGATCTGACAGCAGAAAATGATTAATGGGTCCATTCTCAGGGATGATTATACCAGGGAACTCAGTGGACCTTCTTGGTATTGTGAAATTAAGGACATCAAATAAACTCCCTTTGGGATAGAGCAGGAATCAAGCAGAGAGACACTGGGTTTGAAGCTGGTGAGATGTACTGCTGAGCCCTTGGTCCGAGAACTCATAAATATACATCAGAATTATAGTTCAGAGGAAAGCTACTGTGATGGGAGTTTATTTTTGAAAGTGGACAAAATGAGTGTTCAAAAAAAAATAACAATTCTATTCTTGAGAATCAACACTGTGGACAGTCTTTTCTAGCAAGTCCTACAGAAATAATTTTCCACAATTTGCTATTAATAAGGAAACAGAGAATACTTGACAATTTGCAAAGGTATTGGAGATATAAAAGGCTAGTAGTGGGCTTCCCTGGTGGCACGGTGGTTGAGCATCCACCTGCCAATGCAGGGGACACGGGTTTGTGCCCCGGTCCGGGAAGATCCCATATGCCGCGGAGCAGCAGGGCCCGTGAGCCATGGCTGCTGAGCCTGCGCGTCCGGAGCCTGTGCTCCGCAGCAGGAGAGGCCACAACAGTGAGAGGCCCGCATAAAGCAAAAAAAAAAAAAAAAGGCTAGTAGCTTTTAAATGCTAGAAATAGTTTTTTCTTACCTGTTTTGATTTTTTTTTTTTTTTTTTATGAAGAGGTATATAAGGTGACATCTAGAAGAGTCCCAACCACAGGAGCTTCTGTCCTCATAGAGTTGGGTGTGCCACCCTCCCAGCACGTGGATGTGTTTGCCAATTCTAAAGTTCACCAGATCTCCGTGTTTTTTTTTAAATTTTATTTTTTTATACAGCACATTCTTATTAGTCATCCATTTTATACACATCAGTGTACACATGTCAATCCCAATCGCCCAATTCATCACACCACCACTCCCAACCCCCGCCATTTTCCCCCCTTGTTGTCCACACGTTTGTTCTCTACATCTGTGTCTCAACTTCTGCCCTGCAAACCATTTCATCTGTACCATTTTTCTAGGTTCCACATATATGCGTTAATATACAATATTTGTTTTTCTCTTTCTGACTTACTTCACTCTGCATAACAGTCTCTAGATTCATCCACGTTTCTACAAATGACCCAATTTCGTTCCTTTTTCTGGCTAAGTAATATTCCATTGTATATATGTACCACAACTTCTTTATCCATTCATCTGTCAATGGGCATTTAGGTTGCTTCCATGACCTGGCTATTGTAAATAGTCCCGCAATGAACACTGGGGTGCATGTGTCTTTTTGAATTATGGTTTTCTCTGGGTATATGGCCAGTAGTGGGATTGCTGGGTCATATGGTAATTCTATTTTTAGTTTTTTATGGAACCTCCAGACTGTTCTCCATAGTGGCTGTTTCAATTAACATTCCCACGAACAGTGCAAGAGGGTTCCCTTTTCTCCACAATCTCTCCAGCATTTGTTGTTTGTAGATTGTCTGATGATGCCCATTCTAACTGGTGTGAGGTGATACCTCATGGTAGTTTTGATTTGCATTTCTCTAATAATTAGCGATGTTGAGCAGCTTTTCATGTGCTTCTTGGCCATCTGTATGTCTTCTTTGGAGAAAGGTCTATTTAGGTCTTCTGCCCATTTTTGGATTGGGTTGTATGTTTTTTTAATATTGAGCTGCATAAGCTGTTTATATATTTGGGAGATTAATCCTTTGTTGATTCATTTGCAAATATTTTTTCCCTTTCTGAGGGCTGCCTTTTTGCCTTGTTTGTAGATTCCTTTGCTTTGCAAAAGCTTTTAAGTTTCATTAGGTCCCATTTGTTTGTTTTTGTTTTTATTTCCATTACTCTAGGAGGTGGATCAAAAAAGATCTTCCTGTGATTTATGTCAAAGAGTGTTCTTCCTATGTTTTCCTCTAAGAGTTTTACAGTGTCTGGTCTTACATTTAGGTCTCTAATCCATTTTGAGTTTCATTTTGTGCATGGTGTTAGGGAGTGTTCTAATTTCATTCTTTTACATGTAGCTGTCCAGTTTTCCCAGCACAACTTATTGAAGAGACCGTCTTTTCTCCATTGTATATCCTTGCCTACTTTGTCATAGATTAGTTGACCATAGGTGTGTGGGCTTATCTCTGGGCTTTTTATCCTGTTCCACTGATCTATATTTCTATTTTTGTGCCAGTACCATATTGTCTTAATGACTATAGCTTTGCAGTATAGTGTGAAGTCAGGGAGTCTGATTCCTCCAGCTCTGTTTATTTCCCTCAAGACTGCTTTGGCTACTCGGGGTCTTTTGTGTCTCCATAGAACTTTTAAGATTTTTTTGTTCTATTTCTGTAAAAAATGCCATTGGCAATTTGATAGCGATTGTATTGAATCTGTAGATTGGGTAGTACAGTCATTTTCACAATATTGATTCTTCCAATCCAAGAACATGGCATATCTCTCCATCTGCTGGTATCACCTTTAATTTCTTTCAACAGTGTCTTAACAGTTTTCTGCATACAGGTCTTTTGTCCCCCTAGGTAGGTTTATTCCTAGGTATTTTATTCTTTTCGTTGCAATGGTAAATGGGAGTGTTTCCTTAATTTTGCTTTCAGATCTTTCATCATTAGTGTATAGGAATGCAAGAGATTTCTGTGCATTAATTATGTATCCTGCAACTTTACCAAATTCATTGATTAGCTCTAGTACTTTTCTGGTGGAATCTTTAGGATTCTCTATGTATAGTATCATGTCATCTGCAAACAGTGACAGTTTTACTTCTTTTTTTCCAATTTGTATTTCTTTTTATTTCTTTTTCTTCTCTGATTGCCGTGGCTAGGACTTCCAAAACTATGTTGAATGATAGTGGCGAGAGTGGACATCTTTGTCTTGTTCCTGATCTTAGAGGAAATGCTTTCAGTTTTTCACCATTGAGAATGATGTTTGCTGTGGGTTTGTTGTATATGGCCTTTATTATTTTGAGGTAGGTTCCCTCTATGCCCACTTTCTGGAGAGTTTTTACCAGAAATGGGTGTTGAATTTTGTCAAAAGCTTTTTCTGCATCTATTGAGATGATCATATGGTTTTTCTTCTTCAATTTGTTAATATGGTGTATCACATTGATTGATTTGCATATATTGCAGAACCCTTGCATCTCTGGGATCACTCCCACTTGATCATGGTGCATGATCCTTTTAAAGTGTTGCTGGATTCCGTTTGCTAGTATTTTGTTGAGGATTTTTGCATCTATATTCATCAGTGATATTGGTCGTAATTTTCTTTTTTTGTTAGTATCTTTGTCTGGTTTTGGTATCAGGGTGATGGTGGCTTCATAGAAGGAGTTTGGGAGTGTTCCTTTCTCTGCAATTTTTTGGAAGAGTTTGAAATGGATGGGTGTTAGCTCTTCTCTAAATGTTTGATAGAATTCACCTGTGAAGCCATCTGGTCCTGGACTTTTGTTTGTTGGAAGACTTTTCATCACAGTTTCAATTTCATTCCTTGTGACTGGTCTGTTCATATTTTCTATTTCTTCCTGGTTTAGTCTTGGAAGGTTATACTTTTCTAAGAATTTGTCCATTTCTTCCAGGTTGTCCATTTTATTGGCATAGAGTTGCTTGTAGTAATCTCTTATAACGCTTTGTATTTCTGCAGTATCAGTTGTGATTTCTCCTTTTTCATTTCTATTTTTATTGATTTGAGTCCTCTCCCTCTTTTTCTTGATGAGTCTGGCTAATGGTTTATCAATTTTGTTTATCTTCTGAAAGAACCAGCTTTTAGTTTTATTGATCTTTGCTATTGTTTTCTTTGTTTCTATTTCATTTATTTCTGCTCTGATCTTTATGATTTCTTTCCTTCTGCTAACATTGGGTTTTGTTTGTTCTTCTTTCTGTAGTTTCTTTAGGTGTAACGTTAGATTGTTTACTTGAGATTCTTCTTGTTTCTTGAGGTAGGCTTTTATAGCTAGAAACCTCCCTCTTAGAACTGCTTTTGCTGCATCCCATAGGTTTTGGATTGTCGTGTTTTCATTGTCATTTGTCTCTAGGTAATTTCTGATTTCCTGTTTGATTTCTTCAGTGATCTCTTGGTTATTTAGTAACGTATTGTTTAGCCTCCATGTCTTTGTGTTTTTTACTTTTTTTCCCCTGTAATTGATTTCTAATTTCATAGTGTTGTGGTCAGAAAAGATGCTTGATATGATTCCAATTTTCTTAAACTTACTGAGGCTTGATTTGTGACCCAAGAGGTGATCTATCCTGGAGAATGTTCCGTGTGCACTTGAGAAGAGAGTGTAATCTGCGGTTTTTGGATGGAATGTCCTATAAATATCAACTAAATCTATCTGGTCTATTGTGTCATTTAGAGCTTATGTTTCCTTATTAATTTTCTGTTTGGATGATCTGTCAATTGGTGGAAGTGAGGGGTTAAAGTCTCCCATTATTATTGTGTTACTGTCGATTTCCTCTTTTATAGCTGTTAGCAGTTGCCTTATGTATTGAGGTGTTCCTATGTTGGGTGCATATACATTTATAATTGTTATATATTCCCCTTGGATTAATCTCTTGATCATTATTTAGTGTCCTTCCTTTTCTCTTGTAACGTTCTTTATTTTAATGTCTATTTTATCTGATATGAGTAATGCTACTCCAGCTTTCTTTTGATTTCCATTTGCATGGAATATCTTTTTCCATCCCCTCACTTTCAGTCTGTATGTATCCCTAGGTCTGAAGTGGGTCTCTTGTAGACAGCATATATATGGGTCTTGTTTTTGTATCCATTCAGCAAGCCTGTGTCTATCGTTGGAGCATTTAATCCATTCACGTTTAAGGTAATTATCAATGTGTATGTTCCTATGACCATTTTCTTAATTGTTTTGGGTTTGTTTTTGTAGGTCATTTTCTTCTCTTGTGTTTCCCACTTAGAGAAGTTCCTTTAGCATTTCTTGTAGAGCTGGTTTGGTGGTGCTGAATTCTCTTAGCTTTTGCTTGTCTGTAAAGGTTTTGATTTCTCCAACAAATCTGAATGAGATACTTGCCTGGTAGAGTAACCTTGGTTGTAAGTTCTTCCCTTTCATCACTTTAAGTATATCAAGCCACTCCCTTCCAGCTTGTAGCGTTTCTGCCGAGAAAGCAGCTGTTAACCTTATGGGACTTCCCTTGTATGTTATTGGTCGTTTTTCCCTTGCTGCTTTCAATAATTTTTCTTTGTCTTTAATTTTTGCCAATTTGATTACTATGTGTCTTGGCGTGTTTCTCCTTGGGTTTATCCTGTATGGGACTCGCTGCGCTTCCTGGACTTGGGTAGCTATTTCCTTTCCCATGTTAGGGAAGTTTCCGACTATAATCTCTTCATATATTTTCTTGGGTCGTTCCTCTCTCCCTTCCCCTTATGGGACCCTATAATGCGAATGTTGCTGCATTTAATGTTGTCCCAGCGGTCTCTTAGGCTGTATTCATTTCTTTTTATTTTTTTTTCTTTATTCTGTTCCTCAGCAGTGAATTCCACCATTCTGTCTTCCAGGTCACTTATCCATTCTTCTGCCTCAGTTATTCTGCTATTGATTCCTTCTAGTGTATTTTTCATTTCAGTTATTGTGTTGTTCATCTCTGTTTGTTTGTTCTATAATTCTTCTAGATCTTTGTTAAACATTTTTTGCATCTTCTTGATGTTTGCCTCCATTCTTTTTCCAAGGTTCTGGATCATTTTCACTATCATTATTCTGAATTATTTTTCTGGAATGTTGCCTATCTGCAGTTCATTTAGTTGTTTTTCTGGGGTTTTATCTTGTTCCTTTATCTGTTCCATAGCCCTCTGCCTTTTCATCTTTTCTTTCTTTCTGTGAATGTGGTTTTTGTTCCACAGCCTGCAGGATTGTAGTTCTTCTTGTTTCTGCTCTGTTTTGAATTTTTAATGATTATACATATCAATTAAAATCATGTGTTGATATCTAAACCATGAATGATAATTAGAAACTGCTTTTCAATACAGTTTTCTCTTTTTAGAGAGATAACTATAGTTTGGCAGTATGTTGTCAAAGTCTCTTACTATAGTTTGGCAGTATGTTGTCAAAGTCTCTTAACTCCATATAGATAATATTGTTAACTACTTTATTTTATAATTATTGCAAGTATCTATTAGATCTCATTTTCAGTACTGTTGATAGTGATTTAAGTTGCATTTTATTTAGAATGTGCTCTTATCATGAATGTATCTGCTCACATGTACTGCTTAATGCTTAAGTGTACGCACGCACTACTTACTAGTTTGTACAGACTTAGTATAAATGGAGAAAAACAATTTAATTGTAAACGTGAGATTTCAAAATTCTGTAGTTCCTGTCTTCATATACAACCATGTCATCTTTTCTTCTAATTCCTTGACATTTGTTTCTTTTCACTTTATTCACTGGATAGGTCCTCCAGTGCAGTGTTGGATAGAAGTGGCTATAGTGGTATCCTTGCCTTGTTTCTGGTCTTATAGGGTAAGTAGTAAGCACTCCATCATTAAGTATAAAATCAGCAATACTCTGTCAGATTGGGAGAATCTTTCCCATTACTAATTTAAGAGTTTTATTTTTTAATTATGAAGAAATGTTGAATATTATTAAACTACTTTTCTGTATTTGTTTAGATGAACACCTCCTTTCTTCTTTTATTTTGTAAATGTGGTAAGTTATATTGATTTAATTTCTGAATCTTGCATCACTGGAATAGACCCAACTTGATTGTCATGCATGATCATTTTTATGTATCATGGAATTTGGCTTGCTAATATTTGGGGTAAAATTTTTGCATTTATGTTATGAGAAAGAGTAGTTTGTAATTACCTTTTCTTATAATGCCCCTGTCAGATTTTGGGTAGATTTGATTAAAAAAACATTTTGTAGTCTACTCTCAGAAGTAATTTATTCTGAAAATTGTTTATCATAGACCTAAAGTCATAAAATATCTGTCTAGAACATTATTGCCCTTTATATTATGAAAATCAGTAGTCTACAGAATTTTCCCAAGATTGTCATCATTCTAGAAAGCTATGCCCTTGAGTGTCCCACTGAACAATAAATGGCATCACTATTTGTCCCTTTCTACCCCCCCCCTTACTCAAACCAAGCAGAATCCTGCAGGCCTCCCCCTCCCAACCCGAAGTACAAAGGCCCCTCCATGTCCCCTGCCTCTTGTTTGTAGAAAAGCTAAAGTTTCCCAAGCCTTCCTGAGTCACAAAAGAGCAGGCTCAAGCAGTTAATTATTAGGACAATAGAATCACAGGATCTTTCAGTGTCTGATGCACATTCCTGAGTTGTTTAATAGATACTATAACTGCCACTAGAGGGAAAAAGCTAACTGCATGATGACCAGACTGTAGCCATGACATCAGCTGTTCCATCCTGAGCAGTACTGAATGTATTCTTGGCTAGCATAATTCTGAGAACTGGCCTCAAGAGAATGGGATTAACACTATTGCTCATAATAATCTATACCTTCGTGGGCATCAAAATAGTTGTAGCTTTCTCTGCCCATATATGTAAGCAGGCAACTAAAATTGTTAGCAAAGAGATGTTACAGACCCATGTCAACATCTTCCACTCTAAGAAAATGGCTACAGAAGACAGACCCAATCCCATAGAAATGGAATGATGTCTGGCAAGTGGGGATTTGTAAGCAGCTCTTTTGCCCTTTTCCTGTTTGCCTACTTCTGTTCCCCTTAAATCTTAATTATAAAAATAAGATCACTAGGTAAACATTTAACATAACTCCTGACTTATGCTCTACTGAATGCACACAATGCCTTGCCTAACCTGATGATTGTTTTCCTAGATTAAAAGAAGTAGGAATGAAGAATTAAGTAGTTAAAGAATGACCAGCTCTCTACCTCCAGCAGCCCCCTTAGCAATGCTGCAGGCAGACCACAAAGAGATGAGATAATATCAGAAGAAAGATCATGAGGAGTCAGTCAGCTTGCACTCAATGGAAAATGACACAGAGCTTGACCTCCTGCCTTGATGATTCACTGAGATTCTTTCCCCTTTTCCTCTTTAAAAACTATCCTGGCTGAACAGAATCTTGTGAGTTGGTTTTGGACATGAGTCCACCTTCTCCCCAGATTGCCATCTTTCTGATTAAAGCAACTTTCCATTCTACCAACACTTGCCTCTTGACTACTGGCTTCTGAGTGGTAAACAGCTGAACCTGAGTTCAGTAACATTACTGTGCTTTATGTATCTTCCAAGTACATGTCACGAACTAACAATGTGTATTTCTTTGGGTGTTTATTGTCTATTTTGCTCCACCAGAATATAACCTGCATGAAGCAGGGTCTTTGCTTTACCCCAGTGCCTTAAACAGGGTCAGGCAAATACTAAACAATGTATATTTGCTGAATGAATGAAAACATTAATCTCATACTATATACTCTACGTTATACCTATATGTATTGTATCAAGTTTATAAAGTGTATGCTTAATTAATATACTTAATTGATTGCTTTTTTTCCAGTTGTGGAAAACAAATATTTTTGACAAAATACAAATGACACACACAATGGCACTGGAGTTAAAAGCCAATTTATTTATCTCCTCTTTATCTGTACCACAGAATGGCCTTCTGATCCCATCCTCTATAAGGAACACAGCCCTACCAGTCATATGTCATCATGCCAAAACTCTGGCTGA
Source organism: Monodon monoceros (assembly GCF_005190385.1). Lineage (NCBI taxonomy): Eukaryota > Metazoa > Chordata > Mammalia > Artiodactyla > Monodontidae > Monodon > Monodon monoceros. Next base: position 64,506,638 of record NW_021703772.1, read on the forward strand.
CAGGACAAAACAAAGAATAACTAGCCAACCATTTATAATATAGGGTTTATAAACATGTGGGAATAATCACTCAAAGAAATAAGACAGTCTTCTCTCAAGAATCTTAACATGACATTTTTGTTCTTCACTGTTTGTACTACTAATAGCTCAACTTTTTTGTTCTTCACTGTTTGTACTCTAATTTGTTTGTACTACTAATAGCTTGTACTACTAGTACAAGTACTTGTACTACTTGTACTGCTTGTACTACTTGTACTACTTGTACTACTACAAGTACTTGTACTACTAGTACTTGTAAACTAATAGTTTGTACTACTAATAGCTCAACATTTTTGTTCTTCACTGTTTGTACTACTAATAGCTCAACATGGTTGCTGAGGACTATTTGTGTGTTATCAAAAGCAATGCCTGGGGGAGACCTTGCATTTAGTAATAAGCCAAGGGAATACTTGGATTTCTGTACTTTTCTTTTTACTTTTTATTCCCAGGAGAACAAAGAATAGTTATAGATTAGCTCAGATAAAGATGCATGATATTAATGTGGCCCTGAGTGGGCCAGTCAGCTTTGTTCTTTTTCTTGCTAAGCATGCCTCCCTTCTCTTCAGCTCCGCTTTCCCATCTGCAGAATGTGAAGGTCTCCTATCCCTGTTGGTCATTAGATTGACTAAAGGGAACAGTGGATGAATTTGCATCCACCCAAAAGTCTACTGCTACAGCACAGTGGTATCTTGTTTTAATATAAAGAAACATTATAGCAGTTAATGATTATACAAATAAGGTACACAGCTTACTGAGGCCAAGTTAACAGCCTTTTTTCCCAAGACCATACTGCTTAAAATATTCATAAATAACATGCTAATTTTTTCTTAAGATATGCTGAATATATCCATATTTGATTCTCAAATTTATTGCTTCCTTTTTTGATAACTTAGCATCTTGTTTCTCTTCTTAAACAAACAAACAGCTCCCTGGACATATCAATGAAACTGGGCCATAGGTAACATTTCCTCTGAGGAATTCACTGAAATATTTCCATCTGACTGTAAGAGATGGGTTTGCATTTATAGGAGGGTGAAGCTTTCTGAAGACGACACACTGAGGTATGACTGGGAACGATGTGTTTTCTTGCCTTAAAGCAAAACCTGTGACTGACTCAGAAGCAGCAGATGATTTCTGCAGGCAATGTCACTGAGCTTTTCTTTCACAAAGGTCATTGTGAGAAAGGCCCTTGGAGATAGAAAGAAATAACCTTACTGAGGGGAAGAGAAAAAAAGTCCAGTCACATCTTCATTAAATTGCCACTTTCCCTTTACGCAATATGAAGTTGTTTTTTTTTTTTTTATCATTTGGCACTATTCCTTTGCACAGTTCAATCTCAGTTACCGAACAATGTTTTAAATAATTAAAAATAATGTATATTTGCTTTTTGGAATTCTTTTGAAAATACATTTGAATACACACATCTTTGATCTTGTCATGAACAAAGACTTGAAGCCGTATTAAAAACACATACACCCAAACAAGTTCAATGGAATGATTTTTTTCTCTTACTTTACTTTTTCTTAATACTGAAATATTTCTTAAATACTTTCCTCTTCATATTCCAGAATGGAATGAAAATCTTAGATTCATACAAAAGACTGAAATAGAGCAGTTATCAGGTACCTCCAAAATAACTGTAGGAATGCCTTGTCTTGAAAAATGAGGTATGTATGTATATCTCTATCTATCTATCTACTTATTTATTTACGCTTAAAAGATCCTCCCTCTCAAGAACCATTTGGATTTTCCTTTTTTTTTTTTTTTTTTTTTTTTTTTTTGCAGTACGTGGGTCTCTCACTGTTGTGGCCTCTCCCTTTGCGGAGCACAGGCTCCGGATGCGCAGGCTCAGCGGCCATGGCTCACGGGCCCAGCCGCTCGGCGGCATGTGGGATCTTCCCGGACCAGGGCACGAACCCGTGTCCCCTGAATCGGCAGGCGGACTCTCAACCCCTGCGCCACCAGGGAAGCCCCCATTTGGATTTTTAAAGTAGTAACTTATTTATGTCAGCACGTAAAGAATTGAGCAGGATAGACCACAATGCCTATACAAATTTGAAAAACGTTCCTGTGATCAATTATGCTGTGAATAATACATGAGTGAAAAGCAGAGTGTTGAGTTTATATTATAACATTGTAACTTCCATTTATCGCACTTGGCACCTCATATCTATTAGATCATCTATTTCCCGAATGATCCTTTGAGTCAATATTTCCATTCATACCCATGTCAGAGATTTGGAAGTGGAAGTTAGGGAAAATTAGGTAACTTAAAGTCAATCAACTAATATTCAGAAAAGCTGAGTTTCTAATTTAAGATTATCCAACTTCAACCCGCCCCCCCCTACTCATAGCCACTATCCTGTGTTGCCTTACTTGTGTTTATATGGGATGAATTCTGATTCTGCTCAACAGATAAGGACTGGCCACCACTAGCACTCATGAAATTTTTTTTTTTCTAGAGAGAGGGTAGATTATATTTTTCCTCTTAATTGGAATGTCATGGAACTTTCAGATGGCCAAATAAAATCTGCTGCAGGAAACAACAATTTTATCTTCTTACAAGGAAAAAATAGCCCATTTTAAATAGTATAAATTTTATTCTTGTCTGAAAAGAAGAATGATTATTTCATTGAGGCCAAGAATTTGCATTTCAATTGTCCTTATTTTCAGGTTATCTCCTTTAAGAAACAGCTGTAGAAGTGCAATAAAGGCATTACATGATTATTCACCTGATACTTTGCGTTTTTCAAATCATTATTTTAAATGAAAAGAGATCCTTTAAGAAAAAAAATTACACAGGACCCTTGGCTTCTAGTAATGAATTCCTCAAATAAATCATTTAAGGTAACTATGTTTCAGAAAGCCCATCTCTTTCCGTTTGACTTTTCTTAGAAATTATATTAAAGATTAAAGATGGAATAATTACATTTCTCAGACCCGAGTAAGGCAGAGCTTTGAAAAGATGGCCCAGTCCAAAGCTCAGCTTGTCTTAGCTCTTGCTCGGGTCCTCTGGGTTAGACAGAGCTTGCCAAAGACATGAACTATAGTTCTAAAGTGTCAGGTCTGATCTTATAAATGCTGTCTTTATAGTACATTTTCAACGGATTACCATATCTATCTTGTTTCTCACTCAAATCAAATGTCTATATTACTCAGAGTTTATTCTTATGTCATCTCTTATATGTGCTATTATATTTGCCATTTTCATGTCTTTCGCTGCATTAGCCTTAGAGAACTTCCCAAACTCTTAAGTCCATTTTTTATATAATCTTAAAAGCACTGAAATCCATCAATATTGGACTTTTTGTTGGCAGACATTTGAGACATGCAGCTACTGCTTAATCATATCTGGATGTAAACTATGTGATGGTGGAATAATTATTTTCTTTTACTTAGATTGTGGTAAGAATTATATGAATAATTCATGTAAAATAATTGGAATAGCGCTAAGAATTGTTAAGCACTAAATATTATTAATAATAATAATATTAAGGAGATATAACTGTATGGACTCATGAGCAGAACCTCACACTTCTTTCTAATAAATTTTAAAAGGTATTTGCTTACTACTATGTTGCTGATGCTAGTAGGGGACAAAAAATAAGTAAAAGGTTCTGCTCTATATTATAAACATAAAATTTAGTGAGGTAAGATTGTAATGAGAAAACAATGGAGTTCTAATTTTGCCACACAGAAAGTAATTGTATATTAGAAAAAATAAATAAACAAACAAACAAATAAACTAGGGCAAATCATTAGGAAAGATTTTGCAAAGAAGATAGAACTTAAGCTGTGTCTTGAGGGAAAGGCTTATGATGTTTTCCCAGAAGCTCATGTGGAAATAAAATTTCATTTACAAATAAATTCACATATGTTTTATTATTAACATACTTTAAAAATTCTGAGGAAAAGTGACACAGAAAAAACTTACATGGCACTCATCCTATTGTCATAGTTGAAATTTTGTTCCCTGAATAAGGTCCTTCCTTTGATATCCTTTACATGAAAATTAGAGACAATATGTAGGCAGAAGGTGTTTAGTTAGTATTTGTTCATTTTCATAATATATCATCATGAGCTAAAGATTATCATGAGAAAAGTTTAGATTGAAGGAATCCTTAGAATGGTGAACATGATCCAGCCAACAGAAGCTAGCTGCATTTAAATTCTTATTATTCCTGTCTCCTCACTGAAGTTAATGACACAGAATTATACCAACCTTTGGATATCAAATGGTTTTCAACTCCTCTCTTCCCTTCAGTGCCCAAATCCAATTCATCAGTGTATGGACAAAGATGGATATAGTTGCCAATTTTTAGGGAGAAAATAATTTGATTGTGGAAAAGAGGAGTGGACAGAAATCAGATTTTCTTCTTTTAAAAGAGAAGCTTAGGTAGTCCAGAGAAAGTATGAAGGTCTTGATATGGCTTATTACATTTGTCATTTTGTCTCATAAATTTTGAGTCAGCAGTAAGCATGGGGAATTGGCCTAAACCAGTGGCTTTCAACCTTTCCAGCACAGTCCAATTGTGTGCTTGAGCTGGTGCATAAGAAGTGATTGTTAAGTTTTCAGGAATGTTGTGAAACAGCTGTTAAAGATGGCCATTATTAAACATTAAATTATATAATTTAAAATCACATACATCATATTAAATTAAGTTAATAAATACTCAAAACATATCAATTTCTAATTATTTTACTATATTTCACTGTAGGCTCATAAGGTTATTTACATATATTATATCTTTAGGATTAGAATACTATATAACCGTGTGCAGTGTGCATCTTGCCCAGCTCCACCTTCAACAGAGTCACAATGGTAGCTTGACATCTGCTATGGGCAGGAGGGGCTGTAATATTTACACCATGGAAACCGACAAACTATAAACCAGAGCATCTTGCCCCCAGACAGCTAGTTCTTAAGCATATTATGTTACAACCTAGTAGCACATACATAGTTATACATGTAGACATACACTTGAATCAAAATTTCACATTACTTCACTCTATTTTCTATTCTAATCTCTTCTATATATTAAATCTAATAACATTAAAAAAATCTGGTCACAATTCAATAAAGTAACTTCTATGATCACCCGAAAGCATCCCAATCCAAAGTATGAAAAACAAACCACTCCAAATAAATAAGAGTTTATCTCATTTAAAATAGATTCCAAAAAAGGACATTTTATGACTTTAATTAACTAAACATAATGCTTTTGAACATTTTTCAATATAAAATAAGACATGCTTCATAGGCTTTGTGTGTGGTCAGCTTTATGGCTATATCTATAATATAGTTCACGCCTTTCCAATTAGTTAGTACCTCTTTGAGGGTTTGACTCCAGCTCTAGATGTAGCATCAGATTAGTCAAAAAGTGGTTCTCAAATTTAAGCTGGCAGAGGACCTCCCAGAGGGCTTGATAAAATATAGATTGCTAGGGCTCTCCCTCAGAGTTTCTGATTCAGTTGGTCTAGAAGGAGGCCCAGGAGCCACTGATGCTGCCATTTCAAAGATCACACTTTGAGAAATGTTGGGCTAAGTTATGAAGGGTAACTCCAGGCCACTTGCCCCAGTGATTCATTCAAGATGGGCACCTTAAGTCAGGGCCATTCCCCTGGTAACAAAGATTTGCTCAAGAAATGGGTGTATGATAGATTTCAGACCAAAGACAGCTAAGGGTAGGTTTGATTATGGGTCCAGGGAAAGCAGTTCCAATTACAGGCCAAATGTTGAAAGTTACACTCGCTGCCTTTGATCTGCTTACAAATGTGAAACTAGGAGTACAGCTGCCACACCTTGTAAAGAGCCTGATGATGACACTGATACACAGAGGAGGCAGAGCCACAGAACAGAGAAGTGAACTTGATTCCTGAACCACCCCTGAATTTATTCAGTTAAGAATAGAGACCCCAGGACTTCCCTGGTGGCGCAGTGGTTAAGAATCTGCCTGCCAATGCAGGGGACACGGGTTCGAGCCCTGGTCCAGGAAGATCCCACACACCACGAAGCAACTAAGCCCGTGTGCCACAACCACTGAGCCCGCACTCTAGAGCCCACGAGCCACAACTACTGAGCCTGCGTGCTACAGCTATTGAAGCCTGCACGCCTATAGTCCGTGCTCCGCAACAAGAGAAGCCACCATGATGAGAAGCCCGCGCACCACAATGAAGAGTAGCCCCCTTTCGCCGCAACTAGAGAAAGCCTGTGTGCAGCAACAAAGACCCAACGTAGCCAAAAATAAATAAATAAATAAATTTATTTAAAAAAAAAAAAAAAAGAATAGAGACTCCTAGAATTCTCAACATTGTTTAAGCTGGTTTGAGTTGAATTTTCATTTCCTTAGAGCAAAAACGCATTTTAACATATCCTTGATGAAGCAAAGTATTTAAAAATCCCTAGAAATATATTTTAAATCTTCATGCTTTTTACGACAATGTCTCTGAACTGAGATATTGCTGTGGGAAACCTTCATAAGTGGATGCAAAACTGACATTTTATCCTGTTGCCATTAAGGAGAAGGGTACATATCACATTCCAATCAGGAGTCTGCACTTTGCATTCCAAGAAAAAGAAAAAGCAAGGTCCCCCTGAATAACTGAAGTCCCCCAAATAAATAAAAACTTAAGTATTATATACCCTAACAAAACAACTTAACCCCTGACTTTTGCAATGCTGATTTAAGATCTATCTTGATCTTTGCAGATATAATATTAATTTAAGGGGAAAAGAATGCTACTTTCCCACCATGAACAGACCGATTATAAATTTGGTAACCTTGGCTGTTGGTGGGAATGTAAATTGATACAGCCACTATGGAGAACAATATGGAGGTTCCTTAAAAAACTAAAAATAGAATTACCATATGACCCAGCAATCCCACTACTGGGCATATACCCAGAGAAAACCATAATTCAAAAACACATGCACCCCAATGTTCATTGCTGCACTATTTACAATAGCCAGGTCATGGAAGCAACCTAAATGCCCATCAACAGACGAATGGATAAAGAAGATGTGGTACATATATACAATGGAATATTACTCAGCCATAAAAAGGAGTGAAATTGGGTCATTTGTAGAGACGTGGATGCATCTAGAGACTGTCATACAGAGTGAAGTCAGTCAGAAAGAGAAAAACAAATATCATATGTTAATGCATATATGTGGAACCTAGAAAATGGTACAGATGAGCCGGTTTGCAGGTTAGAAACTGACACACAGAAGTAGAGAACAAATGTATGGACACCAAGGGGGTAAAGTGGCAGGGGGCGGGGGGTGGTGGTGTGATGAATTGGGAGATTGGGATTGACATGTATACACTGATGTGTATAAAATGGATGACTAATAAGAACCTGCTGTGTAAAAAATAAATAAAATTTTAAAATATAAATAAATAAATCTGGTAACCTTGGAAATTTTGTGAGATCTTTTTTTTTTCTATTGTGATACCTGATGGGCTTATATTTGATGAGCCAGTCCTTCCGAAGTGTGACTCTACTCCAATGGCTTATTAAGGAAGTGTCTTCTTTCTTTGACAAGATGCCTTTGTCTCTCAGTCTTCCATTCACTTACCTCTTTTTTTTTAAGACCTAGGAAACTATAGCCCACAGACCAAATTTTATATTTACATATTTTTCTCCCAGTCTATGCCTTGCCTTTTCATTCTCTTTAGTGTTATACTTTGATGAACTGATGTTTTTAGTCTTAATATGTGATCCTATTTATCTTTTTTTAAAATTGCTTTATTACTGGCATTTTGTTTTGTTTTGTTTTCCTATTTAAGAAATCCTTGCCTATTCCATGGTCAGGGAGATTGTTTTGTATGTTTTCTTCTTAGAGTATTATTGTTTTGATTATCACATACAGATCTGAAATTAACTGCAATTGAGTTATATGTATGTTTTTTTTTAGTGGTCGAATTCATTTCTCATATATCCAATTGACAATTTATTGAAAAGATCACCTTCCTCCATTGCACTGTATGGTCTCTTTGCCTTAAATCAGGTGGTTATATATGTGTTGGTTGGACCTCATTTTTTTTTTTTTTTTTTTTTTTTTTTTGGGTACGTGGGCCTCTCACTGTTGTGGCCTCTCCTCTCCGGAGCAACAGGCTCCGGACGCACAGGCTCAGCGTCCGTGGCTCACGGGCCTAGCCGCTCCGCGGCATGTGGGATCTTCCCGGACGGGGGCACGAACTCGTATGCCCTGCATCGGCAGGCGGACTCCCAACCACTGCGCCACCAGGGAAGCCCTGGACCTCATTTTTAAGAGAATGAGACATGCTGTGTGTACTCTATGATTTTATAGATATTTATTAAGAGTATAGCATTTACAGTGATCTATTACAAGTAAAGAACTGAATTCTTCTTCAATATGATGGAGCAATGGCATTTTTATTTTGCTCCTCTATCTTGAAGTCCACCAAAATCAACAAAACTAAAAATTACATAAATAATATATTATATATATGAAATATATACTACATATTCATATATATATGAAATAAGGAACTTGCCTGTTCCCCCAAATGATATTAGGTATATTTTTCCAAATCTGGTGAAACTTGGATTTAAATCTGGATAAACACTCATAAATAACCTTGATCCAGTTAGAATTTTCCCTAAAAGTAAATGTCAGCATTCTGACAAGTCCATTGTATGAGCATAGCTTTTAGAAGTTCTCAATCAATCTAGGGCAATCATGGGACACAGGAAAGTATGGAATGTCCCATACTTCCAAGCATGGAAACACCTGAGTGGATAAGTTTTGATTTGGAAATGCTGAACTCAGAGGGATGTGCTTAGTAGCAAATGAGATAACAGATAGGACTTTTATTACTATAAAATCCTATTCAAAGGGGTTATCATTTCTAGCATTGCTCTCCTCTCTTAGCATATTCAGTTTTCCAAGAAAACAAGGTTGACAAATAAGCAGATGTTATTTACATGAGGCATAAGTCTGGACTACATCTCTCCTTCTGTAACAATTGTATTTGAGGAATTGGCCTCTGAAATCTTAAAGCAGTTTTCCTTCCATATAGCTCTCCAGATTCCTTTTTTTTTTTTTCCTCTGAAATGATGAGGTTGATTTTTGCTGTTCCAGTGCCACCAGGTAATGGACACTGGGGAGGGCCGGGGTGGACATGGCCATGATGGTTAATGTCACGTGTCAACTTGACTGGGTCAGAGGGTGCCTAGATGTTTGGGTAAACATGATTTTGGGGTGTGTCTGTGAGGGTATTTCCAGATGAGATTAGCATTTGAGTCAGACTGAGTAAAGCAGATTGCCCTCCCTCACATGCGTGGGCATCATTCAATCCTCTGAGAGCCTGAACAGAACAAAAACGTGGAGGAAGGGAAAGTTTGTTCCCTCAACTTACTTGAGCTGTACCATGAGTCTTCTCCTGCCCTTTGACTGGGACTTAACGCCATCTGTTCCCCTGGTTCTCAGGTCTTCAGATTTGGACTGGACTATATACCACTGGCTCTCCTGGATCTCCAGCTTGCAGACAGCAGATCATGGAACTTTTCAGCCTCTGCAACCATTGCCCGAGCCAATTCCTTAATATATATATCTTTACTGTGCTAAAAACAATCAATTTAACATACCTATACTGAATGCCTACTGCATTCCAGGCAGTGTTCAGGCCTCCCCCACCCCCAAGGAGCCATCTATTTTAGTTTTGTTGATTGTGGTGCGCTTCAAGATAGCAGAGCAAAATAACAATACCACTGCTCCATCATCTGTATATGCTATTGGTTGTGTTCTCTGGAGAAATCTGATTTCCAACCCAGGCTCTATGGCTATATGGTATGGCTTATCCAGAATGTCAGTCCTGATATTCCAAGCCAAGCTAACACTCCACTTGCAGATCACTGACTTTGTTGGTGGTTTACACACACACACACACACACACACACACACACACAAATATTCCTGTTATTACTGTATGTGATTACTGTGGTTCATCTGCAGTTGCAGGTTCAGAATATACAAATATAACATAGACATGGTTATGACTTAATAAAAATGCAGTGCACATACACAAAAACCTTAGATAATTTTGGATAAGCCTCTGGTGTAGGTAAACAACTCTAACCATGAAAGATTCTAGTCTAGATTACTTTAAAAAATTTTGTAATTTGTATGCCAAATAAGTAGCAGCTGAAGCTCATTTAAAGTCAAGGTAAATTACAGCTGTTACTTCAGCTGATGTATCAGTCCTATCATTCTGACAGAGAGGAAAATTCAATTAGTCTGACAGAACTTCACAAAGAATTCCTGATTACTACCTCCTTCCTTTCACATGTTTTCAAAATGATCTGCTGTTAAAATTTCCATTAAGTTTCATGACAGTAAAAGTTTACCCCCCCCCAAAAAAAAGAATAATTCTAGGTGAACCATTTTCCTGCTTAAAATAGAAAGTCAGTTAAACACTCCATTGGCACTTGTCCAGTTTGCAGGTTGAAGTGCCTTATGTGGAACAGTATTTCCTAAGTGACAGAAAAACGTAGTCTTGTTCTATGAAACTAAACTACCTTCTACTCAGTTTCATTTCATCTTTGTCTTCAACTATTGTAATCCTTGCATTAACTTTGTGAAAAGTAGAATATATACATTGCATTTCATATATTCATATAATTGATACTGAACAAATAATTTAGGAATTATAAAGTTGGTGGGGCTGTTTAACATGTGGCAATAAAGCTTACACTCTAAGGACGAAACTAAAAAGCAGAAAATATTAGACCTTATATAAAGAAAATTCACCCTATGGCACGAATAATGAAGTGAACCATGGAGGAGATGTTGGGACATCCACTGGCAATGAAGGGGACTAAGAATTTTAGGGACCTGGAAAGAGATGATTAAAGTTAACAGGAATAAATGAATAAAGCGAAAGTCTATGTATTATATAAACATAAAATGTATTTGAAAATATGTTTTAAAGAATGAAGGAAAATAACAGAGGTAGGATAGTCTGCCTTAGTATAGAAAATGGGAGCTTAGAATGCAAGATTATATCAATTAAAGAAGGGCACTGAAGGGTCTACTGCGCACCCACATCCTTGGCAAGCATATCCTATGGTGAAGGTGTACCTATCAGGCGTGATGAAGCTCAAGTTATTAAACTTCTTCCCTTGTGACTCTACATTCCCCAGGCAAGCTACCAACTTCACCCTGGCTCCCTATGTTGACATTCTTCAGGGAAGAGGACGTGCTGATCAACTAACATTGGTAGCTGATCTACTGGTATTACACATCTCAATGTAAATCAGTGATCATCACTGTGGCTGCAGATAAGAATCAGCTGGAAAGTTTTAACTATACTTCAGGACCATTCCAGACCAATGAAATCAGAACTGTGTCTAAGCATTAGCATTCTATATGTTACTCTCATGGCACTCAGGGTTAAGAAGCGGTGCCATAATTAAACTGGCAATTTGGCTTAAACATCAGCCTCCTTTCTCTTTGGTTATTGTATGTTGTCTTTCCATGATCAAATTCGATATGAACTGGCAAAACTGAGATTGTGGATTTGCAAACTTGAAGACCGGTCTCAACTGGTCTCAACTTGCTACATGAAGTGTGGTCTTTCTGAATTAGCAGCACTGGCACTACCTGGGACCTTTTTAGAAATTCAGAATCTTAGGGCAGCCCCAAGACCTACTGAATCAGAATGTGTATTTTAACAAGATATTTAGATGATTCTTTCTCCTATTAAAGTTTGAGAAGCACTGTGCATTAATGTTTCTCAAAGTACAATTCTTACGCCTGTGTATATGAATGATTCTACAAATGCACATTCCTAAACCTCACCCAGACTGTACATACAGTGAGCCCCTGACTCTGCAGCCAGGCAGCTTTCCGCCGTGACTACTCTGTCACCTCTTTCTCTTTCATCATCAATAAATACTTCAAATATTCCTGAAAGACACAGACAACTATAATCATTTACAAAATATGAACTTTTTTTTTTTTTTTCCTGCGGTACGCAGGCCTCTCACTGTTGTGGTCTCTCCCGTCGCGGAGCACAGGCTCCGGACGCGCAGGCTCAGCGGCCATGGCCCACGGGCCCAGCCGCTCGGCGGCATGTGGGATCTTCCCGGACCGGGGCACGAACCCGCGTCACCTGCATCGGCAGGCAGACTCTCAACCATTGTGCCACCAGGGAAGCCCATGAACTTTTTTATAATTAATCAAACTAGTAAAAAAATACTAGAAGAGTGGTAATTCTCTCCTTGATGAATCCATGACACTTAGAAGCCAGAATGACAATAAAAGTAGCTACTAAAAAGGAATTTAAAAAATATGTAAAAAAATATATTTTCCATTAAAAATTTTGTCATTGAGTTATGGTTATTCATGCAGCTGTCAGAGGCTCTATTTAGAAGAAAATAAACTACCTAGCATTCTTATGAAATTGGTCAATCTACCACAGAATTCTGAATAATGTATGAGGGATGCAGGGAAGATTAATTTGAACAAAAGAATATTCTGAATAACTTTCACTTTTTAACTCACATCAAAATTGAAAACAATATTACTGCTAAATCATTCATTCATTTTTGTTTATATTCTGAAGGTTGCATGGCTGGGAGTCTCTCCCAGGAATAGGATGACATACATTAGAAATTACCCAGTGCACATTCATTTTTCTTTCTTCTTTGGTAGATAACAATTCCCTAAATACTCATTTTTTGTAGAGGAAGGCAGTAAAAGATTCTTCCATCATTTAAGGGAAAGTTAAAGGTGAAAAATGCCTGGTCATTAATAAGAGTCCATGATTCTGACCCATGAAGTGCCTCAGAAAAAAAGAGCTACCATTGGAGAATGATTTAAAAACAAGCTTTGCAGATATGATTCTCCCAGACACAACTGCATGATAACAGAATAATTGTGTTTAGGATGTCATACCATGACCGTTTTCCAGTAGAGTCCCCGCCTTAGATCATATCTTTAATGTCTGTTTGTTTTAATGAATTGCAAGATGCAGCTATGAGGAGTAGTCACTGCCATTATTTGCTAGAAGTATCAAAAGAAAGATGATTCTCTCCACCTTATACACCCTGACAACTTCCCTTGTTTGAGTAGGATGAAAGCATCTGACTGATATTTTGATCTGAATTCAGGAAGCAAAGGCAATGCAGCTTATATTCTTCCTGAGGTTCTCTGCTTCTGAATGTGTTTTCTTGGCAGATTTTCAATGCCTCTCTCCAATGAAAGTTAACAAATGTAAGAAAGAGAAGCCATAAATAGCAAAGTATCCTACTTCAACTATTTATAAGTAAAATAATTTAGAGAACTGGATATCAGAATCACAACTGTCCCAAATGGTCATTTTGTAAATATTACAAGACACCTTACATTAAAAAAACAGATGTATCTGTTTTTTTAATAATCAGACATCTAAATCCAATAATCTGGGTCATCAAAACCAGAAAGGCATCTGACTATTTTTGTTTGTCCCAAACCACAATGAGATGTCAAAATATAAGTAAGAATAAATCCAGTATACTAATAATTAACAAGAAAGGGTGCCATCAAATCAAATCTTGAAGATTTTCTGGAAGATAACATATGTATGATATAAGATTGGTAGAAAAAACATGCAAAATCTAAGAACTCACAATACTATATGAGCAGAACTGCCAAAAAGTGACTTTCTCAGGAGACCCTATTAACAAACCAGGACTTGCGGCAGCAAGAACTGGGAGCAAGACTGAAGGGTGGGCAATAAGTGGGCCCATTAACAAAAAGGATGTACAAACATGTTTAATTCCCTTGCTTTCAGAACTGCTGGCTCCAGAGTGTGATTGAGCTAAAAATGAAAGAACAGCTCTTTAAAGCAAACCTGCCCCCAGAGATTCAGACTGTGGGTGTTAGGACCGAAGCCAAAAGTAGAGTCATGGTCCAGGGAAGTTCTCAATCTCTTTATGAACCTTGAAATTCAATTACTACTCAAAGCATATAATACTAGAGCCCGTTTGACCAATCATATGCACAATCTAACTCATGACAGCCAGGGATCCTGTAATCAGAATCTAGATTCACTGTCTTTGAGGGCCATTAGAGATAAATAAACCCAGTGTGGCAACTAGTACAGATCAATCTAGACTGCATCCTTTGTATCCGTGACCAATTATGTTTAATCAGAATTCTCAAAAATTAATCATGATCATTATTTTTAAAGGCTCAATTAGAAGGTTGAATAAAATAATGCCTATGACTGGAAGAAAAAAATAGAGAAAAAAGAAAAAAAGCAAAACAAAAAGATCAAGTAAAGGATCTGAAAAGTTGAAACAGGAAGGTATCTCAGAACACAATGCAAAGGGAAAGAAAAAAAAGAAAATTCTGAAAGAAAAGCTATGAGATATGGAGGATCAATTAAAAGTATCTAATAACTAGCAAAACAGTGATTCCAGAACAGAGCTATGAAGAAGAAGAAATAATCAAAGACAAAATAAAGGCCAATATTAAAAAAAATAAAATACCTGGACATAACTAAGTTAAATTAAGAACCAAATAAATAAATAAAAATATTGCAAAACCATATAGGAACAAAAAAAGTTATTTCCATAGACAAAAGACTCACACATCAAACTTTTAACCTAAAACATGAAATTTCAGGGAAATCATAGTGTAAATTTATAAGGCACAGGAGTGACAAATGCAAACTTCAGTGCTTACGCCCAGTTAAACCAGTATTTTGAATTCATAGTCATAGTGTATTCAAAACCTCAAAATGTTATGATTTAGAGGCCTTTAAAATTTTTTCTTGCTGATGTCTGAGAAAATAAGAAAACAAAAATCCAAGATACAAGAATATAAAAGATAAAAGAAAGGTAAGCCAAGAGCTCAGGAAAATGTGTATTTAACTCCAAATAATTATTTACATTGTAGCTGTGAAATATACTGCTTTTATTACATTAGGATTCATGAAAGAGGCATAATGGAAAAACATAATATAACAATTTCAATTTTGGAACTAAAATTGTAAACAATTACCCCAAAATCTGAAAGGTAAATAGGAGGGGAGAAGAAATAGGTAAAAATTTTGCTAAGCGTCTTCTCTCACTCACAGGAGAGGTTATAGATATAGATTGGATGTTTCCATTGATAGCAAAATAAATGTTTAAAAATCATCTATTAAAGATTGGGGTAATTTTTACTAGTACAGAAATAAACTAGAATCTGATGATATCAATAAGATTGAAATATAGCTGTAATTTTAAATATTAATTCTAAGATTGGAGGAAGTATATACATATACACCCAAATCCAGCAACCTAAAACAAAATAACATATAAACTTGAAAACAAGAAAATTTAAAATAACATATTAGGAAAATATTAGTAGAAAGAAAGCACAGTTCATAATATTGATATGGAAATTAGGATTCAAAGGAATTAAAATTGAGAAGATATAATCACAAACCTTCATGCATCAAACAATATAGCTTTAAAGTACAGAAGCAAAATCTGAGTATAAGAAAGTTGACAAAACAACAATCATATAGGCTACTATTAGTGTTATTCATTAACACTACTATCTCAGGTATCCAAATGTGAAGGCAAAACCCCATTTAAGATGTAAAGTGTTTGAATAACAAAATGAACAAATGTTGTTATACGCATCATTATATACACATATATTATACATACTATATGCACACTATATATAATACACAATATATCATGTATATGTAATATATAGTATATATGTATATGAGATATCATGTGATATCATGATATCAAAGGGCAGAAGAAAGGGGCAAAATAAGGCAGTTTAGTTTTTTCTTCATGACTGCCTTTGAAAATTCACTCTGTGGGTCTTGGTCTTCCCTTGTCCTTAGATAAAATCTCAGGTAGATCTCATCTCTCCTTTGGTCACTTTATGATAATACAAAGTCCTTCTGAGTGCTATAGATGGAAACACTTCAACGGGAAAGGGTGACATAGTTACTTCTCTACTGACTCCACCTGAAGCTACTGTCTCTCTTCCCTATTCCAATACATTAGACTGCCAATGCTCTTTGAAGTTTGAAAGGCTGTGGGGAGAAGAAAGGAGCAGAGAATAGCTTCCTAAAGTGAAAGACTTATAAGCTGGAATCAGTACTGTCTTAGCTTGGTTTATGTTAAATCCTAAATTTCACTCCTCAGTGTGCCTTGTGGATTCCATAAAGAGTACTCATTGCTTAGAATCTCTCACTGAAATTCTTTGGTGCACTTTCCAGCTGGCTGCTTATGACCTTCCCCTGCCCCGCAATTCAGATTTTGATTCTCAACAGTCTAAGTCCATTCAAGAAACTCTCAGAATTCCACCAAATCTCCAGGTGGCACTCTTAGAAATAATCCCAATGAGACAACCCCAGGGAACTCTCTCGTGCATATATTCATAGGAAACATGCATTTTAAATCAATCTTTGAGAAAGCAGTTATTCTCCAAATTACATCCTTCTACTGGGCTGCCACAAGCAACTTCCATTTCTTGCACTTTGGTTCTCTCAGGCACATCAGGCACTAATTGACATGTATTGTTCAAACCTTCACAGAAAACATCACACTTTCTCAATGGTTTCTTTGAAACCTTCCTCATTCTGCTTGAGGTTAGAGGAGGAGAACCTCCCTTCCTCCGTTATGTTGTATGTGGGGATCTGTCACAGCATTCCAACAACTTGTTACAAAGAAATTCTTTCTCAATCTCCAATTCCCTTTTGCCCTTTCTATCCTCTTTCATTGATGGTTAATCAGCTAGAAGTTGAAAATCTCCTTTGTAAGGCATGTGTAGGTTGTCTAACACCTTACTTTAGAACACAGGAGAAGTTGTCACCTACTGTTTTCTACTCTGTTGTTTTGATTCACCAGAAACTAAGACTCACATCCCATTTAAACATCTTGTTACACAAGGGGTTGGTATTGGGGTAACAGGTCTACCCTTGCAGACTATAATTTTTCAGTATCTATCACAGATCAGACATCAGCAACGAAGATGTGAATTTCTCCAGCTCAGGACATGGAAACTGTTTTCCATGAGAGTCAAAGAAATCTGGGGCAATGGTGGCGTACGATACTCTTCAATAAGGAATGGCTGAGCATTTGGGGATTTAACTGTGGTTGAGAAATATGTGACACTGGGAAAATCTCCATTGCTTCCATTCCTTCAGGTGATAAAGAAAAAAGCAAAAATTCTTTGAACAGAAGCCTTAAAATGTAAGCAGGGCAGTGAATTCATAAATAAGATATGGTTTTCTCAGTTCAAGGTCAGAGGATACAATTGGCCTTACTCCATGAGTATCTCCTTGATAAACATGGAATGCTGATCCTGGATATCTGAACGGGCACACAAATTTTAAAACTAATCTAGGTAGCGATTTTTTCCCCCCCAAACTGTAGAGGTTATCAAATCCAAATGGAAAACTTGTGCCTGCTGCTTCTAGCAGAATGCTCTGTGCACACAGGCAGCTTAACTTGAAGACTATTCAAACAGGAAGCACTGGAATTAGTGTGCAGAGATCTTTGTGTTTAACCAGGGACATATCTGCAGTGGCTAAACCCTTCACCTTTTAGGCCCAACTTATCCCACCCAAGATCAGAAGGCACAAACAGATGTGCATTTATCCTAGTAGACTATAAGAGAACTTCTGACTCAATTAAGGGAGGATTTCCAGAACCCCTTGCTGTGGAAAGTGCTCCACCTAGTGGGAGTTCAGAAATCTAGAACCTTCCCTCCCTCAACAAGAGAGACCCTCAAGAAGAGGGAATTAATGAAAATCTACTAAATATATTAGGGATACAATATAGAGTGCTCTTCCATAATGCTACCAGGACAACACCATTGTTTTTCTTTTTTTCATATTGGGGAACATACCTCAGCTGCCATTTATCTCTGTATACAGTGTGAGTGATGGAGATTATATATCCAGAAACCAGTAAGCAGCTAAGCTCAGCGACAAATTTCAGGTATAATACCTCTAAGTATCAAGGTAAAAGTTAGGCTACTTAACAATGGTACCCAACTAGAGTGAATGCTCCTGAATCACGGACTGCAGGGTAAGAGCAAAATGGATGACTCTTAGAAGCCCACACCATGCCTGATACTAGGGTGGTGCAGATTTTACCTGTATGCAAGGTGAGAGATGAAAGCGGGTCACGTTCATTAACCAAATATTTATTGAGTAAATGTACTGTTCTGGGACCTTGAGACACAGCAATGTAGTTTATATTCCAGTGGAGGGACATAGATAATGAGAAAAATATATTAAATAAATAATAAATACGTAGATTAGAAATAAATATACAGTGTTCTGAGTGGTGATTAAGAGCAATGAAGGAAATTAAATCCAGGTAAGGGAATGGATAGGGGTTATTTTTATTTGGTTGGTCAAAGAAGGACGCCTGAATAAGAACGCAGGTTAGTAGAGACCGGGGAAGTAAAGACAGAACAAGTCATACACGTGTCTGAGGAAGAGGGTAGCAGAGAGGGGAGGGCACATGCAAAACACTTGAGGTGAGACTATACTTGGCACGTTGAAGGAAGGGCAAGGAGGCCAACCTGAATTGGACAGTTAGCAAAAAGAGAAAAGTAGTAGGAGAGGTCAGAGAAGTCACCAGAGGCCAGATGGTGTAAGGAATTTTATTTTGAGTGAGATGAAGGTTTTGAGGAGAGAAGTGACATAAAATGAGTTATTTTCTAAAGGATTATTCTAACTATGTAGAATACAGAGGGTCAAGTGTTGGGTACAGAGATTGGTTTAAGTGTTATTGTCGTAGTCAAGATGGGACATAGTGGTGACTTGGACTGAGTGTGTGTGTGTGTGTGTCTGTGTGTGTGCAGAGATGGAGAAAAACACAGACCAAGACAGAAAGACAGAGCAATTCATACCCATCAAACAGAGGCTACATATTCTTTTTCAAGGAATTTTGAGACATTTATAAAAATGAACCATTTACTAGGATATCAATTAAAACTCAATTCTAACAAGTAGAATAGAAATAGGCAACATCCTTCAATCACAATGAATATTAAGAGTGACTGAATAGACAAGAAATCTAACCCACTGGAAAACTTTTAAAGTCCTGTGTATAACTTTTAGCTTATTGCCTGACAGTCCTTATTAAACTAGGATTCGTGTGGCCAGTCCTCTTTTTTACCCAGGTGTAGGGGAAAACTGGTAGGCTTACATTTCTCAGATATACATCTCAGAATAATTTTTTTCCAAGTCCAGGACTTCTTGTGATTTATCCCCACACCCTATTTCCAAGTATTTTTAAAATTATCCATTTCCTTTTTTGTAAGTATATATATTTTTAAATGTTTCTCTCTTGGTAAAGCCTCTCATGCTTCTTTCCTTTTGCAAGTGTTACTCCAATTCTGAGTTTTCCTGTGCATACCAAGGCTGGAGTTCTACTGAAAGCCCCTCCACAGTGCCTACAGAACTGAGGTTACTCTCCAGTGTGAATCTGCTGATAATTTTTAAAGGATAAATTATCAGTGAAGGCCTTTCCACAATGACTACAGACATAGTTTTTTGATCATGTGTTCTCTGTGTGAATAAAGGTTAGTTCTCTGGCTGATGTCTTCCCCATATTCATTATATTTAGTTTTTCCCCCTTGTATGAATTTTCTGGTGTCTGTGTAGGTACACACTCTGGAAGAAGGCTCTTCCACATTCATATATAAGGTTTCTCTCCAGTGTAAAGTTTGTGATGTTGATAAGAACAGAGCATGCATTAAAGGCTTTCCCCTATAGAGACTTGTATGGTTTCCCTCGGTATGAATTCACTTGTGCTTGAAGGATGAATTACTGAAGGCTCTACTATATTGATTACAGACATAAGCTTTCTCTCCTATGTGAGTTTTCTTTACCAGAGGGAATCGTCTTGGGGAAAACCATATAATTCATGCTGGAGAAGCAATTCATGGAAGTAAAGGCTAGAAATCAAGTACTCATAGAGCAACACTTATAGAACATGTGAGGATTCACACGTTATAAAACGCTGTGTCATGAATGAAGGGATGTCTTTAACGATTACTCAATCCTTAGTCAACATTAAAGAGATCACACTGAGGATATATCAGTTCTACAGGAAAAGGAGAAAAAGTGCAGTTAGAGTTCACATCAGAATATTCATCCCAGGAAGATACTCAATAAAGAACTCTTTAGTACCCAAGTGAGCAAAAAATTTAGACTTTTGCTATATAGGATAAAGATGTAGTACTCTTAAAAAAGTTGAGTCCAAGGCTTCCCTGGTGGCGCAGTGGTTAAGAATCTGCCTGCCAATGCAAGGGACACGGGTTTGAGCCCTGGTCCGGGAAGATCCCACATGCCACGGAACAACTAAGCCCCTGTACCACAACTACTGAGCCTGTGCTCTAGAGCCCGTGGGCCTCGACTACTGAAGCCCGCACACCTAGAGTCCGTGTTCCACAACAAGAGAAGCCACCAAGATGAGAAGCCCGCGCACCGCCATGAAGACCCAAAGTAGCCAAAAATAAATAAATAAATTTATTTAAAAAAAAAAAAGTTGAGTCCAGAATCTGGCAAATCTGGCAATTCTGTAATAACAATTAGATAAATCCTCTTCAATACATTTATACTTGCAATTAAAATTAAGCAAAAGTTGCTGAAAAACCTTAAAAAAAGTATCTATCTCTACAAATTTGCTTTCAGATTCTTAAATTTTGCTTTTCTAATAATCCACTTAAAGCATAAAGAAGAAATGTAAGAAGAAATGTGTTGACCATCCTCTATGAAAAAAATTAATTTAAAATGGTTTTATTGAAATCATCTGTGATTACAGACTCATACATTATGTATCTTTGCTTTTAAGAACCAGTCACAATATTTTCATTCTACTTTATATGGTAGACTTGTAATTTTGAGACTTAATCCTATTTTCATTGCCAGTTCTATATCACAACGTTTTATTTTCATAGATTTTGTTGTTTGCTTACATTTCAGGAAAGGTACATGGATGATACACTTTCTAATCTCATGGACAAATAAGTGACTAGATGAATAAATTCAGAATTTAATTGGAATTTAGAATCACAGTGTTTTCCCTCAAACTCTGTAGAATGGAAAAATAAGTATTTCTTCAATGAATAAACTGTAAGGAAAAAAGAACGGGAGGAGACATTTACAGATTAAATTACACTTTAAAGATTTATCAAGCAAACAATTTGTAAATGTATTTGGGATCCTGATTTGAATAAATCAAAAGTGAATGTATAAAGCTGGGGATGATTTATACACTGATTGGCTACTGAGTGATATTACATAAGTGTATTTTTTTAGGTAGAGTAATGGTTTGTAGTTATGTTTTCAAAAAAAGAGTCCTTATATTTTAGAGACATGTACTGAAGTATTTATGAAAGCAAGTGATACAATGCTTCCAAGATTAGGGGGAGGGTGGGTGGAGATACAGATGAAGCCAGGTTGGCAATGAGTTGATAACTATTGGGCTGGGGAACGCGTACATATGGGTTTATTATACAAGTTTTCCCCACTTTTGTATGTATTTGAAATTTTCCATAATAGAACAAGAAGGGGAATAAAAAGGGCTAATTATTATTTATTCTTTTCTATAACTTTGTAAGAAAGATCTAAAAATACAGTTTTCTTGGCAAGAAAGGTTATTATTTATTCCATTCTACTTCCAGCCAGAAAGCTTATTGAATTTCTTTTGCTTACATTTTAATATCTTTACTATATCCATGTCTTTGTCTTTTAAAATTAATTCTATAAATTTTGTTAAATATCAAATTATATCTTTAGCTATGAAATGGTTTATGTATTATGTGTTTTAATACCATTTTTGACATGTGCTGATTTCTCTAGCAATTCTATGTTGTTTTCCACATCATTTATCTTTTTTCTGCTCAGTTAAATGTTTGTTGTTACAATTATTATCTGCATTCTAAGATCTATAACAGTTGTTCAGTTTTTTGTTGTATAGTTTCTGCCCTTAATTGGTTTCAAAACATTTAAAAATTCTTCCACAACTTTATACTTTACTATCATTTATTACTGATCTCTCTTCAAACTTCCTTTTGCCACTCAGCTCCATTTTAATAATCTCTTTTCTTTTACCTTTTAACTCTCTTCTTATACAGTTTATGATTTCAAAGTAGAAGCCTCTTTCAACTTCTTGGCTTTTTTTTTTTTAATTAATTAGTTAATTTATTTTTGGCTGCATTTGCGTCTTGGTTGCTGCATGTGGGCTTTCTCTAGTTGTGGTGAGCGGGGACTACTCTTCATTGTGGTGCTCAGGCTTCTCATTGCAGTGGCTTCTCTTGTTGCGGAGTATGGGCTCTAGGCATGCGGGCTTCAGTAGCTGCGGCTCTCGGGCTCAGTAGCTATGGCTCGCGGGCTCTAGAGCAAAGGCTCAGCAGTTGTGGCACACGGGCTTAGTTGCTCCGTGTCACATGGGATCTTCCCTGACCAGGGCTCGAACCCATGTCCCCTGCATTGGCAGGCAGATTCTTAACCACTGCGCCACCAGGGAAGTCCCCAGTCTATGTTTTCTTCCTTTGTCAAAGGGACAAAGCAAATAGAATCTGAAATTTCTTGCTGCATATATAAAATATTTTTCAAGAAAATGTTTTTGTACAGACGGCCAACAGGCACATGAAAAGATGCTCATCATCACTAATTATTAGAAAAATGCAAACCAAAACTACAATGAGGTACCACTTCACACCAGTCAGAATAGCCGTCATTAAAATATCTACAAACAATAAATGGTGGAGAGAGTGTGAAGAAAAGGGATCCCTCTTATACTGTTGGTGGGAATGTAAACTGGTGCAGCCACTATGGAAAATAGTATGGAGTTTCTTAAAAAAACTAAAAATAGAGTTACCATATGATCCAGCAATCCTACTCCTAGGCATATATCCAGACAAAACTATAATTCAAAAAGATACATGCACCCCTATGTTCATAGCAGCACTATTTACAATAGCCAAGACACGGAAACAACCTAAATGTCCTTCAACAGATGAATGAATAAAGAAGATGTGGTGCATATATAGACACATACACACACACACACACACACACACACACACACACACACACACACACA